>NC_140642.1:42088559-42688559 GCF_978046115.1 Saccoglossus kowalevskii
TAATATTTGTTGAATTTTGTCACTCACGTACAAATGTCGTATGTCAATTTAAGAAGTGTTTTTGTAACTGTGATGTCAATAATATTTGTTGAAATTTGTCACTCACGTACAAATGTCGTAGGTCAATTTAAGAAGTGTTTTTGTAACTGTGATGTCAATAATATTTGTTGAATTTTGTCACTCGCGTACAAATGTCGTATGTCAATTTAAGAAGTGTTTTTGTAACTGTGATGTCAATAATATTTGTTGAATTTTGTCACTCACGTACAAATGTCGTATGTCAATTTAAGAAGTGTTTTTGTAACTGTGATGTCAATAATATTTGTTGAATTTTGTCACTCACGTACAAATGTCGTATGTCAATTTAAGAAGTGTTTTTGTAACTGTGATGTCAATAATATTTGTTGAATTTTGTCACTCACGTACAATTGTCGTATGTCAATTTAAGAAGTGTTTTTGTAACTGTGATGTCAATATTTGTTGAATTTTGTCACTCACGTACAATTGTCGTATGTGAATTTAAGAAGTGTTTTTGTAACTGTGATGTCAATATTATTTGTTGAATTTTGTCACTCACGTACAAATGTTGTATGTCAATTTAAGAAGTGTTTTTGTAACTGTGATGTCAATATTATTTGTTGAATTTTGTCACTCGTGTACAATTGTCGTATGTCAATTTAAGAAGTGTTTTTGTAACTGTGATGTCAATAATATTTGTTGAATTTTGTCACTCACGTACAAATGTCGTATGTCAATTTAAGAAGTGTTTTTGTAACTGTGATGTCAATATTATTTGTTGAATTTTGTCACTCACGTACAATTGTCGTATGTCAATTTAAGAAGTATTTTTGTAACTGTGATGTCAATATTTGTTGAATTTTGTCACGTACAATTGTCGTATGTCAATTTAAGAAGTGTTTTTGTAACTGTGATGTCAATATTATTTGTTGAATTTTGTCACTCACGTACAAATGTCGTATGTCAATTTAAGAAGTGTTTTTTTGTAACTGTGATGTCAATAATATTTGTTGAATTTTGTCACTCACGTACAAATGTCGTATGTCAATTTAAGAAGTGTTTTTGTAACTGTGATGTCAATAATATTTGTTGAAATTTGTCACTCACGTACAAATGTCGTAGGTCAATTTAAGAAGTGTTTTTGTAACTGTGATGTCAATAATATTTGTTGAATTTTGTCACTCGCGTACAAATGTCGTATGTCAATTTAAGAAGTGTTTTTGTAACTGTGATGTCAATAATATTTGTTGAATTTTGTCACTCACGTACAAATGTCGTATGTCAATTTAAGAAGTGTTTTTGTAACTGTGATGTCAATAATATTTGTTGAATTTTGTCACTCACGTACAAATGTCGTATGTCAATTTAAGAAGTGTTTTTGTAACTGTGATGTCAATAATATTTGTTGAATTTTGTCACTCACGTACAATTGTCGTATGTCAATTTAAGAAGTGTTTTTGTAACTGTGATGTCAATATTTGTTGAATTTTGTCACTCACGTACAATTGTCGTATGTCAATTTAAGAAGTGTTTTTGTAACTGTGATGTCAATATTATTTGTTGAATTTTGTCACTCACGTACAAATGTTGTATGTCAATTTAAGAAGTGTTTTTGTAACTGTGATGTCAATAATATTGTTGAATTTTGTCACTCACGTACAAATGTCATATATCAATTTAAGAAGTGTTTTTTGTAACTGTGATGTCAATAATATTTGTTGAAATTTGTCACTCACGTACAAATGTCGTATGTCAATTTAAGAAGAGTTTTTGTAACTGTGATGTCAATAATATTTGTTGAATTTTGTCACTCACGTACAAATGTCGTATGTCAATTTAAGAAGTGTTTTTGTAACTGTGATGTCAATAATATTTGTTGAATTTTGTCACTCACGTACAAATGTCGTATGTCAATTTAAGAAGTGTTTTTGTAACTGTGATGTCAATAATATTTGTTGAAATTTGTCACTCACGTACAAATGTCGTAGGTCAATTTAAGAAGTGTTTTTGTAACTGTGATGTCAATAATATTTGTTGAATTTTGTCACTCGCGTACAAATGTCGTATGTCAATTTAAGAAGTGTTTTTGTAACTGTGATGTCAATAATATTTGTTGAATTTTGTCACTCACGTACAAATGTCGTATGTCAATTTAAGAAGTGTTTTTGTAACTGTGATGTCAATAATATTTGTTGAATTTTGTCACTCACGTACAAATGTCGTATGTCAATTTAAGAAGTGTTTTTGTAACTGTGATGTCAATAATATTTGTTGAATTTTGTCACTCACGTACAATTGTCGTATGTCAATTTAAGAAGTGTTTTTGTAACTGTGTTGTCAATATTTGTTGAATTTTGTCACTCACGTACAATTGTCGTATGTCAATTTAAGAAGTGTTTTTGTAACTGTGATGTCAATATTATTTGTTGAATTTTGTCACTCACGTACAAATGTCGTATGTCAATTTAAGAAGTGTTTTTGTAACTGTGATGTCAATAATATTTGTTGAATTTTGTCACTCACGTACAATTGTCGTATGTCAATTTAAGAAGTGTTTTTGTAACTGTGTTGTCAATATTTGTTGAATTTTGTCACTCACGTACAATTGTCGTATGTCAATTTAAGAAGTGTTTTTGTAACTGTGATGTCAATATTATTTGTTGAATTTTGTCACTCACGTACAAATGTTGTATGTCAATTTAAGAAGTGTTTTTGTAACTGTGATGTCAATAATATTGTTGAATTTTGTCACTCACGTACAAATGTCATATGTCAATTTAAGAAGTGTTTTTTGTAACTGTGATGTCAATAATATTTGTTGAAATTTGTCACTCACGTACAAATGTCGTATGTCAATTTAAGAAGTGTTTTTGTAACTGTGATGTCAATATTATTTGTTGAATTTTGTCACTCACGTACAAATGTCGTATGTCAATTTAAGAAGTGTTTTTTGTAACTGTGATGTCAATAATATTTGTTGAATTTTGTCACTCACGTACAAATGTCGTATGTCAATTTAAGAAGTGTTTTTGTAACTGTGATGTCAATAATATTTGTTGAAATTTGTCACTCACGTACAAATGTCGTATGTCAATTTAAGAAGTGTTTTTGTAACTGTGATGTCAATAATATTTGTTGAATTTTGTCACTCGCGTACAAATGTTGTATGTCAATTTAAGAAGTGTTTTTGTAACTGTGATGTCAATAATATTTGTTGAAATTTGTCACTCACGTACAAATGTCGTATGTCAATTTAAGAAGTGTTTTTGTAACTGTGATGTCAATAATATTTGTTGAATTTTGTCACTCACGTACAATTGTCGTATGTCAATTTAAGAAGTGTTTTTGTAACTGTGATGTCAATATTTGTTGAATTTTGTCACTCACGTACAATTGTCGTATGTCAATTTAAGAAGTGTTTTTGTAACTGTGATGTCAATATTATTTGTTGACTTTTGTCACTCACGTACAAATGTTGTATGTCAATTTAAGAAGTGTTTTTGTAACTGTGATGTCAATAATATTGTTGAATTTTGTCACTCACGTACAAATGTCATATGTCAATTTAAGAAGTGTTTTTTGTAACTGTGATGTCAATAATATTTGTTGAAATTTGTCACTCACGTACAAATGTCGTATGTCAATTTAAGAAGTGTTTTTGTAACTGTGATGTCAATATTATTTGTTGAATTTTGTCACTCACGTACAAATGTCGTATGTCAATTTAAGAAGTGTTTTTTGTAACTGTGATGTCAATAATATTTGTTGAAATTTGTCACTCACGTACAAATGTCGTATGTCAATTTAAGAAGTGTTTTTGTAACTGTGATGTCAATAATATTTGTTGAATTTTGTCACGTACAATTGTCGTATGTCAATTTAAGAAGTGTTTTTGTAACTGTGATGTCAATATTTGTTGAATTTTGTCACTCACGTACAATTGTCGTATGTCAATTTAAGAAGTGTTTTTGTAACTGTGATGTCAATAATATTTGTTGAATTTTGTCACTCACGTACAATTGTCGTATGTCAATTTAAGAAGTGTTTTTGTAACTGTGATGTCAATATTTGTTGAATTTTGTCACTCACATACAAATGTCGTATGTCAATTTAAGAAGTGTTTTGTAACTGTGATGTCAATAATATTTGTTGAATTTTGTCACTCACGTACAAATGTCGTATGTCAATTTAAGAAGTGTTTTTGTAACTGTGATGTCAATAATATTTGTTGAATTTTGTCACTCGTGTACAATTGTCGTATGTCAATTTAAGAAGTGTTTTTGTAACTGTGATGTCAATAATATTTGTTGAATTTTGTCACTCACGTACAAATGTCGTATGTCAATTTAAGAAGTGTTTTTGTAACTGTGATGTCAATATTATTTGTTGAATTTTGTCACTCACGTACAATTGTCGTATGTCAATTTAAGAAGTATTTTTGTAACTGTGATGTCAATATTTGTTGAATTTTGTCACGTACAATTGTCGTATGTCAATTTAAGAAGTGTTTTTGTAACTGTGATGTCAATATTATTTGTTGAATTTTGTCACTCACGTACAAATGTCGTATGTCAATTTAAGAAGTGTTTTTTTGTAACTGTGATGTCAATAATATTTGTTGAATTTTGTCACTCACGTACAAATGTCGTATGTCAATTTAAGAAGTGTTTTTGTAACTGTGATGTCAATAATATTTGTTGAAATTTGTCACTCACGTACAAATGTCGTATGTCAATTTAAGAAGTGTTTTTGTAACTGTGATGTCAATAATATTTGTTGAATTTTGTCACTCACGTACAAATGTCGTATGTCAATTTAAGAAGTGTTTTTGTAACTGTGATGTCAATAATATTTGTTGAATTTTGTCACTCACGTACAATTGTCGTATGTCAATTTAAGAAGTGTTTTTGTAACTGTGATGTCAATATTTGTTGAATTTTGTCACTCACGTACAATTGTCGTATGTCAATTTAAGAAGTGTTTTTGTAACTGTGATGTCAATATTATTTGTTGAATTTTGTCACTCACGTACAAATGTTGTATGTCAATTTAAGAAGTGTTTTTGTAACTGTGATGTCAATAATATTGTTGAATTTTGTCACTCACGTACAAATGTCATATGTCAATTTAAGAAGTGTTTTTGTAACTGTGATGTCAATATTATTTGTTGAAATTTGTCACTCACGTACAAATGTCGTATGTCAATTTAAGAAGTGTTTTTTGTAACTGTGATGTCAATAATATTTGTTGAATTTTGTCACTCACGTACAAATGTCGTATGTCAATTTAAGAAGTGTTTTTGTAACTGTGATGTCAATAATATTTGTTGAAATTTGTCACTCACGTACAAATGTCGTATGTCAATTTAAGAAGTGTTTTTTGTAACTGTGATGTCAATAATATTTGTTGAAATTTGTCACTCACGTACAAATGTCATATGTCAATTTAAGAAGTGTTTTTTGTAACTGTGATGTCAATAATATTTGTTGAAATTTGTCACTCACGTACAAATGTCGTATGTCAATTTAAGAAGTGTTTTTTGTAACTGTGATGTCAATAATATTTGTTGAATTTTGTCACTCACGTACAAATGTTGTATGTCAATTTAAGAAGTGTTTTTTGTAACTGTGATGTCAATAATATTTGTTGAAATTTGTCACTCACGTACAAATGTCGTATGTCAATTTAAGAAGTGTTTTTTTTGTAACTGTGATGTCAATAATATTTGTTGAATTTTGTCACTCACGTACAAATGTCGTATGTCAATTTAAGAAGTGTTTTTGTAACTGTGATGTCAATAATATTTGTTGAAATTTGTCACTCACGTACAAATGTCGTATGTCAATTTAAGAAGTGTTTTTGTAACTGTGATGTCAATAATATTTGTTGAATTTTGTCACGTACAATTGTCGTATGTCAATTTAAGAAGTGTTTTTGTAACTGTGATGTCAATATTTGTTGAATTTTGTCACTCACGTACAATTGTCGTATGTCAATTTAAGAAGTGTTTTTGTAACTGTGATGTCAATAATATTTGTTGAATTTTGTCACTCACGTACAATTGTCGTATGTCAATTTAAGAAGTGTTTTTGTAACTGTGATGTCAATATTTGTTGAATTTTGTCACTCACATACAAATGTCGTATGTCAATTTAAGAAGTGTTTTGTAACTGTGATGTCAATAATATTTGTTGAATTGTGTCACTCACGTACAAATGTCGTATGTCAATTTAAGAAGTGTTTTTGTAACTGTGATGTCAATAATATTTGTTGAATTTTGTCACTCGTGTACAATTGTCGTATGTCAATTTAAGAAGTGTTTTTGTAACTGTGATGTCAATAATATTTGTTGAATTTTGTCACTCACGTACAAATGTCGTATGTCAATTTAAGAAGTGTTTTTGTAACTGTGATGTCAATATTATTTGTTGAATTTTGTCACTCACGTACAATTGTCGTATGTCAATTTAAGAAGTATTTTTGTAACTGTGATGTCAATATTTGTTGAATTTTGTCACGTACAATTGTCGTATGTCAATTTAAGAAGTGTTTTTGTAACTGTGATGTCAATATTATTTGTTGAATTTTGTCACTCACGTACAAATGTCGTATGTCAATTTAAGAAGTGTTTTTTTTGTAACTGTGATGTCAATAATATTTGTTAAAATTTGTCACTCACGTACAAATGTCGTATGTCAATTTAAGAAGTGTTTTTGTAACTGTGATGTCAATAATATTTGTTGAAATTTGTCACTCACGTACAAATGTCGTAGGTCAATTTAAGAAGTGTTTTTGTAACTGTGATGTCAATAATATTTGTTGAATTTTGTCACTCGCGTACAAATGTCGTAGGTCAATTTAAGAAGTGTTTTTGTAACTGTGATGTCAATAATATTTGTTGAATTTTGTCACTCGCGTACAAATGTCGTATGTCAATTTAAGAAGTGTTTTTGTAACTGTGATGTCAATAATATTTGTTGAAATTTGTCACTCGCGTACAAATGTCGTATGTCAATTTAAGAAGTGTTTTTGTAACTGTGATGTCAATAATATTTGTTGAATTTTGTCACTCACGTACAAATGTCGTATGTCAATTTAAGAAGTGTTTTTGTAACTGTGATGTCAATAATATTTGTTGAATTTTGTCACTCACGTACAATTGTCGTATGTCAATTTAAGAAGTGTTTTTGTAACTGTGATGTCAATATTTGTTGAATTTTGTCACTCACGTACAATTGTCGTATGTCAATTTAAGAAGTGTTTTTGTAACTGTGATGTCAATATTATTTGTTGAATTTTGTCACTCACGTACAAATGTTGTATGTCAATTTAAGAAGTGTTTTTGTAACTGCGATGTCAATAATATTGTTGAATTTTGTCACTCACGTACAAATGTCATATGTCAATTTAAGAAGTGTTTTTTGTAACTGTGATGTCAATAATATTTGTTGAAATTTGTCACTCACGTACAAATGTCGTATGTCAATTTAAGAAGTGTTTTTGTAACTGTGATGTCAATATTATTTGTTGAATTTTGTCACTCACGTACAAATGTCCTATGTCAATTTAAGAAGTGTTTTTTGTAACTGTGATGTCAATAATATTTGTTGAAATTTGTCACTCACGTACAAATGTCGTATGTCAATTTAAGAAGTGTTTTTGTAACTGTGATGTCAATAATATTTGTTGAATTTTGTCACGTACAATTGTCGTATGTCAATTTAAGAAGTGTTTTTGTAACTGTGAGGTCAATATTTGTTGAATTTTGTCACTCACGTACAATTGTCGTATGTCAATTTAAGAAGTGTTTTTGTAACTGTGATGTCAATAATATTTGTTGAATTTTGTCACTCACGTACAATTGTCGTATGTCAATTTAAGAAGTGTTTTTGTAACTGTGATGTCAATATTTGTTGAATTTTGTCACTCACATACAAATGTCGTATGTCAATTTAAGAAGTGTTTTTTGTAACTGTGATGTCAATAATATTTGTTGAAATTTGTCACTCACGTACAAATGTCGTATGTCAATTTAAGAAGTGTTTTTGTAACTGTGATGTCAATAATATTTGTTGAATTTTGTCACGTACAATTGTCGTATGTCAATTTAAGAAGTGTTTTTGTAACTGTGATGTCAATAATATTTGTTGAATTTTGTCACTCACGTACAAATGTCGTATGTCAATTTAAGAAGTGTTTTTGTAACTGTGATGTCAATATTATTTGTTGAATTTTGTCACTCGTGTACAATTGTCGTATGTCAATTTAAGAAGTGTTTTTGTAACTGTGATGTCAATAATATTTGTTGAATTTTGTCACTCACGTACAAATGTCGTATGTCAATTTAAGAAGTGTTTTTGTAACTGTGATGTCAATATTATTTGTTGAATTTTGTCACTCACGTACAATTGTCGTATGTCAATTTAAGAAGTATTTTTGTAACTGTGATGTCAATATTTGTTGAATTTTGTCACGTACAATTGTCGTATGTCAATTTAAGAAGTGTTTTTGTAACTGTGATGTCAATATTATTTGTTGAATTTTGTCACTCACGTACAAATGTCGTATGTCAATTTAAGAAGTGTTTTTTTGTAACTGTGATGTCAATAATATTTGTTGAATTTTGTCACTCACGTACAAATGTCGTATGTCAATTTAAGAAGTGTTTTTGTAACTGTGATGTCAATAATATTTGTTGAAATTTGTCACTCACGTACAAATGTCGTAGGTCAATTTAAGAAGTGTTTTTGTAACTGTGATGTCAATAATATTTGTTGAATTTTGTCACTCGCGTACAAATGTCGTATGTCAATTTAAGAAGTGTTTTTGTAACTGTGATGTCAATAATATTTGTTGAATTTTGTCACTCACGTACAAATGTCGTATGTCAATTTAAGAAGTGTTTTTGTAACTGTGATGTCAATAATATTTGTTGAATTTTGTCACTCACGTACAAATGTCGTATGTCAATTTAAGAAGTGTTTTTGTAACTGTGATGTCAATATTATTTGTTGAATTTTGTCACTCACGTACAAATGTCGTATGTCAATTTAAGAAGTGTTTTTTTGTAACTGTGATGTCAATAATATTTGTTGAATTTTGTCACTCACGTACAAATGTCGTATGTCAATTTAAGAAGTGTTTTTGTAACTGTGATGTCAATAATATTTGTTGAAATTTGTCACTCACGTACAAATGTCGTAGGTCAATTTAAGAAGTGTTTTTGTAACTGTGATGTCAATAATATTTGTTGAATTTTGTCACTCGCGTACAAATGTCGTATGTCAATTTAAGAAGTGTTTTTGTAACTGTGATGTCAATAATATTTGTTGAATTTTGTCACTCACGTACAAATGTCGTATGTCAATTTAAGAAGTGTTTTTGTAACTGTGATGTCAATAATATTTGTTGAATTTTGTCACTCACGTACAAATGTCGTATGTCAATTTAAGAAGTGTTTTTGTAACTGTGATGTCAATAATATTTGTTGAATTTTGTCACTCACGTACAATTGTCGTATGTCAATTTAAGAAGTGTTTTTGTAACTGTGATGTCAATATTTGTTGAATTTTGTCACTCACGTACAATTGTCGTATGTCAATTTAAGAAGTGTTTTTGTAACTGTGATGTCAATATTATTTGTTGAATTTTGTCACTCACGTACAAATGTTGTATGTCAATTTAAGAAGTGTTTTTGTAACTGTGATGTCAATAATATTGTTGAATTTTGTCACTCACGTACAAATGTCATATATCAATTTAAGAAGTGTTTTTTGTAACTGTGATGTCAATAATATTTGTTGAAATTTGTCACTCACGTACAAATGTCGTATGTCAATTTAAGAAGAGTTTTTGTAACTGTGATGTCAATAATATTTGTTGAATTTTGTCACTCACGTACAAATGTCGTATGTCAATTTAAGAAGTGTTTTTGTAACTGTGATGTCAATAATATTTGTTGAATTTTGTCACTCACGTACAAATGTCGTATGTCAATTTAAGAAGTGTTTTTGTAACTGTGATGTCAATAATATTTGTTGAAATTTGTCACTCACGTACAAATGTCGTAGGTCAATTTAAGAAGTGTTTTTGTAACTGTGATGTCAATAATATTTGTTGAATTTTGTCACTCGCGTACAAATGTCGTATGTCAATTTAAGAAGTGTTTTTGTAACTGTGATGTCAATAATATTTGTTGAATTTTGTCACTCACGTACAAATGTCGTATGTCAATTTAAGAAGTGTTTTTGTAACTGTGATGTCAATAATATTTGTTGAATTTTGTCACTCACGTACAAATGTCGTATGTCAATTTAAGAAGTGTTTTTGTAACTGTGATGTCAATAATATTTGTTGAATTTTGTCACTCACGTACAATTGTCGTATGTCAATTTAAGAAGTGTTTTTGTAACTGTGTTGTCAATATTTGTTGAATTTTGTCACTCACGTACAATTGTCGTATGTCAATTTAAGAAGTGTTTTTGTAACTGTGATGTCAATATTATTTGTTGAATTTTGTCACTCACGTACAAATGTTGTATGTCAATTTAAGAAGTGTTTTTGTAACTGTGATGTCAATAATATTGTTGAATTTTGTCACTCACGTACAAATGTCATATGTCAATTTAAGAAGTGTTTTTTGTAACTGTGATGTCAATAATATTTGTTGAAATTTGTCACTCACGTACAAATGTCGTATGTCAATTTAAGAAGTGTTTTTGTAACTGTGATGTCAATATTATTTGTTGAATTTTGTCACTCACGTACAAATGTCGTATGTCAATTTAAGAAGTGTTTTTTGTAACTGTGATGTCAATAATATTTGTTGAATTTTGTCACTCACGTACAAATGTCGTATGTCAATTTAAGAAGTGTTTTTGTAACTGTGATGTCAATAATATTTGTTGAAATTTGTCACTCACGTACAAATGTCGTAGGTCAATTTAAGAAGTGTTTTTGTAACTGTGATGTCAATAATATTTGTTGAATTTTGTCACTCGCGTACAAATGTCGTATGTCAATTTAAGAAGTGTTTTTGTAACTGTGATGTCAATAATATTTGTTGAAATTTGTCACTCACGTACAAATGTCGTATGTCAATTTAAGAAGTGTTTTTGTAACTGTGATGTCAATAATATTTGTTGAATTTTGTCACTCACGTACAATTGTCGTATGTCAATTTAAGAAGTGTTTTTGTAACTGTGATGTCAATATTTGTTGAATTTTGTCACTCACGTACAATTGTCGTATGTCAATTTAAGAAGTGTTTTTGTAACTGTGATGTCAATATTATTTGTTGACTTTTGTCACTCACGTACAAATGTTGTATGTCAATTTAAGAAGTGTTTTTGTAACTGTGATGTCAATAATATTGTTGAATTTTGTCACTCACGTACAAATGTCATATGTCAATTTAAGAAGTGTTTTTTGTAACTGTGATGTCAATAATATTTGTTGAAATTTGTCACTCACGTACAAATGTCGTATGTCAATTTAAGAAGTGTTTTTGTAACTGTGATGTCAATATTATTTGTTGAATTTTGTCACTCACGTACAAATGTCGTATGTCAATTTAAGAAGTGTTTTTTGTAACTGTGATGTCAATAATATTTGTTGAAATTTGTCACTCACGTACAAATGTCGTATGTCAATTTAAGAAGTGTTTTTGTAACTGTGATGTCAATAATATTTGTTGAATTTTGTCACGTACAATTGTCGTATGTCAATTTAAGAAGTGTTTTTGTAACTGTGATGTCAATATTTGTTGAATTTTGTCACTCACGTACAATTGTCGTATGTCAATTTAAGAAGTGTTTTTGTAACTGTGATGTCAATAATATTTGTTGAATTTTGTCACTCACGTACAATTGTCGTATGTCAATTTAAGAAGTGTTTTTGTAACTGTGATGTCAATATTTGTTGAATTTTGTCACTCACATACAAATGTCGTATGTCAATTTAAGAAGTGTTTTGTAACTGTGATGTCAATAATATTTGTTGAATTTTGTCACTCACGTACAAATGTCGTATGTCAATTTAAGAAGTGTTTTTGTAACTGTGATGTCAATAATATTTGTTGAATTTTGTCACTCGTGTACAATTGTCGTATGTCAATTTAAGAAGTGTTTTTGTAACTGTGATGTCAATAATATTTGTTGAATTTTGTCACTCACGTACAAATGTCGTATGTCAATTTAAGAAGTGTTTTTGTAACTGTGATGTCAATATTATTTGTTGAATTTTGTCACTCACGTACAATTGTCGTATGTCAATTTATGAAGTATTTTTGTAACTGTGATGTCAATATTTGTTGAATTTTGTCACGTACAATTGTCGTATGTCAATTTAAGAAGTGTTTTTGTAACTGTGATGTCAATATTATTTGTTGAATTTTGTCACTCACGTACAAATGTCGTATGTCAATTTAAGAAGTGTTTTTTTGTAACTGTGATGTCAATAATATTTGTTGAATTTTGTCACTCACGTACAAATGTCGTATGTCAATTTAAGAAGTGTTTTTGTAACTGTGATGTCAATAATATTTGTTGAAATTTGTCACTCACGTACAAATGTCGTATGTCAATTTAAGAAGTGTTTTTGTAACTGTGATGTCAATAATATTTGTTGAATTTTGTCACTCACGTACAAATGTCGTATGTCAATTTAAGAAGTGTTTTTGTAACTGTGATGTCAATAATATTTGTTGAATTTTGTCACTCACGTACAATTGTCGTATGTCAATTTAAGAAGTGTTTTTGTAACTGTGATGTCAATATTTGTTGAATTTTGTCACTCACGTACAATTGTCGTATGTCAATTTAAGAAGTGTTTTTGTAACTGTGATGTCAATATTATTTGTTGAATTTTGTCACTCACGTACAAATGTTGTATGTCAATTTAAGAAGTGTTTTTGTAACTGTGATGTCAATAATATTGTTGAATTTTGTCACTCACGTACAAATGTCATATGTCAATTTAAGAAGTGTTTTTGTAACTGTGATGTCAATATTATTTGTTGAAATTTGTCACTCACGTACAAATGTCGTATGTCAATTTAAGAAGTGTTTTTTGTAACTGTGATGTCAATAATATTTGTTGAATTTTGTCACTCACGTACAAATGTCGTATGTCAATTTAAGAAGTGTTTTTGTAACTGTGATGTCAATAATATTTGTTGAAATTTGTCACTCACGTACAAATGTCGTATGTCAATTTAAGAAGTGTTTTTTGTAACTGTGATGTCAATAATATTTGTTGAAATTTGTCACTCACGTACAAATGTCATATGTCAATTTAAGAAGTGTTTTTTGTAACTGTGATGTCAATAATATTTGTTGAAATTTGTCACTCACGTACAAATGTCGTATGTCAATTTAAGAAGTGTTTTTTGTAACTGTGATGTCAATAATATTTGTTGAATTTTGTCACTCACGTACAAATGTTGTATGTCAATTTAAGAAGTGTTTTTTGTAACTGTGATGTCAATAATATTTGTTGAAATTTGTCACTCACGTACAAATGTCGTATGTCAATTTAAGAAGTGTTTTTTTTGTAACTGTGATGTCAATAATATTTGTTGAATTTTGTCACTCACGTACAAATGTCGTATGTCAATTTAAGAAGTGTTTTTGTAACTGTGATGTCAATAATATTTGTTGAAATTTGTCACTCACGTACAAATGTCGTATGTCAATTTAAGAAGTGTTTTTGTAACTGTGATGTCAATAATATTTGTTGAATTTTGTCACGTACAATTGTCGTATGTCAATTTAAGAAGTGTTTTTGTAACTGTGATGTCAATATTTGTTGAATTTTGTCACTCACGTACAATTGTCGTATGTCAATTTAAGAAGTGTTTTTGTAACTGTGATGTCAATAATATTTGTTGAATTTTGTCACTCACGTACAATTGTCGTATGTCAATTTAAGAAGTGTTTTTGTAACTGTGATGTCAATATTTGTTGAATTTTGTCACTCACATACAAATGTCGTATGTCAATTTAAGAAGTGTTTTGTAACTGTGATGTCAATAATATTTGTTGAATTGTGTCACTCACGTACAAATGTCGTATGTCAATTTAAGAAGTGTTTTTGTAACTGTGATGTCAATAATATTTGTTGAATTTTGTCACTCGTGTACAATTGTCGTATGTCAATTTAAGAAGTGTTTTTGTAACTGTGATGTCAATAATATTTGTTGAATTTTGTCACTCACGTACAAATGTCGTATGTCAATTTAAGAAGTGTTTTTGTAACTGTGATGTCAATATTATTTGTTGAATTTTGTCACTCACGTACAATTGTCGTATGTCAATTTAAGAAGTATTTTTGTAACTGTGATGTCAATATTTGTTGAATTTTGTCACGTACAATTGTCGTATGTCAATTTAAGAAGTGTTTTTGTAACTGTGATGTCAATATTATTTGTTGAATTTTGTCACTCACGTACAAATGTCGTATGTCAATTTAAGAAGTGTTTTTTTTGTAACTGTGATGTCAATAATATTTGTTGAAATTTGTCACTCACGTACAAATGTCGTATGTCAATTTAAGAAGTGTTTTTGTAACTGTGATGTCAATAATATTTGTTGAAATTTGTCACTCACGTACAAATGTCGTAGGTCAATTTAAGAAGTGTTTTTGTAACTGTGATGTCAATAATATTTGTTGAATTTTGTCACTCGCGTACAAATGTCGTAGGTCAATTTAAGAAGTGTTTTTGTAACTGTGATGTCAATAATATTTGTTGAATTTTGTCACTCGCGTACAAATGTCGTATGTCAATTTAAGAAGTGTTTTTGTAACTGTGATGTCAATAATATTTGTTGAAATTTGTCACTCGCGTACAAATGTCGTATGTCAATTTAAGAAGTGTTTTTGTAACTGTGATGTCAATAATATTTGTTGAATTTTGTCACTCACGTACAAATGTCGTATGTCAATTTAAGAAGTGTTTTTGTAACTGTGATGTCAATAATATTTGTTGAATTTTGTCACTCACGTACAATTGTCGTATGTCAATTTAAGAAGTGTTTTTGTAACTGTGATGTCAATATTTGTTGAATTTTGTCACTCACGTACAATTGTCGTATGTCAATTTAAGAAGTGTTTTTGTAACTGTGATGTCAATATTATTTGTTGAATTTTGTCACTCACGTACAAATGTTGTATGTCAATTTAAGAAGTGTTTTTGTAACTGCGATGTCAATAATATTGTTGAATTTTGTCACTCACGTACAAATGTCATATGTCAATTTAAGAAGTGTTTTTTGTAACTGTGATGTCAATAATATTTGTTGAAATTTGTCACTCACGTACAAATGTCGTATGTCAATTTAAGAAGTGTTTTTGTAACTGTGATGTCAATATTATTTGTTGAATTTTGTCACTCACGTACAAATGTCCTATGTCAATTTAAGAAGTGTTTTTTGTAACTGTGATGTCAATAATATTTGTTGGAATTTGTCACTCACGTACAAATGTCGTATGTCAATTTAAGAAGTGTTTTTGTAACTGTGATGTCAATAATATTTGTTGAATTTTGTCACGTACAATTGTCGTTTGTCAATTTAAGAAGTGTTTTTGTAACTGTGAGGTCAATATTTGTTGAATTTTGTCACTCACGTACAATTGTCGTATGTCAATTTAAGAAGTGTTTTTGTAACTGTGATGTCAATAATATTTGTTGAATTTTGTCACTCACGTACAATTGTCGTATGTCAATTTAAGAAGTGTTTTTGTAACTGTGATGTCAATATTTGTTGAATTTTGTCACTCACATACAAATGTCGTATGTCAATTTAAGAAGTGTTTTTTGTAACTGTGATGTCAATAATATTTGTTGAAATTTGTCACTCACGTACAAATGTCGTATGTCAATTTAAGAAGTGTTTTTGTAACTGTGATGTCAATAATATTTGTTGAATTTTGTCACGTACAATTGTCGTATGTCAATTTAAGAAGTGTTTTTGTAACTGTGATGTCAATAATATTTGTTGAATTTTGTCACTCACGTACAAATGTCGTATGTCAATTTAAGAAGTGTTTTTGTAACTGTGATGTCAATATTATTTGTTGAATTTTGTCACTCGTGTACAATTGTCGTATGTCAATTTAAGAAGTGTTTTTGTAACTGTGATGTCAATAATATTTGTTGAATTTTGTCACTCACGTACAAATGTCGTATGTCAATTTAAGAAGTGTTTTTGTAACTGTGATGTCAATATTATTTGTTGAATTTTGTCACTCACGTACAATTGTCGTATGTCAATTTAAGAAGTATTTTTGTAACTGTGATGTCAATATTTGTTGAATTTTGTCACGTACAATTGTCGTATGTCAATTTAAGAAGTGTTTTTGTAACTGTGATGTCAATATTATTTGTTGAATTTTGTCACTCACGTACAAATGTCGTATGTCAATTTAAGAAGTGTTTTTTTGTAACTGTGATGTCAATAATATTTGTTGAATTTTGTCACTCACGTACAAATGTCGTATGTCAATTTAAGAAGTGTTTTTGTAACTGTGATGTCAATAATATTTGTTGAAATTTGTCACTCACGTACAAATGTCGTAGGTCAATTTAAGAAGTGTTTTTGTAACTGTGATGTCAATAATATTTGTTGAATTTTGTCACTCGCGTACAAATGTCGTATGTCAATTTAAGAAGTGTTTTTGTAACTGTGATGTCAATAATATTTGTTGAATTTTGTCACTCACGTACAAATGTCGTATGTCAATTTAAGAAGTGTTTTTGTAACTGTGATGTCAATAATATTTGTTGAATTTTGTCACTCACGTACAAATGTCGTATGTCAATTTAAGAAGTGTTTTTGTAACTGTGATGTCAATAATATTTGTTGAATTTTGTCACTCACGTACAATTGTCGTAGGTCAATTTAAGAAGTGTTTTTGTAACTGTGATGTCAATATTTGTTGAATTTTGTCACTCACGTACAATTGTCGTATGTGAATTTAAGAAGTGTTTTTGTAACTGTGATGTCAATATTATTTGTTGAATTTTGTCACTCACGTACAAATGTTGTATGTCAATTTAAGAAGTGTTTTTGTAACTGTGATGTCAATATTATTTGTTGAATTTTGTCACTCGTGTACAATTGTCGTATGTCAATTTAAGAAGTGTTTTTGTAACTGTGATGTCAATAATATTTGTTGAATTTTGTCACTCACGTACAAATGTCGTATGTCAATTTAAGAAGTGTTTTTGTAACTGTGATGTCAATATTATTTGTTGAATTTTGTCACTCACGTACAATTGTCGTATGTCAATTTAAGAAGTATTTTTGTAACTGTGATGTCAATATTTGTTGAATTTTGTCACGTACAATTGTCGTATGTCAATTTAAGAAGTGTTTTTGTAACTGTGATGTCAATATTATTTGTTGAATTTTGTCACTCACGTACAAATGTCGTATGTCAATTTAAGAAGTGTTTTTTTGTAACTGTGATGTCAATAATATTTGTTGAATTTTGTCACTCACGTACAAATGTCGTATGTCAATTTAAGAAGTGTTTTTGTAACTGTGATGTCAATAATATTTGTTGAAATTTGTCACTCACGTACAAATGTCGTAGGTCAATTTAAGAAGTGTTTTTGTAACTGTGATGTCAATAATATTTGTTGAATTTTGTCACTCGCGTACAAATGTCGTATGTCAATTTAAGAAGTGTTTTTGTAACTGTGATGTCAATAATATTTGTTGAATTTTGTCACTCACGTACAAATGTCGTATGTCAATTTAAGAAGTGTTTTTGTAACTGTGATGTCAATAATATTTGTTGAATTTTGTCACTCACGTACAAATGTCGTATGTCAATTTAAGAAGTGTTTTTGTAACTGTGATGTCAATAATATTTGTTGAATTTTGTCACTCACGTACAATTGTCGTATGTCAATTTAAGAAGTGTTTTTGTAACTGTGATGTCAATATTTGTTGAATTTTGTCACTCACGTACAATTGTCGTATGTCAATTTAAGAAGTGTTTTTGTAACTGTGATGTCAATATTATTTGTTGAATTTTGTCACTCACGTACAAATGTTGTATGTCAATTTAAGAAGTGTTTTTGTAACTGTGATGTCAATAATATTGTTGAATTTTGTCACTCACGTACAAATGTCATATATCAATTTAAGAAGTGTTTTTTGTAACTGTGATGTCAATAATATTTGTTGAAATTTGTCACTCACGTACAAATGTCGTATGTCAATTTAAGAAGAGTTTTTGTAACTGTGATGTCAATAATATTTGTTGAATTTTGTCACTCACGTACAAATGTCGTATGTCAATTTAAGAAGTGTTTTTGTAACTGTGATGTCAATAATATTTGTTGAATTTTGTCACTCACGTACAAATGTCGTATGTCAATTTAAGAAGTGTTTTTGTAACTGTGATGTCAATAATATTTGTTGAAATTTGTCACTCACGTACAAATGTCGTAGGTCAATTTAAGAAGTGTTTTTGTAACTGTGATGTCAATAATATTTGTTGAATTTTGTCACTCGCGTACAAATGTCGTATGTCAATTTAAGAAGTGTTTTTGTAACTGTGATGTCAATAATATTTGTTGAATTTTGTCACTCACGTACAAATGTCGTATGTCAATTTAAGAAGTGTTTTTGTAACTGTGATGTCAATAATATTTGTTGAATTTTGTCACTCACGTACAAATGTCGTATGTCAATTTAAGAAGTGTTTTTGTAACTGTGATGTCAATAATATTTGTTGAATTTTGTCACTCACGTACAATTGTCGTATGTCAATTTAAGAAGTGTTTTTGTAACTGTGTTGTCAATATTTGTTGAATTTTGTCACTCACGTACAATTGTCGTATGTCAATTTAAGAAGTGTTTTTGTAACTGTGATGTCAATATTATTTGTTGAATTTTGTCACTCACGTACAAATGTTGTATGTCAATTTAAGAAGTGTTTTTGTAACTGTGATGTCAATAATATTGTTGAATTTTGTCACTCACGTACAAATGTCATATGTCAATTTAAGAAGTGTTTTTTGTAACTGTGATGTCAATAATATTTGTTGAAATTTGTCACTCACGTACAAATGTCGTATGTCAATTTAAGAAGTGTTTTTGTAACTGTGATGTCAATATTATTTGTTGAATTTTGTCACTCACGTACAAATGTCGTATGTCAATTTAAGAAGTGTTTTTTGTAACTGTGATGTCAATAATATTTGTTGAATTTTGTCACTCACGTACAAATGTCGTATGTCAATTTAAGAAGTGTTTTTGTAACTGTGATGTCAATAATATTTGTTGAAATTTGTCACTCACGTACAAATGTCGTAGGTCAATTTAAGAAGTGTTTTTGTAACTGTGATGTCAATAATATTTGTTGAATTTTGTCACTCGCGTACAAATGTTGTATGTCAATTTAAGAAGTGTTTTTGTAACTGTGATGTCAATAATATTTGTTGAAATTTGTCACTCACGTACAAATGTCGTATGTCAATTTAAGAAGTGTTTTTGTAACTGTGATGTCAATAATATTTGTTGAATTTTGTCACTCACGTACAATTGTCGTATGTCAATTTAAGAAGTGTTTTTGTAACTGTGATGTCAATATTTGTTGAATTTTGTCACTCACGTACAATTGTCGTATGTCAATTTAAGAAGTGTTTTTGTAACTGTGATGTCAATATTATTTGTTGACTTTTGTCACTCACGTACAAATGTTGTATGTCAATTTAAGAAGTGTTTTTGTAACTGTGATGTCAATAATATTGTTGAATTTTGTCACTCACGTACAAATGTCATATGTCAATTTAAGAAGTGTTTTTTGTAACTGTGATGTCAATAATATTTGTTGAAATTTGTCACTCACGTACAAATGTCGTATGTCAATTTAAGAAGTGTTTTTGTAACTGTGATGTCAATATTATTTGTTGAATTTTGTCACTCACGTACAAATGTCGTATGTCAATTTAAGAAGTGTTTTTTGTAACTGTGATGTCAATAATATTTGTTGAAATTTGTCACTCACGTACAAATGTCGTATGTCAATTTAAGAAGTGTTTTTGTAACTGTGATGTCAATAATATTTGTTGAATTTTGTCACGTACAATTGTCGTATGTCAATTTAAGAAGTGTTTTTGTAACTGTGATGTCAATATTATTTGTTGAATTTTGTCACTCACGTACAAATGTCGTATGTCAATTTAAGAAGTGTTTTTTTGTAACTGTGATGTCAATAATATTTGTTGAATTTTGTCACTCACGTACAAATGTCGTATGTCAATTTAAGAAGTGTTTTTGTAACTGTGATGTCAATAATATTTGTTGAAATTTGTCACTCACGTACAAATGTCGTAGGTCAATTTAAGAAGTGTTTTTGTAACTGTGATGTCAATAATATTTGTTGAATTTTGTCACTCGCGTACAAATGTCGTATGTCAATTTAAGAAGTGTTTTTGTAACTGTGATGTCAATAATATTTGTTGAATTTTGTCACTCACGTACAAATGTCGTATGTCAATTTAAGAAGTGTTTTTGTAACTGTGATGTCAATAATATTTGTTGAATTTTGTCACTCACGTACAAATGTCGTATGTCAATTTAAGAAGTGTTTTTGTAACTGTGATGTCAATAATATTTGTTGAATTTTGTCACTCACGTACAATTGTCGTATGTCAATTTAAGAAGTGTTTTTGTAACTGTGATGTCAATATTTGTTGAATTTTGTCACTCACGTACAATTGTCGTATGTGAATTTAAGAAGTGTTTTTGTAACTGTGATGTCAATATTATTTGTTGAATTTTGTCACTCACGTACAAATGTTGTATGTCAATTTAAGAAGTGTTTTTGTAACTGTGATGTCAATATTATTTGTTGAATTTTGTCACTCGTGTACAATTGTCGTATGTCAATTTAAGAAGTGTTTTTGTAACTGTGATGTCAATAATATTTGTTGAATTTTGTCACTCACGTACAAATGTCGTATGTCAATTTAAGAAGTGTTTTTGTAACTGTGATGTCAATATTATTTGTTGAATTTTGTCACTCACGTACAATTGTCGTATGTCAATTTAAGAAGTATTTTTGTAACTGTGATGTCAATATTTGTTGAATTTTGTCACGTACAATTGTCGTATGTCAATTTAAGAAGTGTTTTTGTAACTGTGATGTCAATATTATTTGTTGAATTTTGTCACTCACGTACAAATGTCGTATGTCAATTTAAGAAGTGTTTTTTTGTAACTGTGATGTCAATAATATTTGTTGAATTTTGTCACTCACGTACAAATGTCGTATGTCAATTTAAGAAGTGTTTTTGTAACTGTGATGTCAATAATATTTGTTGAAATTTGTCACTCACGTACAAATGTCGTAGGTCAATTTAAGAAGTGTTTTTGTAACTGTGATGTCAATAATATTTGTTGAATTTTGTCACTCGCGTACAAATGTCGTATGTCAATTTAAGAAGTGTTTTTGTAACTGTGATGTCAATAATATTTGTTGAATTTTGTCACTCACGTACAAATGTCGTATGTCAATTTAAGAAGTGTTTTTGTAACTGTGATGTCAATAATATTTGTTGAATTTTGTCACTCACGTACAAATGTCGTATGTCAATTTAAGAAGTGTTTTTGTAACTGTGATGTCAATAATATTTGTTGAATTTTGTCACTCACGTACAATTGTCGTATGTCAATTTAAGAAGTGTTTTTGTAACTGTGATGTCAATATTTGTTGAATTTTGTCACTCACGTACAATTGTCGTATGTCAATTTAAGAAGTGTTTTTGTAACTGTGATGTCAATATTATTTGTTGAATTTTGTCACTCACGTACAAATGTTGTATGTCAATTTAAGAAGTGTTTTTGTAACTGTGATGTCAATAATATTGTTGAATTTTGTCACTCACGTACAAATGTCATATATCAATTTAAGAAGTGTTTTTTGTAACTGTGATGTCAATAATATTTGTTGAAATTTGTCACTCACGTACAAATGTCGTATGTCAATTTAAGAAGAGTTTTTGTAACTGTGATGTCAATAATATTTGTTGAATTTTGTCACTCACGTACAAATGTCGTATGTCAATTTAAGAAGTGTTTTTGTAACTGTGATGTCAATAATATTTGTTGAATTTTGTCACTCACGTACAAATGTCGTATGTCAATTTAAGAAGTGTTTTTGTAACTGTGATGTCAATAATATTTGTTGAAATTTGTCACTCACGTACAAATGTCGTAGGTCAATTTAAGAAGTGTTTTTGTAACTGTGATGTCAATAATATTTGTTGAATTTTGTCACTCGCGTACAAATGTCGTATGTCAATTTAAGAAGTGTTTTTGTAACTGTGATGTCAATAATATTTGTTGAATTTTGTCACTCACGTACAAATGTCGTATGTCAATTTAAGAAGTGTTTTTGTAACTGTGATGTCAATAATATTTGTTGAATTTTGTCACTCACGTACAAATGTCGTATGTCAATTTAAGAAGTGTTTTTGTAACTGTGATGTCAATAATATTTGTTGAATTTTGTCACTCACGTACAATTGTCGTATGTCAATTTAAGAAGTGTTTTTGTAACTGTGTTGTCAATATTTGTTGAATTTTGTCACTCACGTACAATTGTCGTATGTCAATTTAAGAAGTGTTTTTGTAACTGTGATGTCAATATTATTTGTTGAATTTTGTCACTCACGTACAAATGTCGTATGTCAATTTAAGAAGTGTTTTTGTAACTGTGATGTCAATAATATTTGTTGAATTTTGTCACTCACGTACAATTGTCGTATGTCAATTTAAGAAGTGTTTTTGTAACTGTGTTGTCAATATTTGTTGAATTTTGTCACTCACGTACAATTGTCGTATGTCAATTTAAGAAGTGTTTTTGTAACTGTGATGTCAATATTATTTGTTGAATTTTGTCACTCACGTACAAATGTTGTATGTCAATTTAAGAAGTGTTTTTGTAACTGTGATGTCAATAATATTGTTGAATTTTGTCACTCACGTACAAATGTCATATGTCAATTTAAGAAGTGTTTTTTGTAACTGTGATGTCAATAATATTTGTTGAAATTTGTCACTCACGTACAAATGTCGTATGTCAATTTAAGAAGTGTTTTTGTAACTGTGATGTCAATATTATTTGTTGAATTTTGTCACTCACGTACAAATGTCGTATGTCAATTTAAGAAGTGTTTTTTGTAACTGTGATGTCAATAATATTTGTTGAATTTTGTCACTCACGTACAAATGTCGTATGTCAATTTAAGAAGTGTTTTTGTAACTGTGATGTCAATAATATTTGTTGAAATTTGTCACTCACGTACAAATGTCGTAGGTCAATTTAAGAAGTGTTTTTGTAACTGTGATGTCAATAATATTTGTTGAATTTTGTCACTCGCGTACAAATGTTGTATGTCAATTTAAGAAGTGTTTTTGTAACTGTGATGTCAATAATATTTGTTGAAATTTGTCACTCACGTACAAATGTCGTATGTCAATTTAAGAAGTGTTTTTGTAACTGTGATGTCAATAATATTTGTTGAATTTTGTCACTCACGTACAATTGTCGTATGTCAATTTAAGAAGTGTTTTTGTAACTGTGATGTCAATATTTGTTGAATTTTGTCACTCACGTACAATTGTCGTATGTCAATTTAAGAAGTGTTTTTGTAACTGTGATGTCAATATTATTTGTTGACTTTTGTCACTCACGTACAAATGTTGTATGTCAATTTAAGAAGTGTTTTTGTAACTGTGATGTCAATAATATTGTTGAATTTTGTCACTCACGTACAAATGTCATATGTCAATTTAAGAAGTGTTTTTTGTAACTGTGATGTCAATAATATTTGTTGAAATTTGTCACTCACGTACAAATGTCGTATGTCAATTTAAGAAGTGTTTTTGTAACTGTGATGTCAATATTATTTGTTGAATTTTGTCACTCACGTACAAATGTCGTATGTCAATTTAAGAAGTGTTTTTTGTAACTGTGATGTCAATAATATTTGTTGAAATTTGTCACTCACGTACAAATGTCGTATGTCAATTTAAGAAGTGTTTTTGTAACTGTGATGTCAATAATATTTGTTGAATTTTGTCACGTACAATTGTCGTATGTCAATTTAAGAAGTGTTTTTGTAACTGTGATGTCAATATTTGTTGAATTTTGTCACTCACGTACAATTGTCGTATGTCAATTTAAGAAGTGTTTTTGTAACTGTGATGTCAATAATATTTGTTGAATTTTGTCACTCACGTACAATTGTCGTATGTCAATTTAAGAAGTGTTTTTGTAACTGTGATGTCAATATTTGTTGAATTTTGTCACTCACATACAAATGTCGTATGTCAATTTAAGAAGTGTTTTGTAACTGTGATGTCAATAATATTTGTTGAATTTTGTCACTCACGTACAAATGTCGTATGTCAATTTAAGAAGTGTTTTTGTAACTGTGATGTCAATAATATTTGTTGAATTTTGTCACTCGTGTACAATTGTCGTATGTCAATTTAAGAAGTGTTTTTGTAACTGTGATGTCAATAATATTTGTTGAATTTTGTCACTCACGTACAAATGTCGTATGTCAATTTAAGAAGTGTTTTTGTAACTGTGATGTCAATATTATTTGTTGAATTTTGTCACTCACGTACAATTGTCGTATGTCAATTTAAGAAGTATTTTTGTAACTGTGATGTCAATATTTGTTGAATTTTGTCACGTACAATTGTCGTATGTCAATTTAAGAAGTGTTTTTGTAACTGTGATGTCAATATTATTTGTTGAATTTTGTCACTCACGTACAAATGTCGTATGTCAATTTAAGAAGTGTTTTTTTGTAACTGTGATGTCAATAATATTTGTTGAATTTTGTCACTCACGTACAAATGTCGTATGTCAATTTAAGAAGTGTTTTTGTAACTGTGATGTCAATAATATTTGTTGAAATTTGTCACTCACGTACAAATGTCGTATGTCAATTTAAGAAGTGTTTTTGTAACTGTGATGTCAATAATATTTGTTGAATTTTGTCACTCACGTACAAATGTCGTATGTCAATTTAAGAAGTGTTTTTGTAACTGTGATGTCAATAATATTTGTTGAATTTTGTCACTCACGTACAATTGTCGTATGTCAATTTAAGAAGTGTTTTTGTAACTGTGATGTCAATATTTGTTGAATTTTGTCACTCACGTACAATTGTCGTATGTCAATTTAAGAAGTGTTTTTGTAACTGTGATGTCAATATTATTTGTTGAATTTTGTCACTCACGTACAAATGTTGTATGTCAATTTAAGAAGTGTTTTTGTAACTGTGATGTCAATAATATTGTTGAATTTTGTCACTCACGTACAAATGTCATATGTCAATTTAAGAAGTGTTTTTGTAACTGTGATGTCAATATTATTTGTTGAAATTTGTCACTCACGTACAAATGTCGTATGTCAATTTAAGAAGTGTTTTTTGTAACTGTGATGTCAATAATATTTGTTGAATTTTGTCACTCACGTACAAATGTCGTATGTCAATTTAAGAAGTGTTTTTGTAACTGTGATGTCAATAATATTTGTTGAAATTTGTCACTCACGTACAAATGTCGTATGTCAATTTAAGAAGTGTTTTTTGTAACTGTGATGTCAATAATATTTGTTGAAATTTGTCACTCACGTACAAATGTCATATGTCAATTTAAGAAGTGTTTTTTGTAACTGTGATGTCAATAATATTTGTTGAAATTTGTCACTCACGTACAAATGTCGTATGTCAATTTAAGAAGTGTTTTTTGTAACTGTGATGTCAATAATATTTGTTGAATTTTGTCACTCACGTACAAATGTTGTATGTCAATTTAAGAAGTGTTTTTTGTAACTGTGATGTCAATAATATTTGTTGAAATTTGTCACTCACGTACAAATGTCGTATGTCAATTTAAGAAGTGTTTTTTTTGTAACTGTGATGTCAATAATATTTGTTGAATTTTGTCACTCACGTACAAATGTCGTATGTCAATTTAAGAAGTGTTTTTGTAACTGTGATGTCAATAATATTTGTTGAAATTTGTCACTCACGTACAAATGTCGTATGTCAATTTAAGAAGTGTTTTTGTAACTGTGATGTCAATAATATTTGTTGAATTTTGTCACGTACAATTGTCGTATGTCAATTTAAGAAGTGTTTTTGTAACTGTGATGTCAATATTTGTTGAATTTTGTCACTCACGTACAATTGTCGTATGTCAATTTAAGAAGTGTTTTTGTAACTGTGATGTCAATAATATTTGTTGAATTTTGTCACTCACGTACAATTGTCGTATGTCAATTTAAGAAGTGTTTTTGTAACTGTGATGTCAATATTTGTTGAATTTTGTCACTCACATACAAATGTCGTATGTCAATTTAAGAAGTGTTTTGTAACTGTGATGTCAATAATATTTGTTGAATTGTGTCACTCACGTACAAATGTCGTATGTCAATTTAAGAAGTGTTTTTGTAACTGTGATGTCAATAATATTTGTTGAATTTTGTCACTCGTGTACAATTGTCGTATGTCAATTTAAGAAGTGTTTTTGTAACTGTGATGTCAATAATATTTGTTGAATTTTGTCACTCACGTACAAATGTCGTATGTCAATTTAAGAAGTGTTTTTGTAACTGTGATGTCAATATTATTTGTTGAATTTTGTCACTCACGTACAATTGTCGTATGTCAATTTAAGAAGTATTTTTGTAACTGTGATGTCAATATTTGTTGAATTTTGTCACGTACAATTGTCGTATGTCAATTTAAGAAGTGTTTTTGTAACTGTGATGTCAATATTATTTGTTGAATTTTGTCACTCACGTACAAATGTCGTATGTCAATTTAAGAAGTGTTTTTTTTGTAACTGTGATGTCAATAATATTTGTTAAAATTTGTCACTCACGTACAAATGTCGTATGTCAATTTAAGAAGTGTTTTTGTAACTGTGATGTCAATAATATTTGTTGAAATTTGTCACTCACGTACAAATGTCGTAGGTCAATTTAAGAAGTGTTTTTGTAACTGTGATGTCAATAATATTTGTTGAATTTTGTCACTCGCGTACAAATGTCGTAGGTCAATTTAAGAAGTGTTTTTGTAACTGTGATGTCAATAATATTTGTTGAATTTTGTCACTCGCGTACAAATGTCGTATGTCAATTTAAGAAGTGTTTTTGTAACTGTGATGTCAATAATATTTGTTGAAATTTGTCACTCGCGTACAAATGTCGTATGTCAATTTAAGAAGTGTTTTTGTAACTGTGATGTCAATAATATTTGTTGAATTTTGTCACTCACGTACAAATGTCGTATGTCAATTTAAGAAGTGTTTTTGTAACTGTGATGTCAATAATATTTGTTGAATTTTGTCACTCACGTACAATTGTCGTATGTCAATTTAAGAAGTGTTTTTGTAACTGTGATGTCAATATTTGTTGAATTTTGTCACTCACGTACAATTGTCGTATGTCAATTTAAGAAGTGTTTTTGTAACTGTGATGTCAATATTATTTGTTGAATTTTGTCACTCACGTACAAATGTTGTATGTCAATTTAAGAAGTGTTTTTGTAACTGCGATGTCAATAATATTGTTGAATTTTGTCACTCACGTACAAATGTCATATGTCAATTTAAGAAGTGTTTTTTGTAACTGTGATGTCAATAATATTTGTTGAAATTTGTCACTCACGTACAAATGTCGTATGTCAATTTAAGAAGTGTTTTTGTAACTGTGATGTCAATATTATTTGTTGAATTTTGTCACTCACGTACAAATGTCCTATGTCAATTTAAGAAGTGTTTTTTGTAACTGTGATGTCAATAATATTTGTTGAAATTTGTCACTCACGTACAAATGTCGTATGTCAATTTAAGAAGTGTTTTTGTAACTGTGATGTCAATAATATTTGTTGAATTTTGTCACGTACAATTGTCGTATGTCAATTTAAGAAGTGTTTTTGTAACTGTGAGGTCAATATTTGTTGAATTTTGTCACTCACGTACAATTGTCGTATGTCAATTTAAGAAGTGTTTTTGTAACTGTGATGTCAATAATATTTGTTGAATTTTGTCACTCACGTACAATTGTCGTATGTCAATTTAAGAAGTGTTTTTGTAACTGTGATGTCAATATTTGTTGAATTTTGTCACTCACATACAAATGTCGTATGTCAATTTAAGAAGTGTTTTTTGTAACTGTGATGTCAATAATATTTGTTGAAATTTGTCACTCACGTACAAATGTCGTATGTCAATTTAAGAAGTGTTTTTGTAACTGTGATGTCAATAATATTTGTTGAATTTTGTCACGTACAATTGTCGTATGTCAATTTAAGAAGTGTTTTTGTAACTGTGATGTCAATAATATTTGTTGAATTTTGTCACTCACGTACAAATGTCGTATGTCAATTTAAGAAGTGTTTTTGTAACTGTGATGTCAATATTATTTGTTGAATTTTGTCACTCGTGTACAATTGTCGTATGTCAATTTAAGAAGTGTTTTTGTAACTGTGATGTCAATAATATTTGTTGAATTTTGTCACTCACGTACAAATGTCGTATGTCAATTTAAGAAGTGTTTTTGTAACTGTGATGTCAATATTATTTGTTGAATTTTGTCACTCACGTACAATTGTCGTATGTCAATTTAAGAAGTATTTTTGTAACTGTGATGTCAATATTTGTTGAATTTTGTCACGTACAATTGTCGTATGTCAATTTAAGAAGTGTTTTTGTAACTGTGATGTCAATATTATTTGTTGAATTTTGTCACTCACGTACAAATGTCGTATGTCAATTTAAGAAGTGTTTTTTTGTAACTGTGATGTCAATAATATTTGTTGAATTTTGTCACTCACGTACAAATGTCGTATGTCAATTTAAGAAGTGTTTTTGTAACTGTGATGTCAATAATATTTGTTGAAATTTGTCACTCACGTACAAATGTCGTAGGTCAATTTAAGAAGTGTTTTTGTAACTGTGATGTCAATAATATTTGTTGAATTTTGTCACTCGCGTACAAATGTCGTATGTCAATTTAAGAAGTGTTTTTGTAACTGTGATGTCAATAATATTTGTTGAATTTTGTCACTCACGTACAAATGTCGTATGTCAATTTAAGAAGTGTTTTTGTAACTGTGATGTCAATAATATTTGTTGAATTTTGTCACTCACGTACAAATGTCGTATGTCAATTTAAGAAGTGTTTTTGTAACTGTGATGTCAATAATATTTGTTGAATTTTGTCACTCACGTACAATTGTCGTATGTCAATTTAAGAAGTGTTTTTGTAACTGTGATGTCAATATTTGTTGAATTTTGTCACTCACGTACAATTGTCGTATGTCAATTTAAGAAGTGTTTTTGTAACTGTGATGTCAATATTATTTGTTGAATTTTGTCACTCACGTACAAATGTTGTATGTCAATTTAAGAAGTGTTTTTGTAACTGTGATGTCAATAATATTGTTGAATTTTGTCACTCACGTACAAATGTCATATATCAATTTAAGAAGTGTTTTTTGTAACTGTGATGTCAATAATATTTGTTGAAATTTGTCACTCACGTACAAATGTCGTATGTCAATTTAAGAAGAGTTTTTGTAACTGTGATGTCAATAATATTTGTTGAATTTTGTCACTCACGTACAAATGTCGTATGTCAATTTAAGAAGTGTTTTTGTAACTGTGATGTCAATAATATTTGTTGAATTTTGTCACTCACGTACAATTGTCGTATGTCAATTTAAGAAGTGTTTTTGTAACTGTGATGTCAATATTTGTTGAATTTTGTCACTCACGTACAATTGTCGTATGTCAATTTAAGAAGTGTTTTTGTAACTGTGATGTCAATATTTGTTGAATTTTGTCACTCACGTACAATTGTCGTATGTGAATTTAAGAAGTGTTTTTGTAACTGTGATGTCAATATTATTTGTTGAATTTTGTCACTCACGTACAAATGTTGTATGTCAATTTAAGAAGTGTTTTTGTAACTGTGATGTCAATAATATTGTTGAATTTTGTCACTCACGTACAAATGTCATATGTCAATTTAAGAAGTGTTTTTTGTAACTGTGATGTCAATAATATTTGTTGAAATTTGTCACTCACGTACAAATGTCGTATGTCAATTTAAGAAGTGTTTTTGTAACTGTGATGTCAATATTATTTGTTGAATTTTGTCACTCACGTACAAATGTCGTATGTCAATTTAAGAAGTGTTTTTTGTAACTGTGATGTCAATAATATTTGTTGAAATTTGTCACTCACGTACAAATGTCGTATGTCAATTTAAGAAGTGTTTTTGTAACTGTGATGTCAATAATATTTGTTGAATTTTGTCACGTACAATTGTCGTATGTCAATTTAAGAAGTGTTTTTGTAACTGTGATGTCAATATTTGTTGAATTTTGTCACTCACGTACAATTGTCGTATGTCAATTTAAGAAGTGTTTTTGTAACTGTGATGTCAATAATATTTGTTGAATTTTGTCACTCACGTACAATTGTCGTATGTCAATTTAAGAAGTGTTTTTGTAACTGTGATGTCAATATTTGTTGAATTTTGTCACTCACATACAAATGTCGTATGTCAATTTAAGAAGTGTTTTGTAACTGTGATGTCAATAATATTTGTTGAATTTTGTCACTCACGTACAAATGTCGTATGTCAATTTAAGAAGTGTTTTTGTAACTGTGATGTCAATAATATTTGTTGAATTTTGTCACTCGTGTACAATTGTCGTATGTCAATTTAAGAAGTGTTTTTGTAACTGTGATGTCAATAATATTTGTTGAATTTTGTCACTCACGTACAAATGTCGTATGTCAATTTAAGAAGTGTTTTTGTAACTGTGATGTCAATATTATTTGTTGAATTTTGTCACTCACTTACAATTGTCGTATGTCAATTTAAGAAGTATTTTTGTAACTGTGATGTCAATATTTGTTGAATTTTGTCACGTACAATTGTCGTATGTCAATTTAAGAAGTGTTTTTGTAACTGTGATGTCAATATTATTTGTTGAATTTTGTCACTCACGTACAAATGTCGTATGTCAATTCAAGAAGTGTTTTTTTTGTAACTGTGATGTCAATAATATTTGTTGAATTTTGTCACTCACGTACAAATGTCGTATGTCAATTTAAGAAGTGTTTTTGTAACTGTGATGTCAATAATATTTGTTGAAATTTGTCACTCACGTACAAATGTCGTAGGTCAATTTAAGAAGTGTTTTTGTAACTGTGATGTCAATAATATTTGTTGAATTTTGTCACTCGCGTACAAATGTCGTATGTCAATTTAAGAAGTGTTTTTGTAACTGTGATGTCAATAATATTTGTTGAATTTTGTCACTCACGTACAAATGTCGTATGTCAATATAAGAAGTGTTTTTGTAACTGTGATGTCAATAATATTTGTTGAATTTTGTCACTCACGTACAAATGTCGTATGTCAATTTAAGAAGTGTTTTTGTAACTGTGATGTCAATAATATTTGTTGAATTTTGTCACTCACGTACAATTGTCGTATGTCAATTTAAGAAGTGTTTTTGTAACTGTGATGTCAATATTTGTTGAATTTTGTCACTCACGTACAATTGTCGTATGTCAATTTAAGAAGTGTTTTTGTAACTGTGATGTCAATATTATTTGTTGAATTTTGGCACTCACGTACAAATGTTGTATGTCAATTTAAGAAGTGTTTTTGTAACTGTGATGTCAATAATATTGTTGAATTTTGTCACTCACGTACAAATGTCATATGTCAATTTAAGAAGTGTTTTTTGTAACTGTGATGTCAATAATATTTGTTGAAATTTGTCACTCACGTACAAATGTCGTATGTCAATTTAAGAAGTGTTTTTGTAACTGTGATGTCAATATTATTTGTTGAATTTTGTCACTCACGTACAAATGTCGTATGTCAATTTAAGAAGTGTTTTTTGGAACTGTGATGTCAATAATATTTGTTGAAATTTGTCAGTCACGTACAAATGTCGTATGTCAATTTAAGAAGTGTTTTTGTAACTGTGATGTCAATAATATTTGTTGAATTTTGTCACGTACAATTGTCGTATGTCAATTTAAGAAGTGTTTTTGTAACTGTGATGTCAATATTTGTTGAATTTTGTCACGTACAATTGTCGTATGTCAATTTAAGAAGTGTTTTTTTTGTAACTGTGATGTCAATAATATTTGTTGAATTTTGTCACTCACGTACAAATGTCGTATGTCAATTTAAGAAGTGTTTTTGTAACTGTGATGTCAATAATATTTGTTGAAATTTGTCACTCACGTACAAATGTTGTAGGTCAATTTAAGAAGTGTTTTTGTAACTGTGATGTCAATAATATTTGTTGAATTTTGTCACTCGCGTACAAATGTCGTATGTCAATTTAAGAAGTGTTTTTGTAACTGTGATGTCAATAATATTTGTTGAATTTTGTCACTCACGTACAAATGTCGTATGTCAATTTAAGAAGTGTTTTTGTAACTGTGATGTCAATAATATTTGTTGAATTTTGTCACTCACGTACAAATGTCGTATGTCAATTTAAGAAGTGTTTTTGTAACTGTGATGTCAATAATATTTGTTGAATTTTGTCACTCACGTACAATTGTTGTATGTCAATTTAAGAAGTGTTTTTGTAACTGTGATGTCAATATTTGTTGAATTTTGTCACTCACGTACAATTGTCGTATGTCAATTTAAGAAGTGTTTTTGTAACTGTGATGTCAATATTATTTGTTGAATTTTGGCACTCACGTACAAATGTTGTATGTCAATTTAAGAAGTGTTTTTGTAACTGTGATGTCAATAATATTGTTGAATTTTGTCACTCACGTACAAATGTCATATGTCAATTTAAGAAGTGTTTTTTGTAACTGTGATGTCAATAAAATTTGTTGAAATTTGTCACTCACGTACAAATGTCGTATGTCAATTTAAGAAGTGTTTTTGTAACTGTGATGTCAATATTATTTGTTGAATTTTGTCACTCACGTACAAATGTCGTATGTCAATTTAAGAAGTGTTTTTTGTAACTGTGATGTCAATAATATTTGTTGAATTTTGTCACTCACGTACAAATGTCGTATGTCAATTTAAGAAGTGTTTTTGTAACTGATGTCAATATTATTTGTTGAATTTTTTCACTCACGTACAAATGTCGTATGTCAATTTAAGAAGTGTTTTTGTAACTGTGATGTCAATATTTGTTGAATTTTGTCACTCACGTACAATTGTCGTATGTCAATTTAAGAAGTGTTTTTGTAACTGTGATGTCAATAATATTTGTTGAAATTTGTCACTCACGTACAAATGTCGTATGTCAATTTAAGAAGTGTTTTTTGTAACTGTGATGTCAATAATATTTGTTGAAATTTGTCACTCACGTACAAATGTCGTATGTCAATTTAAGAAGTGTTTTTGTAACTGTGATGTCAATAATATTTGTTGAAATTTGTCACTCACGTACAAATGTCGTATGTCAATTTAAGAAGTGTTTTTGTAACTGTGATGTCAATAATATTTGTTGAATTTTGTCACTCACGTACAAATGTCGTATGTCAATTTAAGAAGTGTTTTTGTAACTGTGATGTCAATAATATTTGTTGAAATTTGTCACTCACGTACAAATGTCGTATGTCAATTTAAGAAGTGTTTTTTGTAACTGTGATGTCAATAATATTTGTTGAAATTTGTCACTCACGTACAAATGTCGTATGTCAATTTAAGAAGTGTTTTTGTAACTGTGATGTCAATAATATTTGTTGAATTTTGTCACTCGCGTACAAATGTCGTATGTCAATTTAAGAAGTGTTTTTGTAACTGTGATGTCAATAATATTTGTTGAATTTTGTCACTCACGTACAAATGTCGTATGTCAATTTAAGAAGTGTTTTTGTAACTGTGATGTCAATATTATTTGTTGAATTTTGTCACTCACGTACAAATGTCGTATGTCAATTTAAGAAGTGTTTTTGTAACTGTGATGTCAATATTTGTTGAATTTTGTCACTCACGTACAATTGTCGTATGTCAATTTAAGAAGTGTTTTTGTAACTGTGATGTCAATAATATTTGTTGAAATTTGTCACTCACGTACAAATGTTGTATGTCAATTTAAGAAGTGTTTTTTGTAACTGTGATGTCAATAATATTTGTTGAAATTTGTCACTCACGTACAAATGTCGTATGTCAATTTAAGAAGTGTTTTTGTAACTGTGATGTCAATAATATTTGTTGAAATTTGTCACTCACGTACAAATGTCGTATGTCAATTTAAGAAGTGTTTTTTGTAACTGTGATGTCAATAATATTTGTTGAATTTTGTCACTCACATACAAATGTCGTATGTCAATTTAAGAAGTGTTTTTGTAACTGTGATGTCAATAATATTTGTTGAAATTTGTCACTCACGTACAAATGTCGTATGTCAATTTAAGAAGTGTTTTTTGTAACTGTGATGTCAATAATATTTGTTGAAATTTGTCACTCACGTACAAATGTCGTATGTCAATTTAAGAAGTGTTTTTTGTAACTGTGATGTCAATAATATTTGTTGAATTTTGTCACTCACGTACAAATGTCGTATGTCAATTTAAGAAGTGTTTTTGTAACTGATGTCAATATTATTTGTTGAATTTTTTCACTCACGTACAAATGTCGTATGTCAATTTAAGAAGTGTTTTTGTAACTGTGATGTCAATATTTGTTGAATTTTGTCACGTACAATTGTCGTATGTCAATTTAAGAAGTGTTTTTGTAACTGTGATGTCAATAATATTTGTTGAAATTTGTCACTCACGTACAAATGTCGTATGTCAATTTAAGAAGTGTTTTTTGTAACTGTGATGTCAATAATATTTGTTGAATTTTGTCACTCACGTACAAATGTCGTATGTCAATTTAAGAAGTGTTTTTGTAACTGTGATGTCAATAATATTTGTTGAATTTTGTCACTCACGTACAATTGTCGTATGTCAATTTAAGAAGTGTTTTTGTAACTGTGATGTCAATATTTGTTGAATTTTGTCACTCACGTACAATTGTCGTATGTCAATTTAAGAAGTGTTTTTGTAACTGTGATGTCAATATTATTTGTTGAATTTTGGCACTCACGTACAAATGTTGTATGTCAATTTAAGAAGTGTTTTTGTAACTGTGATGTCAATAATATTGTTGAATTTTGTCACTCACGTACAAATGTCATATGTCAATTTAAGAAGTGTTTTTTGTAACTGTGATGTCAATAATATTTGTTGAAATTTGTCACTCACGTACAAATGTCGTATGTCAATTTAAGAAGTGTTTTTGTAACTGTGATGTCAATATTATTTGTTGAATTTTGTCACTCACGTACAAATGTCGTATGTCAATTTAAGAAGTGTTTTTTGGAACTGTGATGTCAATAATATTTGTTGAAATTTGTCAGTCACGTACAAATGTCGTATGTCAATTTAAGAAGTGTTTTTGTAACTGTGATGTCAATAATATTTGTTGAATTTTGTCACGTACAATTGTCGTATGTCAATTTAAGAAGTGTTTTTGTAACTGTGATGTCAATATTTGTTGAATTTTGTCACGTACAATTGTCGTATGTCAATTTAAGAAGTGTTTTTTTTGTAACTGTGATGTCAATAATATTTGTTGAATTTTGTCACTCACGTACAAATGTCGTATGTCAATTTAAGAAGTGTTTTTGTAACTGTGATGTCAATAATATTTGTTGAAATTTGTCACTCACGTACAAATGTCGTAGGTCAATTTAAGAAGTGTTTTTGTAACTGTGATGTCAATAATATTTGTTGAATTTTGTCACTCGCGTACAAATGTCGTATGTCAATTTAAGAAGTGTTTTTGTAACTGTGATGTCAATAATATTTGTTGAATTTTGTCACTCACGTACAAATGTCGTATGTCAATTTAAGAAGTGTTTTTGTAACTGTGATGTCAATAATATTTGTTGAATTTTGTCACTCACGTACAAATGTCGTATGTCAATTTAAGAAGTGTTTTTGTAACTGTGATGTCAATAATATTTGTTGAATTTTGTCACTCACGTACAATTGTCGTATGTCAATTTAAGAAGTGTTTTTGTAACTGTGATGTCAATATTTGTTGAATTTTGTCACTCACGTACAATTGTCGTATGTCAATTTAAGAAGTGTTTTTGTAACTGTGATGTCAATATTATTTGTTGAATTTTGGCACTCACGTACAAATGTTGTATGTCAATTTAAGAAGTGTTTTTGTAACTGTGATGTCAATAATATTGTTGAATTTTGTCACTCACGTACAAATGTCATATGTCAATTTAAGAAGTGTTTTTTGTAACTGTGATGTCAATAAAATTTGTTGAAATTTGTCACTCACGTACAAATGTCGTATGTCAATTTAAGAAGTGTTTTTGTAACTGTGATGTCAATATTATTTGTTGAATTTTGTCACTCACGTACAAATGTCGTATGTCAATTTAAGAAGTGTTTTTTGTAACTGTGATGTCAATAATATTTGTTGAATTTTGTCACTCACGTACAAATGTCGTATGTCAATTTAAGAAGTGTTTTTGTAACTGATGTCAATATTATTTGTTGAATTTTTTCACTCACGTACAAATGTCGTATGTCAATTTAAGAAGTGTTTTTGTAACTGTGATGTCAATATTTGTTGAATTTTGTCACTCACGTACAATTGTCGTATGTCAATTTAAGAAGTGTTTTTGTAACTGTGATGTCAATAATATTTGTTGAAATTTGTCACTCACGTACAAATGTCGTATGTCAATTTAAGAAGTGTTTTTTGTAACTGTGATGTCAATAATATTTGTTGAAATTTGTCACTCACGTACAAATGTCGTATGTCAATTTAAGAAGTGTTTTTGTAACTGTGATGTCAATAATATTTGTTGAAATTTGTCACTCACGTACAAATGTCGTATGTCAATTTAAGAAGTGTTTTTGTAACTGTGATGTCAATAATATTTGTTGAATTTTGTCACGTACAATTGTCGTATGTCAATTTAAGAAGTGTTTTTGTAACTGTGATGTCAATAATATTTGTTGAAATTTGTCACTCACGTACAAATGTCGTATGTCAATTTAAGAAGTGTTTTTGTAACTGTGATGTCAATAATATTTGTTGAAATTTGTCACTCACGTACAAATGTCGTATGTCAATTTAAGAAGTGTTTTTGTAACTGTGATGTCAATAATATTTGTTGAATTTTGTCACGTACAATTGTCGTATGTCAATTTAAGAAGTGTTTTTGTAACTGTGATGTCAATAATATTTGTTGAATTTTGTCACGTACAAATGTCGTATGTCAATTTAAGAAGTGTTTTTGTAACTGTGATGTCAATAATATTTGTTGAATTTTGTCACTCACGTACAAATGTTGTATGTCAATTTAAGAAGTGTTTTTTGTAACTGTGATGTCAATAATATTTGTTGAAATGTGTCACTCACGTACAAATGTCGTATGTCAATTTAAGAAGTGTTTTTGTAACTGTGATGTCAATAATATTTGTTGAATTTTGTCACTCACGTACAATTGTCGTATGTCAATTTAAGAAGTGTTTTTGTAACTGTGATGTCAATAATATTTGTTGAAATTTGTCACTCACGTACAAATGTTGTATGTCAATTTAAGAAGTGTTTTTTGTAACTGTGATGTCAATAATATTTGTTGAAATTTGTCACTCACGTACAAATGTCGTATGTCAATTTAAGAAGTGTTTTTGTAACTGTGATGTCAATAATATTTGTTGAAATTTGTCACTCACGTACAAATGTCGTATGTCAATTTAAGAAGTGTTTTTTGTAACTGTGATGTCAATAATATTTGTTGAATTTTGTCACTCACGTACAAATGTCGTATGTCAATTTAAGAAGTGTTTTTGTAACTGTGATGTCAATAATATTTGTTGAAATTTGTCACTCACGTACAAATGTCGTATGTCAATTTAAGAAGTGTTTTTTGTAACTGTGATGTCAATAATATTTGTTGAAATTTGTCACTCACGTACAAATGTCATATGTCAATTTAAGAAGTGTTTTTTGTAACTGTGATGTCAATAATATTTGTTGAAATTTGTCACTCACGTACAAATGTCGTATGTCAATTTAAGAAGTGTTTTTTGTAACTGTGATGTCAATAATATTTGTTGAATTTTGTCACTCACGTACAAATGTCGTATGTCAATTTAAGAAGTGTTTTTGTAACTGTGATGTCAATAATATTTGTTGAAATTTGTCACTCACGTACAAATGTCGTATGTCAATTTAAGAAGTGTTTTTTGTAACTGTGATGTCAATAATATTTGTTGAAATTTGTCACTCACGTACAAATGTCGTATGTCAATTTAAGAAGTGTTTTTGTAACTGTGATGTCAATATTATTTGTTGAATTTTGTCACTCGTGTACAATTGTCGTATGTCAATTTAAGAAGTGTTTTTGTAACTGTGATGTCAATAATATTTGTTGAATTTTGTCACTCACGTACAAATGTCGTATGTCAATTTAAGAAGTGTTTTTGTAACTGTGATGTCAATATTATTTGTTGAATTTTGTCACTCACGTACAATTGTCGTATGTCAATTTAAGAAGTATTTTTGTAACTGTGATGTCAATATTTGTTGAATTTTGTCACGTACAATTGTCGTATGTCAATTTAAGAAGTGTTTTTGTAACTGTGATGTCAATATTATTTGTTGAATTTTGTCACTCACGTACAAATGTCGTATGTCAATTTAAGAAGTGTTTTTGTAACTGTGATGTCAATATTTGTTGAATTTTGTCACTCACGTACAATTGTATGTCAATTTAAGAAGTGTTTTTGTAACTGTGATGTCAATATTATTTGTTGAATTTTGTCACTCGCGTACAAATGTATGTCAATTTAAGAAGTGTTTTTGTAACTGTGATGTCAATATTATTTGTTGAATTTTGTCACTCACGTACAATTGTCGTATGTCAATTTAAGAAGTATTTTTGTAACTGTGATGTCAATATTATTTGTTGAATTTTGTCACTCACGTACAAATGTCGTATGTCAATTTAAGAAGTGTTTTTGTAACTGTGATGTCAATATTTGTTGAATTTTGTCACTCACGTACAATTGTATGTCAATTTAAGAAGTGTTTTTGTAACTGTGATGTCAATATTATTTGTTGAATTTTGTCACTCGCGTACAAATGTCGTATGTCAATTTAAGAAGTGTTTTTGTAACTGTGATGTCAATAATATTTGTTGAATTTTGTCACTCACGTACAAATGTCGTATGTCAATTTAAGAAGTGTTTTTGTAACTGTGATGTCAATAATATTTGTTGAATTTTGTCACTCACGTACAATTGTCGTATGTCAATTTAAGAAGTGTTTTTGTAACTGTGATGTCAATAATATTTGTTGAATTTTGTCACTCACGTACAAATGTCGTATGTCAATTTAAGAAGTGTTTTTGTAACTGTGATGTCAATATTATTTGTTGAATTTTGTCACTCACGTACAAATGTCGTATGTCAATTTAAGAAGTGTTTTTTGTAACTGTAATGTCAATAATATTTGTTGAAATTTGTCACTCGCGTACAAATGTCGTATGTCAATTTAAGAAGTGTTTTTGTAACTGTGATGTCAATATTTGTTGAATTTTGTCACTCACGTACAATTGTCGTATGTCAATTTAAGAAGTGTTTTTGTAACTGTGATGTCAATAATATTTGTTGAAATTTGTCACTCACGTACAAATGTTGTATGTCAATTTAAGAAGTGTTTTTTGGAACTGTGATGTCAATAATATTTGTTGAAATTTGTCACTCACGTACAAATGTCGTATGTCAATTTAAGAAGTGTTTTTTGTAACTGTGATGTCAATAATATTTGTTGAAATTTGTCACTCACGTACAAATGTCGTATGTCAATTTAAGAAGTGTTTTTGTAACTGTGATGTCAATAATATTTGTTGAAATTTGTCACTCACGTACAAATGTCGTATGTCAATTTAAGAAGTGTTTTTGTAACTGTGATGTCAATAATATTTGTTGAATTTTGTCACTCGCGTACAAATGTCGTATGTCAATTTAAGAAGTGTTTTTGTAACTGTGATGTCAATAATATTTGTTGAATTTTGTCACTCACGTACAAATGTCGTATGTCAATTTAAGAAGTGTTTTTGTAACTGTGATGTCAATATTATTTGTTGAATTTTGTCACTCACGTACAAATGTCGTATGTCAATTTAAGAAGTGTTTTTTGTAACTGTGATGTCAATAATATTTGTTGAAATTTGTCACTCACGTACAATTGTCGTATGTCAATTTAAGAAGTGTTTTTGTAACTGTGATGTCAATAATATTTGTTGAAATTTGTCACTCACGTACAAATGTCGTATGTCAATTTAAGAAGTGTTTTTGTAACTGTGATGTCAATAATATTTGTTGAAATTTGTCACTCACGTACAAATGTCGTATGTCAATTTAAGAAGTGTTTTTGTAACTGTGATGTCAATAATATTTGTTGAATTTTGTCACTCGCGTACAAATGTCGTATGTCAATTTAAGAAGTGTTTTTGTAACTGTGATGTCAATAATATTTGTTGAATTTTGTCACTCACGTACAAATGTCGTATGTCAATTTAAGAAGTGTTTTTGTAACTGTGATGTCAATATTATTTGTTGAATTTTGTCACTCACGTACAAATGTCGTATGTCAATTTAAGAAGTGTTTTTTGTAACTGTGATGTCAATAATATTTGTTGAAATTTGTCACTCACGTACAAATGTCGTATGTCAATTTAAGAAGTGTTTTTGTAACTGTGATGTCAATATTTGTTGAATTTTGTCACTCACGTACAATTGTCGTATGTCAATTTAAGAAGTGTTTTTGTAACTGTGATGTCAATAATATTTGTTGAAATTTGTCACTCACGTACAAATGTCGTATGTCAATTTAAGAAGTGTTTTTTGTAACTGTGATGTCAATAATATTTGTTGAAATTTGTCACTCACGTACAAATGTCGTATGTCAATTTAAGAAGTGTTTTTGTAACTGTGATGTCAATAATATTTGTTGAAATTTGTCACTCACGTACAAATGTCGTATGTCAATTTAAGAAGTGTTTTTGTAACTGTGATGTCAATAATATTTGTTGAATTTTGTCACTCACGTACAAATGTCGTATGTCAATTTAAGAAGTGTTTTTGTAACTGTGATGTCAATAATATTTGTTGAAATTTGTCACTCACGTACAAATGTCGTATGTCAATTTAAGAAGTGTTTTTGTAACTGTGATGTCAATATTATTTGTTGAATTTTGTCACTCACGTACAAATGTCGTATGTCAATTTAAGAAGTGTTTTTTGTAACTGTGATGTCAATAATATTTGTTGAAATTTGTCACTCACGTACAAATGTTGTATGTCAATTTAAGAAGTGTTTTTGTAACTGTGATGTCAATAATATTTGTTGAAATTCATAAAAATAGTCTCAAATGATCACGGAGAGTTTGAAGATGTCAGTAAAAAATGTTTTTCTGTAGTTGCCAAAAGTTGGTCGTAATCAGTTTTTTTTGCCACATTCTTTCACTGCCTCAAATGGCCTTTAATGTTTTATGTTGGCAAAAGCCTTAAATCAAAATTTATTTAAAATCAAAGAGGTAGAATTAATTCAACACTAATCACCACAAGATTGTTGACTCTTGTAGATTGGTGATTCATAGCTGTAATTTATACTTCATGTACTAGCAGGTATGAATTTATACATGTCTTGATTGCAAATATATTTTTGGAGCAGTTATATAGTACACATATAGTTCATTTTGTGTATGTATGTAAGGTAGAAAAGTCTTAAAATTGGCATTGTGTTCCTTCTCAGTATTGATGACAAATCAATAAATACTAGATTCCAAATTCCATGTTCAAATAGGTTGAAACCTATTTATTCAGAATTGTTACAAGTTACAGACATGCAGAACAAAAAAAGACTGGCCTGACAAAACTTGCATATGCTTACAGATGAACAAGTATCAATTACATTTCCAATGAATACAAGACAGATCAAGAAATAAACAAAATTACTCAAACATATTAAGATGTATTATTTAGACCATATCAAATTCATGTTATTATACACTGTTCATGCTTTTTAAAAGTTGGGATGGTTTCAGATCAATAAAGTTTTAATTTTTACAAGAAGTTGATAACACAGTTTATAATTGTTGAAAAATATTGAAGTTCATGAGAAAGTCTGTTGTACTGAATTTCCATCCTTCTGCAGTTACATGAAGGAGGTCTACAATGATAATCCATTTTGGAGATCCAACAGAACTGGTTAGAAAATATAGTTTAACATGAAGGAAATGTTTTTTAGTGGAAGAACATTTGCTCCCAAAATAAAATAAATTTGTTGATAAATTATAATTACTAAAAATATTACAACTGGGTACAGTTATGTAGCAAACACTACTATCATGGACATAAAGAATGTCAGTTGGACAGAAAGATAACTCTAAAAACCCAATGGAAGTCTAAAATTGAATGAACTAACGCAGGCAAGCTGAGCCAGCATGGTTCTTTAATACTAATATTATAATATTATCAGGTAACTACACTAAAATATCTAAGTTTAAAACAATTAATTATTTTGACAACAAAGTAGAGAACAAAGTTGAAGACAGACATATACAGCCTTCATTCACATGTAAATTACTGGAAAGTTCAAAATATATACAACTTGTGTGGTCTACAATAAAGGGTGTATTAGAGTGAGTTAGCTCTCACTACATATGATGGAATTACTATGTTAAACAATAAGACCACAACAAAAATATTATGTACAAAAATAATCTCACAGTTCAATTAAATCATGCTAAAATATTCCATCATTAAAACTAATTTATAATGTAAATAAAAAAACACTTGCACTGGCAGGTAAAAAATAACTTTTAAATAAAATCCCTTTTTATATGAATATAAAACAATTTAGTTGAAATATAAAACAGTCCCACTTTTAAAAGGGGGTTCTCTTTGGTGGCTTGGCAGACTCAATTGGGCACCTTACATGTACATGTAGCCATTTAACCTAACATGGCTGTTAAAACATTGCCTGTTTTTTTCCTGTTCATTTTGGCATGTCTGTGCAGGTTTCCAGCAGGCAATATTTTAATGGAAATATGACACACCATGAAAACATCTCTTTCTACCATTATCAGATTATTTTTTTCTAAATATAGAGTACATTTAATTTACTATTACCAATAAAGTGCAATTATTATAAGTAACAACATATGCACAGAGACCTGTGATAAGTGCATTGTACTGTAAACAATGCACTGCTTGTCAATACATACATACATCAAGTATATTGATATTTAAGACCAAGAAAAGACAGGTGTCTTGTTTACATCACTAAATGTACATGCATGTACAAATAAAAGTACAAGTAAGTGATTGCACACAATACAAGAGAATGAAGTGAAATAGAGTCACAGCAAATGAAGTGTCCATACTGATACATAGCAATTAACATATTACACATTCTAGGATAAGTCTTTTATAATCCTAGCTGATAAATAAGACCAATTGAAGAAAAGCGTTCAGTTTGCATACTAAGATGAAACAAATGGAGCAGTTATCAGGTATGATAAATCAGAATATATGTGGATTATTTCCTGTTATTTACAGCTTGGCATTGTAAGTATATATTGCACATACAGTGTAGAAACTATCCTGTTGCAATACAAGTGTCAACTTTAGTTCTAGTCTCTTTATGTTGGACATAACACTGCAAGAAAGACAATAACAGAAAATTAGCATAACACAACCTAAGACAAGGTGCTTTGAAAGAGAAACTCAAAATAAACCACAAAAATAGGGAAATGTGATAGCAAATGTTATTAATTAAGATTTTAAAACAAGTTTTGACAAAAAAACAATTGATGGCAACAGAAAATCAGAAGCAGCTGCCTGTCTGTTAGTCTTCCAGAAGACAGATAGAGGATTCTGGGAAAAAGTCATAATTCTTTACTCTGAGGCAAAAAGACTTGCTTAGTGTGGATAGATTGCTAAATATATTTACCTTTGAGTATGTAGTCTGTTAGCAAACCAGGTACTTGAGAACTATCATCATCCATGGCTCTCAAAACTAAAAAAAATACCAGTAAAGAAGGTGTTTCTAATAACTGCCACAGTTCAAGTTCATACATGTATAAACAATAAAGTCATCAGGGATGGCAGATGCCCCAGTATCTTTATTACAATTACTGCTGGTTGAATGTCTACATCTGAAATAGTGTTCCAGGTATATTTGCGCATTGTTTATGAGGTCACATGACCATACTTTCATTTCAACTATCAACATGTGATTCACAGTCAAAATAGCTCAGCTGTTTCAGCAGAGCCTTTCAATAATATGGGTATGCATAATTACGTAAACATAGTTTGGGTCACATAGCCAGTTTTTGTGAACATACATGGATTCACTTTCTTCACAGAACATCCTTTAGAATGGAAAACTATTTTTCACTATTTTTATGTAAGTGTTATGACCTGCTAACTCCTGCTAGTCATTGATCAATATACAAGTAAATACATAATCCTGTGACAAGCACAGACGCATGAAATGACCATAAACAATTGTTTTGATGGGCCTAATCAGTCTCATTATATGTTGAGTCTAAACTTAACACCTTTTTTCTGTGCATTTATTTAGAACCTGCCTAAAGCTTCATGAACTTGCTATCATATTCAGTACATGCAATGTTATATGGATTTAATTATTACTTACTTTTATTCAAAATCTGTAATGTCTCAACACTTGGAGATCCATTCTTGTGATACGGTATAACAGTAGTAAGATACTGAAACAAAAAATATCAAACTATACTATACTATAAACTACTGTAAAATATTTAATTTTAGCTGGAATGAATTTTTGCTGAATAGAGTTTTTGGGTGTTTGTATGGAATTTATTTTCACTGATTTTTGGCGAGTTGAATGTAAAATAGAGGGAAAAAGATGTATTCTCTAGATTTTATTTTCTCTAATTCATTCCTTCAGCAAAAATAACGAAAATTACTGCAAAGCGAAATAAAGCATTCCACAGTATTTCTTTCTGCATTGTATTAACTACATTGCAAATGTCCCACAGTATTTCTTTCTGCATTGTATTAACTACATTGCAAATGTCCCACTGTATTTCTTTCTGCATTGTATTAACTACATTGCAAATGTCCCACAGTATTTCTTTCTGCATTGTATTAACTACATTGCAAATGTCCCACAGTATTTCTTTCTGCATTGTATTAACTACATTGCAAATGTCCCACAGTATTTCTTTCTGCATTGTATTAACTACATTGCAAATGTCCCACTGTATTTCTTTCTGCATTGTATTAACTACATTGCAAATGTCCCACAGTATTTCTTTCTGCATTGTATTAACTACATTGCAAATGTCCCACAGTATTTCTTTCTGCATTGTATTAACTACATTGCAAATGTCCCACAGTATTTCTTTCTGCATTGTATTAACTACATTGCAAATGTCCCACAGTATTTCTTTCTGCATTGTATTAACTACATTGCAAATGTCCCACTGTATTTCTTTCTGCATTGTATTAACTACATTGCAAATGTCCCACAGTATTTCTTTCTGCATTGTATTAACTACATTGCAAATGTCCCACAGTATTTCTTTCTGCATTGTATTAACTACATTGCAAATGTCCCACAGTATTTCTTTCTGCATTGTATTAACTACATTGCAAATGTCCCACAGTATTTCTTTCTGCATTGTATTAACTACATTGCAAATGTCCCACAGTATTTCTTTCTGCATTGTATTAACTACATTGCAAATGTCCCACAGTATTTCTTTCTGCATTGTATTAACTACATTGCAAATGTCCCACAGTATTTCTTTCTGCATTGTATTAACTACATTGCAAATGTCCCACTGTATTTCTTTCTGCATTGTATTAACTACATTGCAAATGTCCCACTGTATTTCTTTCTGCATTGTATTAACTACATTGCAAATGTCCCACAGTATTTCTTTCTGCATTGTATTAACTACATTGCAAATGTCCCACTGTATTTCTTTCTGCATTGTATTAACTACATTGCAAATGTCCCACAGTATTTCTTTCTGCATTGTATTAACTACATTGCAAATGTCCCACAGTATTTCTTTCTGCATTGTATTAACTACATTGCAAATGTCCCACAGTATTTCTTTCTGCATTGTATTAACTACATTGCAAATGTCCCACTGTATTTCTTTCTGCATTGTATTAACTACATTGCAAATGTCCCACAGTATTTCTTTCTGCATTGTATTAACTACATTGCAAATGTCCCACTGTATTTCTTTCTGCATTGTATTAACTACATTGCAAATGTCCCACAGTATTTCTTTCTGCATTGTATTAACTACATTGCAAATGTCCCACTGTATTTCTTTCTGCATTGTATTAACTACATTGCAAATGTCCCACTGTATTTCTTTCTGCATTGTATTAACTACATTGCAAATGTCCCACAGTATTTCTTTCTGCATTGTATTAACTACATTGCAAATGTCCCACTGTATTTCTTTCTGCATTGTATTAACTACATTGCAAATGTCCCACAGTATTTCTTTCTGCATTGTATTAACTACATTGCAAATGTCCCACTGTATTTCTTTCTGCATTGTATTAACTACATTGCAAATGTCCCACAGTATTTCTTTCTGCATTGTATTAACTACAACAATGTACATTGCAAATGTCCCACAGTATTTCTTTCTGCATTGTATTAACTACATTGCAAATGTCCCACTGTATTTCTTTCTGCATTGTATTAACTACATTGCAAATGTCCCACAGTATTTCTTTCTGCATTGTATTAACTACATTGCAAATGTCCCACTGTATTTCTTTCTGCATTGTATTAACTACATTGCGAATGTCCCACAGTATTTCTTTCTGCATTGTATTAACTACATTGCAAATGTCCCACTGTATTTCTTTCTGCATTGTATTAACTACATTGCAAATGTCCCACTGTATTTCTTTCTGCATTGTATTAACTACATTGCAAATGTCCCACAGTATTTCTTTCTGCATTGTATTAACTACATTGCAAATGTCCCACAGTATTTCTTTCTGCATTGTATTAACTACATTGCAAATGTCCCACTGTATTTCTTTCTGCATTGTATTAACTACATTGCAAATGTCCCACAGTATTTCTTTCTGCATTGTATTAACTACATTGCAAATGTCCCACAGTATTTCTTTCTGCATTGTATTAACTACATTGCAAATGTCACACTGTATTTCTTTCTGCATTGTATTAACTACATTGCAAATGTCCCACAGTATTTCTTTCTGCATTGTATTAACTACATTGCAAATGTCCCACAGTATTTCTTTCTGCATTGTATTAACTACATTGCAAATGTCCCACTGTATTTCTTTCTGCATTGTATTAACTACATTGCAAATGTCCCACAGTATTTCTTTCTGCATTGTATTAACTACATTGCAAATGTCCCACAGTATTTCTTTCTGCATTGTATTAACTACATTGCAAATGTCCCACAGTATTTCTTTCTGCATTGTATTAACTACATTGCAAATGTCCCACAGTATTTCTTTCTGCATTGTATTAACTACATTGCAAATGTCCCACAGTATTTCTTTCTGCATTGTATTAACTACATTGCAAATGTCCCACTGTATTTCTTTCTGCATTGTATTAACTACATTGCAAATGTCCCACAGTATTTCTTTCTGCATTGTATTAACTACATTGCAAATGTCCCACTGTATTTCTTTCTGCATTGTATTAACTACATTGCAAATGTCCCACAGTATTTCTTTCTGCATTGTATTAACTACATTGCAAATGTCCCACTGTATTTCTTTCTGCATTGTATTAACTACATTGCAAATGTCCCACTGTATTTCTTTCTGCATTGTATTAACTACATTGCAAATGTCCCACAGTATTTCTTTCTGCATTGTATTAACTACATTGCAAATGTCCCACTGTATTTCTTTCTGCATTGTATTAACTACATTGCAAATGTCCCACAGTATTTCTTTCTGCATTGTATTAACTACATTGCAAATGTCCCACTGTATTTCTTTCTGCATTGTATTAACTACATTGCAAATGTCCCACAGTATTTCTTTCTGCATTGTATTAACTACAACAATGTACATTGCAAATGTCCCACAGTATTTCTTTCTGCATTGTATTAACTACATTGCAAATGTCCCACTGTATTTCTTTCTGCATTGTATTAACTACATTGCAAATGTCCCACAGTATTTCTTTCTGCATTGTATTAACTACATTGCAAATGTCCCACTGTATTTCTTTCTGCATTGTATTAACTACATTGCAAATGTCCCACAGTATTTCTTTCTGCATTGTATTAACTACATTGCAAATGTCCCACTGTATTTCTTTCTGCATTGTATTAACTACATTGCAAATGTCCCACTGTATTTCTTTCTGCATTGTATTAACTACATTGCAAATGTCCCACAGTATTTCTTTCTGCATTGTATTAACTACATTGCAAATGTCCCACAGTATTTCTTTCTGCATTGTATTAACTACATTGCAAATGTCCCACTGTATTTCTTTCTGCATTGTATTAACTACATTGCAAATGTCCCACAGTATTTCTTTCTGCATTGTATTAACTACATTGCAAATGTCCCACAGTATTTCTTTCTGCATTGTATTAACTACATTGCAAATGTCCCACTGTATTTCTTTCTGCATTGTATTAACTACATTGCAAATGTCCCACAGTATTTCTTTATGCATTGTATTAACTACATTGCAAATGTCCCACAGTATTTCTTTCTGCATTGTATTAACTACATTGCAAATGTCCCACTGTATTTCTTTCTGCATTGTATTAACTACATTGCAAATGTCCCACAGTATTTCTTTCTGCATTGTATTAACTACATTGCAAATGTCCCACAGTATTTCTTTCTGCATTGTATTAACTACATTGCAAATGTCCCACTGTTTACAAGAATACTTAAATGAAGTAATATATTTATATAGCTATCTTGTGTACCATCTTGTTTTACATATTTGTTTTACAATTTCAACAAATTATTCAAATTGAATAATTTTAAAACATATTCACCAGAAATCAACATGAGGGCATATGTAATAAAAGTAGAGTGAACAATAATAACATTCTGATAAAATGTAAGTTTTTAGGCTATAATAAATTGTTATGTCTGAATAATTTAAACATGATGACAATAATTTCAACCAACTCAACTTCAACTAAACTAACAACCACAACATTAAACACTATAACAGAATGCAATGGCCTGGTTCTAACGTTTGTGGGGTAGGGTAGTTATTTTCATGAGTCATGCAGTGTAATTTCACAAGCAAAGCTATCACGTTCTGTAATTATTGAATATGCTCCAATAAAATTGCCAGGAAAACCACTTCATCCAAGACTTTAGTACATGTATGAGGGGTAGTACCTACTTTTAATTTTGGTATAATGTTAATCTTGAGTTCCATTAATATGCAAATGTTAGCAGAAACGCTTTTATTAATTTGTTCCTGTGGGTTTAGAAATAACATTTTCTTGAGACATGTGTAATCTAACATGGATATCAAAGAATAATTGACACCTCCATTCTAACTTAGACTCTGCATACAGAGAGTGGTGTCATTGCTGGGGAGATATTCAAACATTTTTAACTATTTTATCTCATTTGAATATTTCAGCAATCACCAATATTGTTGAGCAAGCTTTATTAATTTGTTGGAAACAAGTCATTGTTAATGACACAGTCCCCGTCCAAAATTGTGTGATCTGACATATCAATTTGATGCTGATGAAGACATTGAGATTAGATTGAAACCATTAATAGGAGATGGATTTGTAAAAAATTATGATTTAGTGCTTTTACACGAGAATTGGACATTGGGCAGTCATATTGAATCAAATTACAAAAATAATGTTCATGTTGATGTATCTATTATTGGTATACTGTCTTTGTACAAAATTTAAACAGAAATGTTCATTGCATTCATGAGAAAGTAGGCATGGGTATCATGAAAAACAAAGTGGCCACCGGTCAGCCATATTTGTTTGAATCACAGAAAAAATATGACATGCAACTATAACCCAATATGTATGGTTATCATACCAACTTTGATCTAAATTGGCCTCGTCATCTCTGAGAAACAGCTCCGGACATGTAAAAATGATGATTTATAGTGCTTTTACATGAAAATTGGGCATTGACCGGTCATATTGAATTGAATCACAAAAATAATGTTGGTGGCATGTATCCCTCAGTATACTATCTTTGTACAAAATTTGAACAGAAACGCTCATTGCATTCAAGATAAAGTACCGGTAGCATGGGTACGAAAAACAAAATGGCTGCCAGTCAGCCATATTTGTTTGAATCATGGAAAAAGTATGACGTGCACCTATAACCAAATATGTATGATCAGCATACCAACTTTGATCCAAATCAGCCCAGTCATTTCCGAGAAACTGCTGCAGACACGTTTAAGTATCAGAAATAGCAAATTCTACACCCAAAATGGCCGCCAGTCGACCATTTTTGCTCTGTTCATAAAGTAACTTGATGCGGTTCAAATTTCAAAAAATGATCATCAAATAGTTTTTGGGGACTTCTATTTTCATTGAAAAATCCACCCACGCTGACTTTCATTGCTGGCAGTTGAACCACCCAAAACAAAAGAAACTATTGCAAAAGCCAATCTAAAATTTTATACATTTTTTTCTTGCTGGATTAAAAAGTAGACTGTCTAAAATTTCATTACAATGTCACCCAAAAAAATTAACGAACCTCGTGCGCCAAATACAATTATTTTTATTTTATTCGTAACGAAAGTATATTCTAAACAAAATTTTAAATAAAAACGAACACAACTGCATTGCTTAGTAGCAAATGCTGCATTTGACAATTGTTGATTATTACCTGGAAGGGATTATAATAACGTACAAAAAATAAATTTGTTGAATTGTTACGAAATGCATTTAAATTTCAATATATTTCATTGTAAGCAAATGATTCCGGTCACATTTTAAACGATCGATGATATGGAAATGAATATCTGCCATGTTTTGACCTGGGGCGGTGTTCTATGACCTGACATGTCAAATCACTAATAAACCAATCAAAATGACGTGTTCAAATTACCATAGCTTATTAAAAAATGTTGATGTTATTGAAGAACGCAGCACGAAAGAGATTTGCCGGTGTTGTTGTACAATCTTTTGGCTTGGACTTTGATGGAGAAAGCAGCGTGATTTGTTTTTAAATAAAAAAATTTGTTGTTTTTAAAAGGTAAACTGGCATTTGAAGAATACCGGGTAATTTAACATTGTTTACAGTGATAACAGCTCATTGTCAAAACGAAGCTTACCCATTCACGCTAGTCGCAATAAACATTGTACACTTGAATAGGTGTCAATGAAGACGGTGAAACTTTTAGGCATCAAGAAAGATTAAAATAACACCTTCAAAAACTGCCTTCTTGGTTCCATTTTATTTTTTTAAACATAGTTGAACTCTGGTGACTTTGCCCTTTGTTATATAATATTATTGCCTTTACCATAGTTTGTTTCAATATGCATTGTCATAATTAATTTTGAATACAAACAAGTTTGGGGGTTGAAACAACAGTGGGGAATCAGTCTACTGAATGTCCTTGATAGATGTAAATATCTTACAAAAACTTTGGTGCCTAATTTGTTTAATTATTTTAACCCTTTGCACACCATAGATACTTTGTTGCAACAATGTTGCAGGGCCCATTACTAATTTGCATATTTGTACTCCCATTACCCAAAACTTTTTACCAATTCAGTGTGAGCCAGGTAGGTTGACATGTACACAGGGAAAAGAAGACTAGGACACTGTAGTTTCATTTCATTTAAAAAAAAAAACACATTTTATTTACAATTCACTTGGTTTCTAATTTATGATAACACCGAAATAGGCACTCATTTCATCTCTGTCCGTTTCATACCAATGCCGGTCTACGCGCCCGGTAACTTCCTGTCTATGTCTAGCGTATTTATTTGTTTCCCCGACCAACAAATCCAAAAAATCATCCGTAAAATATAATTTAAAAAAATCCAGTGGTTCCCCGTCGAAACAAACACCATGTCTTGGTCCTGAAAACTGGTCGTCATGTGCTGGAATGTTCACGTCGGTCCTTTCATTTGACCAGATGTTTGGTGTATCGGCGATGTCATCGGCATCAGAGTCCGAGTCACTGTCGGCATCGGCATTCAGCAAGTCTAACAGTTCATTAGAATCGATGTCACTGCCACTGCCACAGTTGGTATTTTGACATAGCAATTCACATCTCAATCTCCCTTCGTCTATTTCTTCCACTGTAAAGCCTTCAAACTCAGTGTCTGAATCAGACTCATCGAAAAATCTCAGAATTGCGTCACGATCAGTTTGCGATGACAGCTCCGAGTCGGCCGGTTGTTGTGGCATCCCGGTACTGGGGCCCGCAGTCTGCTGTTCGCTCACAGTTTGGAAATTCATCACTGAGTTAAAACTTTAAACGTATCATACAAATAGTTGTGAATAATTGCATAAAAAATCCAAAAATACTCTACAGGAATTTAATTCGTTCGATTACAAGTCAGCTGTGTTTACAAACAAATGCAAATACGCAGTGGAGGTCAACTGAATTATCGTGTCTGTCAACCACTGAAAAACCTTGCAAATCCCCGCCACAGTCAAATTAGTGTGTAATTTATTCATATATTCGGAAGAAGTATTCCTTATTTGGCAGGATTCTTTATTAGGAATATACATATGGAACAGTAGGGCGGGAATTGCCGGGGCAACGACACAGTGATCGTGTTTAAATATTCAAACCAACGGTAATTGGTGACAGTGTCGTTTGGCCTACAGAGGTCATTGGATATTCCCGTTTAAAACCCCCATTTTAAAGCAATATTTGAACACTGTGAATGAAAAAAATACATGGATATCCAGTGGAAATACAACAGAGGCGAAATAAGGACTTGCAGTGAAAAATAGCAACGAAACTGGGATGCCTTTTTTACGGAACCAGCGACTACGGCAATTTTCACGTGTTGACCTCTGCTGGCACGCAAGACTGATTGCGATGACAGTCTGATTTTTCGACATTAAAAACTCGCCGACAAGGAAAAACAACATTTTATATAGGTAATTTATTTAAATAATGTTTCCAGTTCAGATGAATATAAATTTTATATGTATTATGCGTTTATTTTGGATAAAAACTGCGGTAGAATAAATGAACTTTCACCAAACATGCCGCTGTGTTTGTTTATTTATGCAAATTGTCACAGCTCTTCACAGACACCGTCCGAAAAACCCGTTGTACAAGAAAAGTACGAGGACAATTCGTATATAATTTTCAGTCTGAACGTACCTGTATTTCTAATTATTTTCATCAACAATTTATTTTTTCATGTAAAGATCATGGGAGATCAGAATCAACTTCTGTTTCAATCTATGAAATACCGGCCGTTTACGGCCGCATTGGGATTTTGACAGTGCATTAACGGGTGGCCTTTTACGGCCGAATTGGGTTATCTTTGGTCAGAAATAAGCGGCCGTATATGGCCGCATTGGGGCGCAAAGGGTTAAGGGACATAATTTCCAGCTTAATTCAGATTTGTTATTATAAAAACAAATGCCACATCTCAGAAAAGAAGTGCTGCATTTAGACATGAATAGATTCATAAATCATGCAAGATACCAGAAAATCTGAGCTGGCTTTTGCCCAAGTATTTTGTACAGGTGTATGTCAAAAATTAATGATTCACTGAGACAAATATGAACTGTCTTATTATATTCATTGTGTGACTACTGTATTATATGAAAAGTAAAAAAAACGCCCTCTATCATGTTGCAAGCTCTGCTTTGTAATGCAAATCAACTTAAATAGTTAGTTGGTGACCAGTGGAGAGAAGTCAACAGTACTTTTGCCTCCTGCGGATCTACATCTTCAAACACTGCAATCTTTGTTTTTAAAGTGCGTTTTTAAATTATTATTATAAAAACTCTATCATTCTGTTCTAATAGCTGAAACAAATTCCTGTGAATTTTCATTTGTCGAATGAACTGTCAAATACAGAATACCTATTTTTGAGTACAACTTTCTTTTCAAAATGTGGATGCAACGTTTTGCTTTTTATGTACTTTTTATGTACTGTTTTTGATTTGATAACTTTGAACTAAACAGATTTTCTATTAGCTTCAGATCCCAGTTCATAGAAGTGCTTATAATGATTTTCTGACATCTTGTTTTTTTCTGTAAAGATTTTAGGTTTGCAAATGTGTATCAGACTGTGCAAAAACTCTCTCCATGAGTTGGTTTTGAAACCCAGTCTAGTATTCCCATAGGATTTGGGAGATACATTACCAAGGATATAATTACAAGATAAATGATTTGCTTCATTGAACACATACAACAAGGCATATTTCCACTGAGATCAGTTAGCTTTGAATGTGTATCACCAGTGATCAGTCAAGTAAAAACAGTCAAAATATTTTATCAGATTTTCTCAATTTTTGCATGATATTTACATACAGCACATCTGTCGTTCATACTCAGGGAAGACGTTATACTGATGAATAAGGTGACCAAGTTTGATAATATTGGACTAGAATTAGTAAAGTTATTGTGCACACAATAACAATTATAAAAGACATTGACGACGGACAGAAATCTTTCCCTCAATATACCTTTCCCTTCCATCTTTGATGTTACGGGCTAGGTAAAAACCCAAACTGCCGTTTAACCGCACAGGGCGAATTTACGACAGAACCCAGTACCGATACTTAAAATAACAAGCCATGCATGGCACAGTCTTCGTTAGTTATCAAATTCAAGATACATAAGATATAAGTTCGGAAACGGGGACTATTAATTTGGGTTCCAGCCGTCCGTCCATGCGTTAGTGTGTCTGTCCGGAGCCATTTCTCGGACACCCTTTGAATGATCTCGTTCAAACTTGGATACAGGTCCAGATGCACACACGCACGGACGGAAGCATGGAGGTCTAAACATAAGTCCCCATTTTCGGACTGCGTTTTAGGGGACTAAATATGGCTGACTGGCAGCCATTTTTGTCCCTCAAATTTGCTAAATTCTGATATTTAAACGTGTCCGGAACTGTTTCTCAGAGCTTAACAGGGAGATTTCAATCAAACTTTGTATGGTGATCAAGTATATTGGGTTACTCATGCACGGCATATATTTTTTTTTTAATTTGGACCGACTGGCAGCCATTTGTTTTTTTCCTTTTTTGTGCCGTTTCCTCTGAAAGTTATGGACTGATTCAGTTTAAAGTTTTTACATAGGTAGTATACTGCAAAGTAACACAACAACATGTTTTGTTTTGAGATTTGATCAAATTTGTCAAAATGGTGGTCATTTTGTCAAAAAAGCATAAAATCACATTCTGTAATATAACAAACTTCGGGATGAAGCTGCAATGATTTTTCATTTGATTGTGACAGTGACGTCGACTTGAACTTTGAGGGTTTTGACTTTTACAAAGATGGCAATGAATGTACAAATGAAAAGTGTTTTATTTTCAAACAACTATGAACTTTCGTAATTTTACTGCATAAATTATGATTGATCTTGTATGGCTGTTGAACCGGTATTTGTCAAAACCATTTCAATTCATTTTGAGTTCATGCGAGCTAGTCGGCGAGGAAATCCTAATTCAAATGATTCCTCACTGTTGATTTTTATTATTTCTGATTTATTTGTCACAATATAAGCAATACATTATTTTTGTTTTACTCCTAATGCTGCATATTGTTCATTTATTTCCGTTGCATGTTTTTATTTGCCATTCTATCCCCTGTTGCAGTTTGTTCTGCGCATTGTCAAATTTCGTGAATTTGCATTTTTTTGCAGGTGATGTCCGGGCATACGCCCACCCCTATTTTTTGGCAATTTTCCATGTTCAGGACCCCGAGATAAATACGGTATAATGAATGTAAAAAATGTACTCACAGTGCCACCATCAGGTCCATTTTTTAGTTTCTTTTTAGTAATACCCTTTTTTCCTTTGGGATATCGGGCTTTGAGTTTATTCTGTACAGTGATCAAGTTTGAAATGAACTGATTCTTGACTTCTTTTTCAAATTCTAACTCATCTCGGAGTGCCAGTTGTTCTATCAATACTTCAGAGTAATCTTGGATGGTGGATTCCAGTTCTTCTAACAGTTCATTTAAAGTCAGTAATGACAAATCTTTTAAGCCTGCAATAATGAAAAAAAAAAACATATCTGAGAGGCAGAAAGCAAAAATGAAAACTGACAAAGCATGTCCAAAATACAACATTATCAAAAAACAAGATGGCTGCCAGTTGGCCATTTTGAATCGAGTCACTAAACCACTGCATGTGCATATGTCCCACATAAAGTACTAAGCACATGCAAAGAATGAACGTAATTGGTCCAAAAGTTTCTGAAATATGACTCCGGACGAATGGACATATGGATGCACATACGGTCGGTCGGAGGACATGTATCCTAACATGTATAATCTATGTACCAAATTTGAATGACCAAGCATGTCCAAAATACAACATTTTCAAAAAACAAGATGGCTGCAGTTGGCCATTTTGAATCGAATCGCTAAACCACTGCATGTGCATGTGTCCCACATAAAGTAGAAGGTACATGAAAAGAATGACCGAAATCGGTCAAAAGGATTCTGAAATATGACTCCGGACGGGCTGACGCACGGACGAACGAAGACCGAATTATAAGTGCCCGTTTTCGAACTTTGTTTGAATGGGGACTAATAAAATGAAGTTCCATATCTTGAATAAGCACAACATATTATATTGAACATACCGGTAGATCATAAATAACAATTACATAAAAAATGTTGCTTATACATGATTGGGATCTAGGAGGCTATGATAAACCACAAAACTGACTGTCAATTTCATTATTAAATGCTTCATATTTATTTTTAAAGTACCTTTGGCATTCTTACATTCCTCATAGCTGCTGGTTGTCACTGATCTTTCTCTTAATTTTAATAATTCTTGTGAAATAAGAGACCATCGATCTTCTTCAGTTGACAATGCTTCCTCAGGAGATGATTGCTATAAAATTATGATAATCTTTGATTCAGATGCAATGTACACTTATTACATGTATATATATTGTATTAACTTCAATGAAATTATCGTTGTGTTGTATATTATACAATATTTGTTCTTTATTATATTAATTTGTGCACCTGCTTAGTCCCGTTCAGGCGCAGCCTGAAAAGGGGACTTTATATTTCAGGTTTTGTCAAATGTCCATTTTCCGTTTTCCATATTCCATTTTCCGTCTCCAACATTATCTCAGAAATTCTACAGCAGATATCAGTGAAACTTGGCTGGTTGATGAACAAGTCTCTGCCGAGTATGCACGTAATTTTTTTTTCCAGATATGAAAATCCCAAGTGGGTCTTTTTCACGATTTTCAGCAAAAATTACTTCTCCTGGCAACATTGACAGAATGTTGTCTGTGCATGCTCAGAATAAATTAATTACTGTAAAAGACTTTATTTTCGCTTGCAACTTTTTTTTGCTATTTTCGCTGAAGGAATGTTTCAGTTAAAATAAAATCCAGCGAATATTCCCTTTTTCCTATATTTTACAGTCAACTTGTCAAAAATCAATGAAACTAAATTCAATACAAAACACCCAGAAAAAGTCTTTTCAGCGAATGATAATTCCAGCTGAAATAAAATATTTTACAGTAGATTAGATCTGTTATTACAGCACATGATTTCTCCATTGCGTGCAATTTATTATAGTACTGTTTATACATGTATTCTGTTCGACTCAGTGGTCAAAATTACTATTTACTAGAAGAACTACCGGTAGTAACCTTATTTGATTTCAAGAACTTCAAGAAGGCGGCATAAGAGACGCGTTTGCAAAGGTAAGTTCTCCAGTTCCAGCAAAATTGAATGTATATTTGGGGGTACGATTGGTGTACATTTCGTGATGTACGGATGTGAATATTGCTTGTGTTGCGATTTCCGAATTATCCACAAATTGAGGGGGGGGGAGAAGAATGTCCCTCTGTCGATCAATTTATTCATTATATAATAGTAGGTTGCCTATTATATTCGTATTTTTTATGTTGTGAGCATTAAACCGTTAGTTGTAATGAAGATTTTGTCGATCTTGTGCGATTCTACATGGCGGATGTACAGTGACAACACGTGTATGGACGTTCGGTTGAGTAGTCTGCAACGGACCATGAAATCTGTGTTTTTTCTGCAGTTTTTTTAGTTATTTTAGATATTTCATTCACTCCTGGCGCCTAAAAGAGTCTACTTTATATTTTACCGTAGTCATTGATACCTATTGTGAATAGCCCGAATGGGTAAGCTTCGTTTCGACAATGAGCTGTTATTTCTGCGAACAATGTTAAATTATTCTTTGAATGCTCAGTTTATATTTTGAAAACAACTAATTTTTTGATTTAAAAAAAAAATCATGTCGTTTTCCCCATCAAAATCAAATCATCAAGATCTTGCTAGAACATCATTGCGTTCACCATGAGGTCACTGAACCGTCATTAACATATTTAAATGAGCCACGTGTAAATGAAAACATGGCGGATGTCGTATTGCATCGAGCATTTACATTCGATCGAAATCATTCGTTTAAGTTGAATATTACTTCCAACTCATAAAAATTCAACGAATTAAATTTTTGTGCATTATTATAATCATTACTGAATAATAATCAACAATTGCAATACTTCGAAAACAAGTAAGTTATTCACTTGCAAAACACAGAATGACCAGATTGTGCTACCGTGATCATTTGCTACCGGTACTAACCACTAAGCAATGTATTCATTTTTGTATTTTTTTTAGAACATACTTTACTTTTCGTTATCAACAAAATTATAAAAAAAATAATGCATATTACTTTTCTTTTAAATTTTGAATTTCTTGGGGGGGGGGGGGAGGATTCAATTTCAACATTTCGTGATGCCTATGAACCAAAGGCCTTTCACTCTTCTCTGAGTGTGACACCTAAACCAGAGGTTTTATGGTGTATAAATTGGCACTAAATGAAAAGGCCGTTGAACCTTATTCAAATTTATAAGTACATGTTATTATGCATTTCATTATGAAAACTGACTAAATTAAATGTGATCTTATTTTTAATTGTTTGAACAGAATTATGATTTATATCGGTACTGATGTTTTCATCCAATATTAATTGTGCAATTGTTAAAATGCCTACCTACACATTTATTGTTTTTGTTTCTGTTACCCTGAAATTAAAATTAAAATTCAAAATCATGCTTGATTAAAATTCAAAAAAAAAAAATCAAAGAAAGCTTAGAAAGAACTCCAGTGTGCTGAAGGAATAGGAATCATGATGTAATATTCGGGAATATTTGAAAATGATAAACAAATTATGAATAATCTATTAAATAAGGAGCCACAGTAGTCATCTACACACAGACATCATATACCTACAATAAGCCTACTTAAAAATATGCAAAAAAAGTTTACACAAAATTGAAAGATTAAAAAGAAAACTGAAATAATTCATAAAACATTAGGGAAAATGAAATGCAAAGAAAATAGTAAACAAATAAATGCCCAAAATAAACTTATAGGGCATTTAAAAATATTTTAGAATTTTGGTTAACACGGAAAACGTAAAGTAGCAAGAACAACTATGTAAATTTCTGACAAACAATCACAATCTAAATATCTAAAATTCAAACCACTATCTTAATATCAATATGTGTGTCAATAAATATTATATTTATTTATTTTCAGTTACGTATATTAATAAGGAAGGCATCACAATCTTTAGAGTCCCTTTGATTGGTTTGTATATCCCGAAAATTGACATGGTAGAATTACAACCATCGTACAGCTCAGTACCATAACAAATAATTTACGGCAGACTTCTCAGTACATAAAATTCAAAGTAATCCCCAACGCGTCTCATTTGTTACTCCGTATAAATTGACACTATCTGGGGCATGTCGCACGCTATGAGTACCAACCAAAAATACACACAGGACATTTTAAGTGGCTCGAAACAGAACCTATTCGCTAATTTTCGTTTCGAAAACATCGACGACGGCTTAAAACCCTGCACCCCGTCCCGCATGTTTTTTTTACCAGGCAGGAGACGCCGGTCAGCGTGGCGTTGCCCCAGTGGTTTCCACTATGCATCCAGTAGTTAATGCCGACATCACGGTCTATACATTCCACATGAAGCATGGTATTCAGCTTAACCATATTTTCTTTTTTGCTCCATGGCTTAACTTAATAGGAACAGTAACTCGAGTAATAAATGTGCCTTTCAATTTGAGGGATATCGCGCCGTGTAGTATTCAATGAAAAATATAGTGAAACACGAGGCCCAAGCTGGGGGGCCCACATAAGGTGTTGCAATAGTGTAAATATAACAAAGCCAGACACCGATTGTTTCCTTTGCTAGGTAAAATCAATGTACAGAATACTCGGATGAAACAACTAAAGTAAACTAGGATATATTAGAGCCAATGAATTCGTAATTTCCGACGAAAAGGGCCGGGAAAAAATACCCCTCATAACAAATCACCGTGTTGATGGGGCGGTGAACAAATGAGACACTGATTGTCAAATTGTTTTGGTAATCATCGCATGTCGATTCATTTCATTTGTACAGGGTACTCTGACACAAAATAAGGTAAACCAGCCTACTTAGTGCTTAATGATTTTGTGATTTCCCACACGAAGAACGTTCTCAGAAATAGTCCGACATGCTGATCAGCCCACCAACAATCGGCACCAAAATTGATCACAGCTGTCACGGTAAATTCGGTATGTTTTACAGGTTTTTTTTTCTCCAAATCCCAACATACATTTACACATGTAGGCGAACTTTGTCAGCTCTGTGTAAATAGATATTTTTACTGGGAATGTGCCCCATTTTACGTACGAGAAGCCCTTACACAACGCAGTAGTCATCAACACACATTAACATCCCATACCTACTAATCGACTTGATAGCTTCGTAATTTGGGGAGGGTGGGGGTGAAAGTGCACCATGCAAGTTTCCAAATGTGTAAAGGAAAATAAAGAAAAGAAGTACAATACAATGTTGGTAAGCGATACAAAGGAAATATCTCCTTACGGCAGCGACTTGATACAACTACATTGATGCTGGAGGTCACCATATTTGTTCTCGCGTTCAATAATACGGTGATAAATCAGGATTCACAAGTACAACGAATTTACACAATATTTTACCATGAAATCGAGCCTACCAACCATTTTCATATCTTCAAACACTGCCATGGTTTTGGCGAGGATGAATCTCACATTCATTATTTTCTTGACTGGGCTCACACAGGGTTCAATGTTCCGTGGCTTGAATGTAATTGTACACCACACGTGAATGTAAACTAGCTTGCACAGTAATTTGTTTCACAGTCATTGAGGTTATATATTTATTCAATTACTTATTTATTTATTGACTTATACGATAATAAAAAATCATACATGTAATTTCTTTGACCTTTTCATAATGTGAACTGATACATGTCATCTCCTGGGCGTTTGCTTCGTTTTTGTACAACACACTGGAAATAACAAAATGGCTGACACCATCATAAATTGCTGGTCATAAAAAATAGAATACGCATGCGCATCATTATGCAAATTAGTCCACTCACCGATTCCTATTAGTTGTATTCGTGCAATTGGGCAGAAAAAAATTAAAAAAATAATAATAAAAAAATACATAAAAAATGCTAAATTTTAATTAAAATGTAAAATAAAACAATGAATTGCAGCAGCCAATCATTAGTAACATTCTTACCAAGTTATATAAAAATCGTTTTAATGCTTCTTGAGATATAACTAAAATAGCTTAAAATTCACACATTATTATGCAGATGAGCTCATTAATATGCATGGCTGTCAATCAAAAACTAATCAAATCTGCGCATTGCCTCAGACAAGCTATATACCAAGTTTCATTGAAATCCGAACATTGGTTCTTGAGATATCGATGGAACAGACACACTTACACACAGACAGACACACTAACTGCAAAGACTCCCTTTTTGTGCTTCGCACACGGGAGTAAAAAATGTAGCCATGTAATTGCCATACAATCATCAACTGCAGGAAAACTTGTATGTTATTGAAAATCTTTATTTTGTTGTCTGTGAATTAATATAATATTTGAAATGACGTAATGGTGCAAAATATTCTCAAACAATCGGTCTTCTGATGGCACTACACTGTGCATTTATGCAGTCAGTATCCCGATGCACAATCTCAGCTTACTAAGTGATGATGCTGTTTGTAATGGAAAACTAAATACAAAAATCCAGTAACATCTCAAACGAATTTCCGTCTGCTGCGAATGCATGTTTCGTTGCATCAAATAAATAACCCAATTTTATGATAGAAGCTTGCGATCTTGTGCCATACAGGGTCAAGTGATTGAGCAATAAAAAATGTGGTTTTATGTATCAGGTCATTGAATGTATCTAAAAACATGGTACCAATGATCTGAAATTTCAGGAGTGCTCGCTCAAGGTTTATCAATCTTGCGTACTGTCTTGTTCTTTTTCAATCCTGCATTTCAGTTACTAGAATTTATACTAAAGAAATAGTTTCTGTTTTTCTTCTAATAATTGGACTGATATTGAATCACGGAGAGTAAAATCTTGTGATACTAATCTCTAGAACCATTCAGATTGGTACACATGTCTTAAAGGGGCACCTCCCAGTTAAGTCTAATCCCACAACAAATTTACTTTCTGGATTAAAATAACAATGGATAACAAAAGATAGATTAACATTGTAAACAACATTAACAATAGTGTCCCATGATTCTTTGGTGCAATCCATGGGATTGAGCGGTTCCCCTTTATGAACCCATATGTGTATGTCTTTGACTATACTCATTTTAAACTACAGCAGAACGTCGATTATCCGAACGTCAATTATCCGAAATGTTCAGTTATCCGAACCTACTGTGTGTCCCCCAAAGTTTGTATACATGTCAGGCTGTGTTTTGTATAATACAAAAGTAAACTGTGAACAATAAATATAACAGTCGTAGTGGGTGATTTCCTGGTGCAACACTTTCAATAAAGCTATTATCAACATGTAATCCGACGTCTTTCACGTGTACGTTCATTGTTTACAGTGTCTGGGCAAACAATGAAAGGATTTACAGTATCCAATAATTTCCTAAATTTAGACAAGCCTATTAAGCCATACCAGTGTCCCACTGTAAATAAAAAGTGTCCTAAAAACACAAACTTCATCAAATGTCTTCTCCACTGCAGTTCAGATAAGTTTCCTGGGGAAAACTGTACGGGGTTCCATTGCCGTCAAAGAAATGCGGCCATGAGCCGATCCCATGTTTTTTTTCGATTTTTAATTTTAATGTCCAGTATCAGAAGCCACATCCTTTTTGGAAAATGACTTATGGGATGTCTTGCCACAGAAGCGACGCCAGTTTAATAGTACTGTGAAAAAGTGACGAAACGACCTAACTTTGGTGTGCCTCTTTGATGGTTTATCAGCAGACAACGGCAACCAATGACCACAGTCGGCGGGCCGTTTGATGGTTGACAGCGTTGAAGTGTTTATGTCCGATAGCCAAGCTGGGTTTTACAACAATTTATTCTGTCAATCATTCTAGGTGTTAAACGCTTTGCTGAATCCAATAAAATTGGGACATCATGCGGCAGTTTATCATTCGAAAATCCACGAGCAATCTGGTAACATCGAGCCGATCTATACACAGCAAATACGAAGCAACCTTTCACTTGTTTACTTTATCAGCGTCTTTTATCTAGCGTTGGCATGGCTACCCCCAGTTTAACGCAAACATAGCGTGCTTGATTTGGACATGAAGCTGTCAATTATAAATCGACTAGAACGTGGCGAAACCGCAAGCAAACTATCTATCGAGTAATGTGTTGATAAATCGACGATATCCGATATCAAGAAGTCAAAACAAATGGATTCAAGTGTAGGACTGAAATGACAGATAATGAAAACAGCCAATGATGACCGTTTAGAGAAATCCATCTTCACTTGGTTTTCCCAAGAAAGAAGCAAAGGAACGCCACTTTCCGGGCAAATTATCACGGAGAAGGTGAAATGGTTCGACAGACAACTGAATGGCAAACAATCTGATTTTAAAGGCAGTACTGGTTGGCTGAAAAACTTTCAACAGCGACATGGTATTCGACAGATTTCCATTTAAGGTGAAAAACTGTCTTCTAACCAAGCTGAAGGAGAGCAGTTTATACAAAAGTTTCAGGATGTCATCAGTAAACTACACAACCGAACAAACCTATAATGCCGATGAGTCCGGACTTTATTGGAAACTGCTTCCAAGAAAAACTCTTGCAGCGGATATGGAGAAATCAGCACCAGGTTACAAAGTCAGTAAAGACCGTGTTATGATAATGGGATGTGCTAATGCTGCTGAAACACATCGACTACCACCAGTGGTAATCGGCAAATCACGCAACCCTCGATGTTTTAAACATGTTAACATGGAAAATTTGACTATCCATTATCTCAACCAAAGCATTGCATGGATGAGTGGTGAACTGTTTTCAAGGTGATTTCATGGTGATTTTGTTCCAGCTGTAAAACGTCATCTACAACAGAAACAACAACCGGAAAAAGCTCTTCTCCTCATTGACAATGCGCCGTCACATCCCAGTTTAGATGAACTACAAAGTCGGGATGGCATGATTAAGTGTATGTTTCTACCACTAAATACGATACCATTGTTACAACCAATGGATCAAGGCATGTCACAAAACGCCGTTGTAAGGGGAAAATGTTACAAAAATTGATCGTGGATAATACAGAGGATGTCTCAATCCTTGAATGCGTGAAAAGCGTGACTCTCAAAGATACCTGCTATGAACTCAGCAAACAATCATTGCGCAATGCATGGCATAAATTGAAGCTAAATGTCACTGACGAATGTGCTATTGTTGAAAGTGACACAGAACCCGGCACGAACACCGACAGACTTCCACCAGCGGACCGCGAAGAGATTGAACAGTGGCTGAACACTGATGAAGCAAATCCCGGGTTTCAGATGTTGGCATAAGAGGAAATTGTAAACTGTACTCAATAACAGAAATCAGTGATGACGACGACAAAGAAAACGAACCTTGTGTACCAGTTCCATCACACAGTGAAGGAGCCAACATGTTTATACAGTGTTTTCCAGGCTGACTGTGAATCAACCATGCTTCTACTAGTCCAGAACTTGTATAAACAAGCAGCCTATTGGCTGAGATAGCTCCGCTGTTAGCAATGCACATTTCAATTAAAGAACTGAAGACATCATTAGAAAATGAACAATATGAATAGTATCAAAGCAATCAGACTTACAGTTTTTAACAAGAAGTCGAAAATATCACTTTTTACCAAAAATTACAAAAATATTCACCAAAATAAATAGAGAATTGAAGATATCATCACAAAACAAACAAATCTGAGAGAGGTCTACATGTAGTACCTATATATGTAATATCAAAGCAATCGGACTTGCGGTTTTTAACAAGAAGTCAAAAATATCACTTTTTACCAAAAATGACAAAAATATTCACCAAAATTAGAGAATTGAAGATATCATCACAAAATGAACAAATCTGAGAGAGGTCCACATGTAGTACCTATATATGTAATATCAAAGCAATCGGACTTGCGGTTTTTAACAAGAAGTCGAAAATATCACTTTTCACCAAAAAATGACAAAAATATTCACCAAAATTAGAGAATTAAAGATATCATTACAAAATGAACAAATCTGAGAGAGGTCCACATGTAGTACCTATATATGTAATATCAAAGCAATTGCACTTGCGGTTTTTAACAAGAAGTCGAAAATATCAGTTTTTATCAAAAATGACAAAAATATTCACCAAAATTAAAGAATTAAAGATATCATTACAAAATTAACAAATCTGAGAGAGGTCCACATGTAGTACCTATAGATGTAATATCAAAGCAATTGCACTTGCGGTTTTTAACAAGAAGTCGAAAATATCAGTTTTTACCAAAAATGACAAAAATATTCACCAAAATTAGAGAATTAAAGATATCAACATGAAATGAACAAACCTAAGAGAGGTCTACCCAAGGTACATATACACCAAGTATCAAAGCATTTAGGCTTGTAGTTTTCAAGAAGAAGTCGAAAAAGTAAAACATTGACATGGACGACGACGACGGACAATCACTCATATGATAAGCTCTGCTCGACAAAGTCGACAGCGGAGCTAAAAACTCTGAACTGTTTTCGTGTTAATACACAGTATAGATAAGACAACATTAATGTTTATTGCTTTATTATCGCTTTATTATTATTATTATTATGGCTACATTTTACGGACACTTTGAAACATTTTTTAACATTCCTGTGTGCAACATTTTTATTACAATGTGTTACTTTTTAAAATTGCAACTGATTAAATAAAAATGACATACTCCCATGTGCTATTGTTTGATTTCATTACAGTCATGTGTACGTTAGAATTTGTGTGTATGTGAGCCTGTAAATTTGACCCCACCCAGATCGCATATCCCAACTGTTTGCATAACCGAACAAAAAGCATGTCCCTCTAACTGTACGGATAATCGACGTTCTACTGTATTTTTTTTGTATTTTTCACAATGGTGCTGTGAACTGCTTCAATTTCGCAAGGCAATTTTTTCTGGGTTCCTACAACATGGAGTTGTCAGGGACTTTATTGAAATGTTGTACACAAATTTCATAAAATCCTGAATATATCTAGAAGTGAAAATTAAATGGTTTACTGTATTTTATACCATTAATAATGATTGAAATGTAATAATATCACTGCACTAAAAAGACTTCAAACAATTATTGTTACTTCTCCATTGAAGGTTATGAGCAGACCAACCTTTATTGCTACTGTTTTTCTTAATTATTACATGTACTTGCTCTGAAAACATAGCTTTTACAATTGTTTAAATTAACAGATGTTGTTCTATGTACATTTTAAATAACAAGCCATGCATGGCACAGTCCCTGTTAGTTATCAAATTTAAGATACATTTGTATATAGTTTTGTTTATAGTAATATAGCTGGAATATAACCATGTCAGAAATATGATTTTTTAACATTAAAATGATTGACATTTGTATCTGATCATCAAACAAGTACTTGTCTATATTGAGAGATATTGCTCTGGAACAGCATTCAAAATCAACCATTTTGAATACATGTATATAAATAACATGATTTATAACGAATATATAAAATTTGAACATAATCAGTCAAAGCATTTAAGAGACATGGCTCTAGAAGCCCAATCATTAAAACAAAATGGCCGCCAGTCAGCCATTTTGAATCCAATCTGACAAATAAAATGACGTGCATCAGGAACCAGTAATGTCTAATGTATGTAACAAGTTTGACTGAAATCCATCCATAAATGCCAGAAATGCTTGATAATTGATTTTTTAGCACAAAAATGACCACCATTCGGCCATTTTGAATATGATCGTCGAACCAATATATCTGTTTATCTATGACATGATGTATAATGAATATTTAAAATTTGAACATAATCAGTCAAAACAAGTCAGAGATATGGCACGAGAACCACATTCATTAAAACAAAATGGCCGCCAGCCGGCCATTTTGAATTTTACAAAATTATTTGCATGAAGGGCCCATAATGTCTAATGTATATACAAAGTTTGAACAAAATCCATCTGTAAACAGCCGAGAAATGCTGGATTTTTAGGATTTTTCAGCACAAAAATGGACGCCATTCGGCCATCTTAAATCAGATCGTAACACAACATGTTGTGCATCAAGGTCCTATAATGTCCAACGTATATACAAGGTTTGAACAAAATCCATCTATAAACAGCTGGGAAATTGATTTTGATGATTTTTAGCACAAAAATGGCCGCCATTCGGCCATCTTAAATAAGATCGTGAAACAAATTGACGTGCATATGTATAATATCATGTATAATGTATGTGTGAAGTTTGATTGTGCACAGACACACGGAGGTCAAAACAAAAGTCCCCGTTTTCGAACTGCGTCCCAACGGGGACTATTAAACCTTACTGTGTTAATAACAAATTGTATTTGACAACATGAGAATGATTCTGATGCCCAGTGGTGATGTTGAAACAAACCCATGTCCTGGTAATATACTAAGACCTGATTAACAAAGTCATGTACATCAAGGTTCACTCAGATTTATGAATGCAGTTTCTTGAGCAAGTATACATGTATGACAAATAGTTTTGTTGCACTTGTGTATTCTGACTGAGATTCTGAACATGCGTCAATGGAAGTTTTTAGTTGTCAGTACAAAACTAGATTATGGGAAATCACTTTATGATGAGTTGTACCCACATAGATTACATATTCATTCACCTGTTTGCAGATGTTCCTTGCACATTGCACTACTTTATAATCAAATAATGGGGACTGTGACATTTCATGTCTTGTTAATTTTTAAAAGCTAATTATTAATTCATGACATTCCTTTCAGGTTCACACTCTAAATTTGTTATATATACCGTAAAAACTCGATTAATTCGCGGTCTCTATTAGTTCGCGCATCCATTTTATTTTCGAACGCTAATTTTTGAATGTATCCTTTTAATTCGCGGCGTTCAAAAACATGTTTAAAATTGTATCCTATTAATTCGCGGGCCAGAAGAAAGTGGGTAACTCAGAATATATTGCATGAAGACATTAAAAATATACATTTTGTTTGAGTTTTTATGTTATCAGTACTTGGTGTAGCTGCAATCGCAGATGATGTCCGTCATCACAGCCTTTCAGTTAGCAAGCAGTTTAGGTTCGGTAAAGATTTGACCTGAAAAAAATCATTCCCCCACGACACTACAGATGTTAGGCAAGATTATTATCCATCGGTTAGCACATCGATTACGAATTTCCGTGATGGAAAGCTTAGTACAGGGCTTTTTCGTCGCTGGTCCACAGGGTTGCCTCGACCATGTGTCCGCCATTATTCTATTACGTCATTTAAGTGAACCGCCCTACGGTGCGTAAATTGACGTTTTTGATTGGTCGGGCGATTGACCTCGTGTCACATTTTCATTATACCGAATTCGGTAAAAAATACAGAGTTAAGCGGTCATGTACGTTCTATAAATGAAATCTATTGTACTGACGTATTTTTTGTCCAAGAAAGACGTTCCTTTTCATTTAATCCCCAGTTACCTCTTCGCATCCATGGTATTTGTGAGAGTTGAAAGATTTTTTGAACAAATGACAAGTAACTATATTGATTTGCGTCAAGCTGGGTGGCCCGAATTTAAATATAAGTGCATGAACTCTGGAGGTCATTGCTCAATGCCGCACGTAATTCAAACGCGTGGTTAAAAAAAAAACTAATTATCATGAAAGCAATACATTACGAAGTTGAAATATTCAGAGCCGGTACAATATTGTAAACAAATTTGCGTAATGAGAAAAGCAGTGCACTAAGTAAACGACGTTGATATATTCAAAGCCAGTACAGAGTTGCATACAAGTTGTGTAATTACAGTACCTTCAATTCGGATATAATAACAATTTTACTAGATTGACGCGCGGGCACGAAAGAAAAAGGTTGATATAGATACGCGCCAGTTCAGTGCGTGACTTGGGGTCAAACTTCGGTCAACACACACTTGATGTCAGCATCGCCGCGCAACAAGTTTCGCAAAGAAGTACTTGAAGTTAAATTGCGTCCCAAAATGATGTCGCTGATCACTCAGTTGTCGCAGCGTGTGTTGTGTCATGTCCGTGATGCACCCTGTTTTGACTTTGGCTTGCTTTTCTTTCTTAGTGCATGTTCTTGTTCACGTAAAATGCGACCTCTCACCAATGTATTGAAACACTTTGAATTTATACTTTGCATGATTATATTTGGTCAACGCGAAACATTATTTTTCCTAAGCATTTTTTGAGATCATTTTTATCAACGCATGGTTATTTTTCCAGACAAGATGGGCTTCGCAATATCTGCCATAACATCGCCCGAGCGATGCCTAGAAAAATACATCAAGGCAGTGCAGCTAGACGGCTACTTTGTAGCCACATGTTCATTGTTTGTTTGTGTTTGTGTTTGTTTGTGTGACCTTTGCCATTTCACTGTTTCATTTCAAGTGCGTGGTCCTTGACGCAGTGCGTGTTCTCTGCCCGACTTCTCTGCACTAAAAAAACGTCCTGTAATCGTGTTCATTGGAAAACAAAACAAATCACTAATAAATTTATGAAAACAGCTCCTTTTTGAATCGATCTAAAAGTACTCTTTTAATTCGCGCACCAAAAACCAATAATTTCCGTTTTTACGCTATTAATTCGTGGACTTGAAAAAATAATTATTTTTACTACCGCGAATTAATCGAGTTTTTACGGTAATTTGGCATGAAAATCAATCATCACAGCTTAAGATTACAACTCATCGTACCAGTGACTATACTTTATATTTTACTCATGACATGAGCGTAACTACAGGCATGTGGCCTGTTCTTAGGACAATGTATGAATCATATGATTTTCTATGTAATAATTTTAGAAAATATCATTCTGGATAAGCACCAGATGTTGTGATGTTCTATATATCGATCTTATCTGGAAAAACAATCTTTGTAATGAACATGGAATTTAATGTACAGTACTCATTCCGCCCAACCTCCCGCTTTTATCGCTTTTTTTCCGACCGCTTATCGCTTAATTTCCGACCGCTCGCTGCTTTCCGACCGGAAACCGACCGCTTTTTTTCCGCTCGCTCGCGTTCGCTTTTGTTCGCTCGCTCGCTCCTGCTATGACTGGCTTCAGAAACACCGTCCGCTTGCCAACCGACCGCTGGAGTAACAATGATCGTACATTGTATGTATAAACTTAAATTTTTATTCGTAATAAATTTAGGTTTTAATGACGATTCAAAATACAACGCCTATTGCTTCTCTGTTTTGGAAAAAAGACGCCTTCAAATCACTTGACACATTGTAACGTTTGCTACGCAAGTCGAACTGTGACCTGTATTTACATATTTACGTCCTTGTGTGTGTAGTTCAAGCAGCTATATGACTGGTCAATCGCGATATTATTGAGTACTAGTATTTGTGTGTTGTGTGTGTGTGTTTCTGTGTGATTTTGACTAAATTTATTCCGAACGGCGCTCAAAATAATTTGACACTTTGTTATTTGCGAACGCAACTCACACTATGACTCTTACTCAATTTGCACAAGTAATACGAATGCTGTAGTTCAGAAAATCTATTGGTTAACTTTTGATCGTGTCTGGGTGCGCAAAACAAAACTGCACATATAATTAACGCATAGCTGAATTTCTACAAATCAATTGGACTTAAACTACTAGTATAATGACTGTGACGATTAATCGCTTGTCTGATTACATGCGACGACGAATTATTGGATTGGCAGCAGCCGGACGAAAAATGAAAGAGATCTCGGAACAGTTAATTTGTTGAGGAAAACAAAACAAACGCAGCCAGTGATACATTTTGAAAACAAAAATACAAAATAAACGCAATCAGAGGCGCCGACCACGCGCGTTGGAAATAAATAAAACATCTGTTTTAGTATGTTGTGACAGTCTCACCAAACTCTTTTACTCGCGCAATATAATTTTGTTATTTCCCAAAGCACTTATATTTAATACATTGACGAAAAACACCGCAAGAAAAATGTAAATCAGGCTTGTAATTACTAGTAACTCTACTCGAACGCAATGTTGATCACTGTAAAAGTGGATAAATTCGAACCGTCATCAAATTCAAAATTCAAGCGATCTCGTTGAATGTCAAAAATAAACTCGATGTTTAGAAAGACAAAAACAACAACATATTAGAGTGCAAAAAAGCTAGCAGCAAAGAACGAGAAGTGCATGTGGGAAAGCGATGAGTGAATTCGAGAAAAATTATGCTGATGTGAGAACAAGCCATATACCCGCGGAGTACTCGCTAAAACATCGAGAAAATGTGCCATTTCAAAGAGCACCCTTACAAATAATGTCTGCGATTGTGTGAACATGATAACGTGCAAACAAGGAACAGAGCTCGTGGTCCACCAAGGAAACTTAGCGATGACGCAGTTTTAGATGTATACGGCTGTTGAAAACAGAGACTCCTTCGATCTCATATAAGCAGGTTCACGTGGATGTATCATTTTCAACTTTTACCAACAACGCTATGATAATAAAGACATTGTGAAATTATTTTGTTTTTATGTAGAAAAATACAGTAATTTTACCAAGTAAAATCATATTTATTAAAATTGTTGTTCATACATGAGTTGTCGAACACACTACATAGTTTGTAATTTCATCCAGCTCCTTTCAGTCACGATTCAAGACAAATAAAAGGCACAAATATAGATAATATAGCAAATTATTTTTTTCTGTAATATTCGTGTGTAATCAGTAATTATGAAAAAAAATTATGGGTACATATGGAATACATTTCGTTATGAATTATTCTTAATATCAATTTCTAAATTATCTTGTCAAAATCAGGTTTTTTTTCAGGGTTTTTCCCCCAAAACGAAAGAATTTCATAATGTCGGGAACGAGAAGTTTTTTTTTTTTGTTATTATTATTATTTATTGGGAACGGAAAGTCTTTATCGTAGTGCTTCGCCTCGGTTGACAATGAGCTCTTCGGGTCGCTAAAACTGTATGTCCACCTCTGTTGGGGTGAACATTTGTATTATTATACTGAATAAATCTTAGAACAGAAATGGTGGCACTCAATCATGGCAATCTTCCAGGTCATCGTTAGAAAGATTTTCGGAGGCAAATTTAATCTTGAAGGATTGCAGGAAATTGACCGATTCATATTTATGAATTAATCGGGATTCAGGTATCATAGTGTTTGTAACAGAAAAAAAAACGCTTTCGCGTGGGATTTTTCATGCAAACATTGTGAATGGTTCCCCGACACTGATTCCTTTTTAACTTTCAATTTTTCGAAGACGCGGCAAACCCTGCTCATGACCGGAGACGTCGTCGAGATGCAGGTGCGATTCCTCTTAGCAACGCGTTCTATTTATTTCCAAAGCGTGTGGTCGGCGCCTTTGATTGCGTTTATTTTGTTCTTTTATTCACGTAATCAATCACTGGCAGCGTTTGTTTTGTCGCGTCTCACAACTTAATGTCCAAGCTGACTTTGTTTTGGCTGTAAGTGAACTACGTACAGCTCATGAAAGTATTTCGCCCCGAGTTCGCAAAAAACGGAATACCCTGCAAAATTTGAATCCTTTATTTTATAACGAGACATTGGGCGCAAACATAAAAACCATAATTGTAATTCAACAGGTTTTTGTAACGTGTTAGTCCGCTTGCCAGCCGCCTAGTTAAAAAACGCGATCTCCAGTGATGTCGGCTTCGACAACTTCGGACAAGTAAGATGGGCGCTGGCCGACATTACATTTGCAAGTATTGTATTTGTTTGACAAATTGTACACTACGGTCATTCTATAACAATCGATCAGTCGTTTTTTTCACAGTCTTACTATTCCTGCAGATATTCTTCAATTGTTATAGGTGCCACGGATTTTAACATAACTACAACTTGACCCGTGTTAAACCCAAACCATGCGTGCATGACAACCGTCACCCTACACACGGTTACTCAACGAATACCGTACTCTACAGTAGACATTTTTCGCTCTCCACCAAAAATAGAATGGTTTTATTTCATATTAGTTGTGTCTGTGTCAGTGTCGTATTTGATTTCACATGTTTGATTCGATCTTGTTTATGATGGACATTATTACTACGCGTATGTACTATTACCAATTTTATATGGCCGTGTGATCCACCGTATTTTTTTCAACGGTCGTTCTATAAATTTCTGATTGTATTTATTCTTATTTTAACATCATAAAAACAAAAATGATACACTTGTACATGAAACAGTAGGTAATGAACTGTAAATGCGGGCGGTTGCGCTGTCAGGCGAGCGAGCGAGCGAGCGAGCGAGCGATTGCGCGAGCGGATACTTCCGGATTTGCGCGGTCGAAAAAAAAGCGGAAATTGCGCGGTCGAATTGAACAAAGCGAGCGAAAAAAAAGCGATCGAAATCCGGAAGCGGGCGGGAGGTTCGGCGAAATGAGTACTGTATTCTAACAATTCAGTTTTCAGGAACTGATTATTCAAAACTGGTAACTCACTGTGAGTTATGGCCATGTATTACTTGTTTTTACAGACTATAAGGGACACAAAATAACTAAGAAAGATGTACCGTTAAAATCCTAATATAAACCGCGGTTTATATTACAATGTATCAAATAAAAAATTGGGATCAACAGCTCAAGTTCGGTGTGCGGTTTATATTAGGGACATATTGCAATCACTAAATGGGCGTGGTCATTTTTTTCCCACATCACTCGCACAAAACACGTAAAATACACGTACAATCTTTTGAATATAAGCGTAACTCCAATTTAGATGTCAGGGAAGAGTGATAAGCCTCAAGTCACAAAAAAACTGTTCACATGAAAAAAAATACTCGGTATATTTAATGTAATATGCATTTTTTTTTATTTTCTTCGTAACGGAAAGTATATTCTGACAGGAATTTCAAATAAAAACAAACATTAATGCATTGCTTAGTAGAAAATGATCATGGTACGGCACTAAAAAAGTACGGTACCGTGGGTACGGTAACGCAATCCGGCCATGCTTCGGCTCACAAGTGAATAACTTACTTGTTTTCGAACTGTTGAAATTGTTGATTATTACTCAGTAGTGATTATAACAACGCACGAAAAATAAATTCGTTGAATTGTTATCCAATGCAAGTAAAATTCAACTTAGTTTCACCGTAAGCGAATTATTTCGGTCACATGTAAACGATCGATGCGACATCCGCCATGTAGTTTGAACGCACACGAGACATTACTTGACCGGGTAGGTCAAGTCGCTAATTAACCAATCAAAATGATGGATGGTGCCCACGTGTTCAAATTACCTTAGTTCATTTAAATATGTTAATGACAGGTCACCGACTTCATGGTGAACGAAACACGGAAGCGATTTACCGATAATGTAGTGCGATCTTTTGGCTTTGATTTCCATGGGAAAACGACATGACTTTTTTTTTAAATCAAGAAATTAGTTGTTTTTGAAAGATAAACTGAGCATTGAAAAAGAATTTAACAGTTTTTCGGTGAGAACAGCTCATTGTCGAAAACTTGCGACGCATGGACGTATTTATAAGGAGTATTGACAAAAGTTGTCACAAGACAAAAGCCGTTTCACTGCGTGTTTGACATCCTAACACTACTGAACAATAAAGAGGTGTGAATATTTTTAGGCACGTTGTCGAAACAAATGAATAGGATTAGGAACAATGTACCAGCTCGTTGAAACAAAGTCGGTCACGGTCTTGTTGAATTGGGGGTGCGGTTAAGTGATAGGTACTTTTCACATTTTCAATTTTTGTTGAGAACTCTTTAACACTGAAGCCGAAATCGGGGGTGCGGTTATTATTAGGTATGCGGTTTATAATAGGATTTTAACGGTAAGTCAACAAACTCCCAACTGATTAAGATAGCAACCAAGCATGATGACAAGTGGAGTCAGAAATTACCTGAAATATTTCATCAATTTCCTCAATAACTTCATCAGCTGTGAATATTGGCTCATGATTAATGCTGGATACAATGAGTGAATGCATATCTAACTGCTGTGCCAGTTCACCATCATCAGGCATATCTAAATTACTTTCTTCTCGGTCCTGGACATAATGAAAGAAACAATACATTACAATAAGTCTCATGGCACACCGGCCTTGGTCAAGACTCCATTATTTATGACAGAAAGACAGTAGTATATAGCAAACATCACCCAAGTTGTGCATAACTGGGTAGAAATCGCAATATGTGCGAATGTGTTGTCATAACACATCTTAGTCAGCTATACTAAGAGATACGATAAGAGATAGATAAGAGATACAAAGTTAATGAAAACAAAGATAGACAAAACGAACTTTTCAAGAATGCTAGAAGATATCACGTAACAACATCTGCTCTCAAAGTTGTCCAAAGTTCTCAAGTTTGAGAAGTATATAAAATTTGAACATGTAAGAGCATGTCAAAAATATGGCTCAAAAACTGCATTCACTATTTTGAAAACAAAATGGCTGCCAGGCGGCCATTTTGAGTCTGATTCGACAAACAAAAAGACAAATTAGTGGAAAGCTAAAAGATAAATTATTACGCAAATTAGGTTATTATTATGGATGTATATAAACCCAAAAGTAATTAGATCGTCACATTATGTGTATATAAGTCCCAAGATTCATTCAATTAAGTACTGTCACAGAAATCTATGTATGGAGTTTAATTGAATGTGATTAAAACCAAAAAATCAAAGAAAGCTTAGAAAGAACTCCCATGTGCTGAGAGTATTGTAACACATTAAATATAATTCGGAATTACTTAGCTGAAAACTAATTATGCAAATCAGAAAATTAATATGAATAGATTTTAGTGTAAAACTAATGAGGTCTGCTCAATGTAACAGAAAATCTATGTACCAAGTTTAATTGAAATGTGATTAGAACCAAAAAATTATGAATTATTATGCTAATTAGGGAATTAATATGAACAGATTTTTATTCCAAACTAATTAGGTTTGTACATTGTCCTAGAGCATCTTTGTACTAAGTTTCATTAAAATGGAATAATTAGTACTTTAGATATCAGTGTGAAAGCTTAAAATTGGTTAATTATGCAAATTAGTTAATTAATATGTACAGATTTTAACCCACAATTATCGAGGTCTGTCTATTGTTCTACAGCATCCATGTACAAACATTCATTGATATGTGATGATTAGTACCTGAGATAGTGTGAAAGTTGGAAATTGGTTAATTATGCAAATTAGGTGATTAATATGCACAATTATTTAGCCTAAAACTAATCAGGTCTCTGCATAGTCCTAAAGGATCTATGTACCAAGTTTTATTGAAATGCGATTATTAGCACTTGAGATACCTGTGGAAAAGCTGAAAATTAACTAATTATGCAAATTAGCTGATTAATATGCACAAATATTTATCTGAAACAATCAATCTCTCCATAGTCCTTGAGTATGTAAGTACCAAGTTTCATTGAAATGTAATGCTCACTACTTATATCAAAAGCTGAAAATTAATTAATTATGCAAATTAGTTAATTATATGTTCTGATATTACCATAAAAACTATCAGGTCTGTGCAGTGTCATATGACATCTATGTTCCAAGTTTCATTGAAATGTGATAATTAGTACATGAGATATCAGTGGAAAAACCGAAAATTGACTAATCATTATGCAAATTAGGTAATTAATATCCACGGATTATTACCAAAAACTAATCAAAACCTAGCATTAGTTCAGAGCATCTATGTACAAAGTTTCATCAAAATCCAATGAGTGGTTGTTTAGATATCAGTGGAACAGTCATAGAACAGCTAAAAATTAGCTAATTATCATGCAAATTAGGTAATTAACGAGCATGGATTTTTACCAAAACCTAATCAAATCTGCACATTGGCCCAGAGCATCTATGCACCAAGTTTCATCAAAAACCAATGTATGGTTCTTGAGATAGCAGTGGAACAGTCGGACACACATACACACACATACAGACATACTAACTGCAAAGACTCCCATTATGTGCTTCGCACATGGGAGTCAATTATAAATTATTATGCAAATAAGTTAATTAACAAGCCATGCATGGCACAGTCCCCGTTAGTTATCAAATTTAAAGGGGAGCCTATTTTGGTGTTTGTATTTATCAAGTTATGTATATTGATTATAAATTTAAAAAAAAAAATAAAAAAAAAATGATTATCTTCAGAGTTATGATGATTTAAATATGAGAAACCATAAACTTGCGAAGGACTTCCGTTTGCACCATCTTGCCGTAAAAAAACGCCCTCATAAGGTATAAACAGGTAAGGTAACAAAGCATGATGACGAAATTGTATCTGATAAAATATAAGCAACTTAGGGAGCCATAGTTGGCTGGACTGGTGAATTGACTTCTAGTCTAGGTTGTTTCGACTTTTACGTTAATGTTATTAACAAGCGTATCAACATACAAACATTATGGATGTGCGATTGATCGCGACAGGCATTTTGTTTTGTTTTTTGTTTAACTGTCTAATAAATGCCGTTTCCAGTACTGCACTGTGCGGTGTGCAAATTATTCAAAGTATGGATGCTGGAGTATGCAATCTTGAGTTCGTAGGGTGGTGGTGGAAACATTTTCGTCATGTATTCACGAGGCTGCACTGGCAAATCATGGGACAAGTGTCACAGGTACACCAAGCAGATTGTAAACAGACTTCTGTGTAATTTGAAATAAAATTATCATCCGAACAAGGGGCATCGTCGATGATATACTCTCATCACTCACACTGGACTGATCTGAATTTTCACAGTATACCGTACTTCCCTGATCATAAGCCCGGAGGCATGAACACGTAAAGGAAAAGTAAGGGATGAGCTTGTACTCGAGGACCAACTCAGAAAAAATGATTTTGTTTTGGGGTTAAACACTGTAACCATCTGCAAACAACGAAAAATTATCAAAAAAAAAATATTCGTTCACCACGCCGGGCTCGGGAAAATAATACTTATTTTTGATAAAAAAATGCGTCATTGATTTGAACGACACTTACAATGAAGAAACAAACATGTTCATAAAAAACACACACATTTTATTACAATACGATTTACATACCATCTGAATTTACAGTGAAATAATGGGTAGGGTCTGTGAGGAAACAGTGGACGAAGGCATTTATCTTTATCTTCGTTTTGGTATGTTTTTGATCGTATGCAAACTCTCGACGCAAAGCAATTTTCCACCATGAGATTTTTCAGCACGATTTGACCTGGAACAACTTCCTTTGACATAACAGGTCATGTCTTTCATTAACCAATCAAAATGATGTGTCGTAATGATGAAATTTTCCGATTATTACGATGATTTTTAACGCAATGCGGAAATGAATTACCGCAATGTTAAAATACGATCTGTAGCACTGATTGCAACGAAAAAACAATGATATTTTCCCTAAAAACTGGCGATTCGCAATTTCCGAAATATAAACGACGGTTAATAGTAACCGTGGGTAAACTGAGTGTGGAGGAAGAATTTAAACACCTTTCACGGTCGCCAACATGTCACATCGTTCAAACCCTAGGCCTTTCATGATAGTCTCAAAGTAAACCATGCCCAATAACCAGGTACACGACTTAACCATCACATTTTTGGCTTTTCGAAAGCTACTACTCAAAGAAATTTGGATTACTCCAGAATTGCAACATCGATGTTCATCCTGAGAAAATGAAGAATAGAAAGGATGCGAACCACGTTATGTACGTTCGCCATGCACTCAGCAATTAATGCGAGTTTTCTAATAAAACTAAAAGCATGAACCAAACCACCAAGCCAATCACAATTATTATGAAATGAAACACACCTTTTACACGCATATTTTAAAGAATATCGTCGACGCCCAGTAAAAACACTCTGGGCTTATAATCGTGAATGATCTCAACTCGATAAATACCAAGTAAAAATATAGGGATGGCTTCATACTCGGGAGGGGCTTACGATCGGGGAAGTACGGTACTTTAACGCAATTGGACTTTCACTCTTAGAATACGCATAAGGCTTTAACCCAAGTTTTAAAAAGCACATTGTGCATATACAAGTTGAGTTTATACTAGTAGTACACAATGCTTGGCAGCATGAACAGCTATGTACAATGGCGTATACGAATTTGATCAGATACTAAAACGTCATAGCTTTGAAAAGTACCCGGATGTTAAATATGTTCGTTCGTTATTTATTCCCCTCCATGAATGGCCTCCATGGTGTTTAACTGCAAGCACTTCAAATGCCTATCCAAGCTACAGTTATAATTAAAACAAAATTAAACCACTGCAATTTTATTTCGAATACAGTTTAGAATATACACAACTATAAATTAAGCCCGCATTTAGGTTCGCTTTAAGATATATAGTTTTGTTTATAGTAATATAGCTGGAATATAGCCATGTCAGGAATACGATTATGATGATTGTTTAACATTAAAATGATTGACATTTGTATCTGATCATCAAACAAGTACTTGTCCATATTGAGAGATATTGCTCTGGAACAGCATTAATTAAAACAAGTCATTGTCAATGACACGTCCCCGTTCCGTTCATATTTGAGTGACATATACATTCAAAGCAGATCATGACCGAAATGCACCTGCATATGTACAACACATTGTGCTAAATCTGAACAAAATCCATCCATGCATGACTGTGAAAATACGTGATTTTGATGCATTTTCGGCCTTAAAATGGCCATCATTTCGCTATTGTTAAGCAGATCATGAAACAAAGGCACATATCTATTTGTGACATGATGTACCATGTGTGTGTGAAGTTTGAACTTGATCAATCCAGACATGTCTTGGATACGGATCCAGAACTGAATTCTTTAACAAAATGGCCGCTAGTCGGCCATTTCGAACTTGATCCGAAAAAAAAAAAAGACGTGCATCAAGGTCCTATTATGTTTAATGTATGTACCAAATTTGAACAAAATCCATCCATGCATAACTGAGATACGGGTCCGGAATGGTGAAAATGTGCGATTTCAATGCATTTTCGGCCTTAAAGCGGCCGCCATTTGGCTATCGTTAATGAGATCATGAAACAAATGCACATACATATTTGTGACATGATGTACCTTGTGTGTGTGAAGTTTGAACTCGATCAATCCAAGCATGTCTCGGATACGGATCCAGAACTGAATTCTTTAAAACAAAATGGCCGCCAGTCGGCTATTTCGAACTTGATCCGAAAAAAAAAATGACGTGCATCAAGGTCCTATTATGTTTAATGTATGTACCAAGTTTGAATGAAATCCGTCCATGCATAACTGAGATCCGGGTCCGGAATGGTGAAAATGTGCGATTTCAATGCATTTTCGGCCTTAAAGCGGCCGCCATTTGGCTATCATTAATGAGATCATGAAACAAATACACATACATATTTGTGACATGATGTACCTTGTGTGTGTGAAGTTTGAACTTGATCAATCCAGACATGTCTCGGATACGGATCTAGAACTGAATTCTTTAAAACAAAATGGCCGCCAGTCGGCTATTTCGAACTTGATCCGAAAAAAAAATGACGTGCATCAAGGTCCTATTATGTTTAATGTATGTACCAAATTTGAATGAAATCCGTCCATGCATAACTGAGATCCGGGTCCGGAATGGTGAAAATGTGCGATTTCAATGCATTTTCAGCCTTAAAGCGGCCGCCATTTGGCTATCGTTAATGAGATCATGAAACAAATGCACATACATATTTGTGACATGATGTACCTTGTGTGTGTGAAGTTTGAACTCGATCAATCCAAGCATGTCTCAGATACGGATCCAGAAATGAAATCTTTAAAACAAAATGGCCGCCAGTCGGCCATTTCGAACCCGATCCAAAAAAAAAAATGACGTGCATCAAGGTCCTATTATGTTTAATGTATGTACCAAGTTTGAAAGAAATCCGTCCATGCATAACTGAGATCCGGGTTCGGAATGGTGAAAATGTGCGATTTCAATGCATTTTCGGCCTTAAAGCGGCCGCCATTTGGCTATCGTTAATGAGATCATGAAACAAATACACATACATATTTGTGACATGATGTACCTTGTGTGTGTGAAGTTTGAACTTGATCAATCCAGACATGTCTCGGATACGGATCCAGAACTGAATTCTTTAAAACAAAATGGCCGCCAGTCGGCTATTTCGAACTTGATCCGAAAAAAAAAATGACGTGCATCAAGTTCCTATTATGTTTAATGTATGTACCAAATTTGAATGAAATCCGTCCATGCATAACTGAGATCCGGGTCCGGAATGGTGAAAATGTGCAATTTCAATGCATTTTCGGCCTTAAAGCGGCCGCCATTTGGCTATCGTTAATGAGATCATGAAACAAATGCACATACATATTTGTGACATGATGTACCTTGTGTGTGTGAAGTTTGAACTCGATCAATCCAAGCATGTCTCAGATACGGATCCAGAACTGAATTCTTTAAAACAAAATGGCCGCCAGTCGGCCATTTCGAACCCGATCCAAAAAAAAAAATGACGTGCATCAAGGTCCTATTATGTTTAATGTATGTACCAAATTTGAACAAAATCCGTCCATGCATAACTGAGATCCGGGTCCGGAATGGTGAAAATGTGCGATTTTGATGCATTTTCGGCCTTAAAATGGCCGCTATTCGGCTATCGTTAATCGGATCATGAAAAAAATGCATGTGCATATGTCCCATATAATGTGTGATGTATGAGTGAAGTTTGAACTCAATCGGTCCATGCATGTTCGAGATACAGGTGATCACGGACGCACGGACGCACGAACGGACGGACGGACGGACGCACACAGGGCAAAACATAAGTTCCCGTTTTCGGACTGCATCCGAACGGGGACTAACAAAATCAGCCATTTTGAATACATGTATATATCTATAAACGGCCGCCATTTGGCCGTTTTGAATCAGATAGTCAAACTAATATATCCATCATATATATATGTCATATATATGTCATGATGTATAGTGAATAAATAAAATTTGAACATAATCAGTCAAAATGGCCGCCAGTCAGTCATTTTAAATCCAATCTGAAAAATAAAATGATGTGCATCAGAAACCCATAATGCCTAATGTATGTACCAAGTTTGAACAAAATCCATCCATAAATGCTTGATTTTGATGACTTTTCAGCACAAAAATGGCCGCCATTCGGCCATCTTGAATCAGATCGTGAAACAAATTGATGTGCATATGTATAATATTATGTATGATGTATGATGTATGTGTGAAGTTTGAATGTAATTGGTCCAGGCATGTCTAAAATATAGGTCACAGAGATTTACACACAGAGTTCAATCCATAAGTCCAAATTGAGAGGGGACTAATAAAACTAAGCAAATATTTTCTAGTTCCACAAACTTCCACAAAAAGTAAGTACATAATGAAGGAATTAAACATTACATAAAAGCAGATTCTCATTCATCTGTGACTAGTTCAGAACATTATCAACTACTGGATTCTCATTCATCCGTAACTAATTCAGAACATTATCAACTACTGGATTCTCATTCATCTGTGACTAGTTCAGAACATTATGAACTACTGGATATGGTCAAAAGAAAATAGATCTGAATCACAGTTTTATTTCAATTGTTTGTTGAGAACAAACATGCATCATCATCACCACATCATTTCTTAAACATATTTAACTGTTCCCAGAACCAGCACACTTTTAAAACATTTTTCCCAACCTTGACACAAATTTAAATTACCTTATTGTCATTAAGATTAAGCACTGGCATTTGTAGCTTTCTTGCATGTGATTTTTTCCAGTCTAGTGGCATAACATTGCCATACTTCCCTGTTACTTGTTGCCATATTCTATAACACAAAATAGAGCAGGTTAAATGTAAAGCACTGCAAATAATGAATGATACAAACTTGATATGATACACATGTATCTCACATATTAAATATTAAAATGGAATATGTAAACAGGTGTCAGATGTGCATAGTATCCAATGTACATAACGTTTGTTGACAACTACTTTCTGTATTTAAGTTCTATTTATACAAATGTACATGTATATGCAAACATCAAAGCTTTCTAAGTCAACTGGAACATGTATTGTAAAAGCAAAGTAGTTTGCATGTAATACAGCTTGGATTGATACAAAACTCTGATAGCAATCATTTATGTCTGCCATGGAATTATACACAAACATGTATTTCTACAGTTACAATAAATGAAATGATTCTAGGAACAGATTTAAAAGTCAAAAATATCACTTTTTACCAAAAAATTCATCACAATTAGAGAATTGAATATATCATTATGAAATGAACAAATCTGAGAGAGGTCTACCTGTAGTACCTATATGTGTACCAATATTAATAAAGCAAATGGTCTTGTGGTTTTCAACAGAAAGTCAAAAATATCACTTTTTACCAAAAATTACAAAAATATTCAGCTTGATCTTTGCTAGCCCTTCACCGTAACCAATGTCTGGACTCTCGTCAGCACTTCACCAGTCACCCATGGCCAGGTTTTCACTAACTGTTCACTGGACACCCATGGCTGGGTCCCCACTAATCAGTGACCAATATCCTGACTATGTTTGGACTTTAGCTAACCCTTCATCAAACATTAGCAAAACATAAAAGTATGGCTTAATATAAAGCATATGTTACAGTGGCATCTTTCAATTTTATATGAATTTAGCAAGTTTGATTTACCCAACTTTCTCATTTAAATTTAAGCATGTACATGTATGTGTTTATTTAAAAATCTAATTACAAGCAGTGATCTGAGTGGTTCCCAGTGGATTACGATATAACAATTATAAATGTTAAATGAAATCATTACCATATATATGTACAATGATTTGATATTTCATGTCTTGTCAGACAACATCATTATAGTATTCAATGCATGTCTTTATTGTCAAAAGTACTTAAGATATTACAATTCTGCATATTAATAAGACCACATAACCATATATGGTCATCTGAAACATAAGCTACATTTTTTTATGATGCTTTCATTATAGCACCGGTTGCATTTCTTTTATCTGTAGCATTCTAGAAATATTACAGTTATTCATTATAATGAGGTCACATGAACTCATTTATGCAAATAAATAAGTCAAATAATATGCATAGATTTCCACCCTAAAGTAATTAGGTCTTAATTTTGATGAGTGGTATGTATCTGCACCAATAAATCATTATTCATCATAGATCACATGAGATGTTTAACACATAACCTTATATACGTCACTAGATGCCAGAAATGTGACAGTCTGTATATTATATAATGAGCAAATGTATCTTGAAACATTGATAATTCATCACAAAAACCAAGACACTTGGTTGTTGAACACTTTAAGGTAGTGGATAAAAGTGTTAAAAATTAAACTGTGATTTAGACAAGATACTAAGTATGAAATTTTAATAAATTACACATCATTTCAATGCTTAATTCACTATTCTTACTATTCAAAATGCCACTTTTTATATAACTTTTTTCACATGAATGACCCGGAATTATACAGGATGTTCATTGCTATATAATGATGGCATTTAGGTCTCTCATTATGTGTCTTTGTTTCCTCTTTTCTTTTTTTTATATTTTATTTATTTTTAAATGTTTTTGTGCCAGTCACTGTTGTCTCTGTTGGCTTTTCCTTTTTATGCACAAATTGCAAATGCTAGTGCTGACACATGGTACATTTTTGCCACAGAAGCAATATTCATGTTTGGAACTATTCCCATTGATGTATTTGGGACTACATGAGTAATTGTGCAGCCATCTCGCCATCAAATGGCAATTACACTAGCACACACTGCACACACACACACTAGCTGACTTTACCAAGGTTCTCCCAAAGTCACATTCTTTAGTGAATAAATCTTGGCCAGTGGAATTGGCCTTCCCATTGAGTGTGTGGTACACTCACCCAAGGCATGGGTGACGATTTTCGGTGTTCAGCCAAAGGTGGGATTTGAACTTGGGACTACCAATCATAAGTTATGAATACCAGTGCCTTTGTTTTCTAACTACTACCATATTACTACTGACAATCTATTGCTGGTAGAATGCCTAAAACACAGATTAATTTTTAATACGTTTTACAACCGTTGCTACCTCAACGTTCACAATAACAATATACGTCTCACTTGCAATTCACAGGACTACGGTATGTCAAATATTAGAAAGATAATATTAGAAAACAGATGAAAATAAAAATTTAATATACTTATTCCAAATGATAACAAAAATGTTTGGTGATCCCACCCTTCCAATGTTGCACCATGTCCTTTCCCACTTAGCCTAGAGGGTTCTATTGTAGACTTTGCCTTTTCCACCATCCCAGCAACATCACATCTTTCTGCCTCAGAGTTTTACTTTACTAAGTTTAAATTTTTGGCAATCTTTCATACACGGTACATATTTTGTGTGTGTTTAAATATCATCAATCCTTGTGCTTGATTATTAATTATTGCTTTCTGTTGTCATTTTCTCTGAACTCTGAAGAAAGTCTGGCGTGTTAGATTGAGATGCGAATAATATAGAAAACTCTACCCCAGACAAAGGAAGTTGCTTTTTTTATTATCAGCATACATTTAGTAGTTGGACTGCAAAGTTAGTTTTCGTCTACAAAACTAAATATAGTGTATTTGCTCTATTAGTAGAGCATGAGTAAGTTACAAAAGTGTTTCCATTGGTGACTAGTGAAGGGTTTTTATTTCAATGATTCAGTATCTAAATGTGATTTTTTGTTTATATGCACTTCTATCACAGATGTACATCTAATAAAACAAATACAGTAATATAGTAATGGTGACCACTGAAAAGAGCTGGAAAACCAATATAATGGGTCTCCTGAACTCAGTAGCACAGTGATTAAAGAAGAGCTCTGCTATTAAATTCTTTACTGAAATGGTCTGAATTATGAGTAATAATAAGCTTCAGTGAGTCCTGATTGGTCAGAGTGATAGGCGAGTGGAGTGATCATGCTCCTCAAACAGCATGCACTCATAAAACAGTCACAGATCACTTGCAAGCCACTCAACATTGAAAATAAAATTAAAAATAAATTTTCTGTTACTGAATACTTCTTGGAAATTTTGAACGGTCAAATTTTGTTTAATTTTTATTGTCAAAACTACAATTTGGCTGTTCAGATATCAGAGATTACTGCAAATCATTTAATTTACTGTTAAGACTTTTCAAGATTTGATGATGTAGTAGCAGTTGTCAAGGTAAAATTTCCCAAAAATCGCTGTGACCTTTGAAATTTCACTGACTCACAACACTTGTGATACAACTTAATACATAAATAAGATGTTGTTTTCTTTCTATATAGAGACATTATTTACATTTAATTTCACAAATAATTACTGGTAATACTATTCTTTACTACCGGTTAGTTATACATTGTAAAGGGCAAAATATATACATACATGTACAGATACTAAAATGCCAACTACAATAATATTTCGGGTAACATTTAAATAAAAAATAAGGTCTCCACCTTAAGCAGGTATAACTTTATTTTGTAATATTTTTTAATTAAAATTAATCTGACAATTGTTGCCAACCCATCATACACATTTTTTAAGTGGAATACATGATGTATGGGTCAACTCTTTCACATTTACAATACTTCCAGCTTAAGATAGAAACAGAAATGTATATTACCGGTAAACACATTATTTTTTGTATTAGACATAATTACCATTTATTTAACATGGTGGATGGCGATAATAATGATTTTTTTGCAGACAGGAAATTAGAGTGAATTAGTTAAGGAAAAGGTATATGTAATTTAAGAAGTACTTAATTTTAAGTACTATTACTATTTTTGCAGGAAAAAGGTGTGAGTCTTATTTAGATATTTTCAAACAGACAGACAGACACAGTGGTGATTCAATTGAAAATTACATCACAAGTTGCAAAATAAAATGTTCATGACTAATCTAAGCAGAAAATTAGGCACAAGTGTAAATAGGCAAATAATATTATTTTATTCACTCATTTTAAACAAAAATAAGAACTACATACATATGCTCATGTTAGTTGTTATTTTTATACAATTATGAAACCTAAACAAACTAATAGTAAATATTTCTTTTTCGAAATATAAAGAAGAATGCCAAAATTCAACTTGCATCATCAAAGTACACTTTTCAACCGTTTTATAGGAAACCCAAAGTGGCCCCAAGGTGATTAAATATTCAAGTAATACAGGCATAGAATCCCACGACAGTTGACTGACTACTTACATATGAACATTTCTAACCAATAACATAGCAGTATCTAGATACAATTCATCGTGTCTCGAATAATAAATGAAACATTAAAATGGGGCGTCTCCCGCATCTATTTCGTTACAATATATACAAGTAATTCAAAGCCTTTATACTCAAGAATTGTAGAAAACGTTACTTTCATTAATTTGTGAAATAAAAAATATACGGTATTGTTACGTCACGGGTGGCTTGACGTCTCATCATCAGACAAGCATTTGATTGCAGTATTGCTAGTATTATTGTGACGCGACACTCGACCCACGTCCTAATTTATCATGTTTAATTACTGTATTAAAATTTCTGTGTAAAAAAACATAATACTTACTGCGAGTTTTTCATTATCTCTTCTTGTGTCACAATTTGAACAGGAGCGATTTCCTCTGTCTTCTCGTTGTAATTACGAAAACATTTGGCTAGATTCTCGTCGAAATTGTTGACAAGATCTTCGATTGAAAACGAACGCATTTCCTCGAAATTATCAACGCTGATTTCTTCCTTGGCGTGATCAAAATAGTTCGGTGACTGTTCATTTGAATTTAAAACATCGGTAGATGTACGGAAGTCATGGAAATCTTGCCACTCATCGTTGTTCAGTTCACCTTGTTCCACGTCGTCTTCGATGCAGGCCAATGGAGCCGCCATATTGCCGTCTCCCTTCATCCTATCCCAGTGACTGGCGTATGATTCACGGCTGTGTACGAAAGGGGAAAGGGTCATCACGCGTTCCACGAGACGACAAACCTCGCGATTATGCAAACTACATAAAGACCCAGGACCTCTCGTCAGTTTTCAGACTACGCACTTTGCATGATACATGTACAACGCTCAAACCAACGTGTCAAATAAATTAGAAATGTTACGGCCATAATCAACTGATTATAAACGCTTTCTTATTTTTGCTGACGCTGCAACTATTTACGAGAGTGTGAATTTTTCGCTTGCCCTTCGCGTTGGATTACTGTAATGTTCAAAATTCTGAAATTCTGGTACAGGTTACAGGAAATAAAAAATGCATTTTACGTTTTTACAGGATATAAAATGAAAAGTTTTATTCACAGTAAAAAATAGGTTTTTACAGATAAAACAATTTCCTAATTACATTTTACATTTTTATAAATATACTTGATCATTTGTGTTCAGAAGAATAAAATTTAATGTGGAAAATGCTTTATGTTGTTTAAAAAAAATAAGATATTTGTACAAATTACACGAATAAAATAGCTAATTACATTTTACACATCTACGTCTACGAATTTACGTTTTTTTATTTATTTAAATTACATTATTACGAAAATAAAAACAACTGATTACAGCTCACGAAAACACCCTTTGTCGACTCTAAAAATATATGGCCACCAAACTAATTTTGCCACGTGACGAAACGACCATGAACAGTAATCAAGCATGCGTCTTTTGAGTGATTCACAATTGGTTCCTGTAGCAGGAACATTTCATCATATCTTGAACTTTGTTCCGTGACCTATGCTAAAAAAAACTGATATGTACTGTTTTTTTAATGATTTACTGTGATAAATTTTTACTACGCTTTTATGGCGGTGCACTACCTAAACTATGCAATGATGCAATCATGATTAAACCAAACTTCGAGTTACGGGTAATATACATATTTGTTGCTGTTTAACGTCTATATTTAATAATCTAAAACCGCACTTCGAACTAACAACAATATGTGTTGCACGTAACTCTGGTAAACTCGAAGTAACAAAGAAATGAGCATCGAGCTAAGTTGTCATTTTTGTAAGTCCAACAATACAGCATCTCGGAGTGCACACACTACATACTATCTCCGCTACTTTCGATATTTACGATTAAACATCGTTCTTATTTCTCTGTGCTATTTCAAGAGTATATTAACAATGTGTTTGAATTCAACTGCTAAAAAGAGCCAAGGTCCATTTTTACACTTAAGCAATTTCTCACAGTTCGAAAATGGTCCGCCACACGGTCTGAGAACTAAGCTTACAGCGGTTCATTTCCTAAAATACTTTTGTAAATAAGTCGTATAAAGTGACCTTACAAACCTTTTAATTTAAGATTATTTGATCTCAACTGAATAACACTATTATTAAGTGTCTAAAACATGCACATGCATAGTTGAAATAGTATCGGCATATTGAGAAAAGAGCATATGAACAGCCCCCCCCCCCCGATTTCAAGCGGTCTAGTCTTATTAGAACTACTTAGTACATATTAACGCACTATACCAGCGGCACAAAAGTATACAACAAAAGTTCAGATGACATCAAAACTAAATAATAACATGAAAACATATACGTATCTCGATTCCTGAAAGCAAACTTTTATACTAAGCAATTTACTCTGAGGGAGTTGTTATCTATTTGAATTCAATGCATAACTTGTACCTGTCTTCAATTGCAGACCAAACACCTATGCAGATTCGATCATTAATATTTAATTTATTCAACTTTTTGCCAGTGCTGCTAATCAATATCTTCTCAGGCATTGAAATGATGTTTTGCAATTTTTTATTCGCAGCCCAACGGTGAACCAAGGCCGCGAGAGAATACATTAGCATTTTACCAAGCCAAGCCAAGTTAGTAATTTGATTCTTTACAGATAAAAGAAATTCCATGTCAGTAATAGTTTGTGTCTGGTTCATCTGTTTGGCCCAAAACATTTGCATTGATTTGCTATGCAGTCATCCCATTATGCCGTTGATCCAGGGATCATACCGACCCAACTCACCACTTACAACAGAATTATATGTATTTACAATATTTGTGAAAAATAATCTTTCGCTTCTCGAATCATGAAAAACAACAATCACCAGAATGTCCTAATAATTCTTGATTCTATTCCGCAAAAGTAATCAAACAAAATTTTGAGATATGGTGAGGACCAACGATAAACTACTCAAAAATCCCATTTTCACGAATATTTTACCTTTTTTGTGCGAATAGTATTTTACTAGCCATAGATTTTTATCTGTGTTTTGTGAAAGTATATATGTGTAAACGTCGGGAAAATCAAATCATTCGTTTTAAGAAACCAAAATCGGTTGTTCTGACGCACAACATGGTATTTTTGTACACGAGTTTCAAAACTTTACAATCATTAACTTTCAAATCGGTTATAAAAGAATGTGATTTAATTTACTTATTTGCATAATGATATTGATACATTGTATGGAACATCTCGTGACTACTTAGACTCAGTTCCAGGCCTGGCAGTTGAGTATAAAACATCTCAGTTACAAGTACTCCTCTCCAGTGCATGCGTTATTCTCCTCCCCGGATTTGGTGACCGATACTCACTTGGTTCACTCTACCTTGAGAAGTCTGTTTTCAGTTCATAATATTTGGTAATCGTAGTCCTAAATAACTATTAAAATAGTTCTCAGTTCACAACGATACTGCCCACAATTAAAAGATTATCTACGGTGGAATAGTTTTTTTCCTGAACCCCGCTTTTTCATTCACATTAAGCGAATTTACATCGATCCCCGTAAAGAAAATTGACATCAAACTGTAGTAATTGATGGGAGCAAAAATATACCCCTGTAATTGTTTTCATCTTTTTGTTTTTTGTGTAAGAGGACTACCACTGCCTTAGTCCGGAAAGTAACCCACGTTGAGAATTGTATTTGAAAAGTGCCCATGGCGTTATTTTGAGCTCATAGGAACAAATGTTTGAATAGTTTTAGAGAAAGACCAGGCAATTTGTTGGATTTTAATGCATTATTAGTTTTCGGGATCAGTGCCTATTTCTCTATGTTTTGTTAAGTCTGGATCAGTGCCTATTTCTCTATGTTTTGTTAAGTCTGGATCAGTGCCTATTTCTCTATATTTTGTTAAGTCTGGATCAGTGCCTATTTCTCTATGATTTGTTAAGTTTGGATCAGTGCCTATTTCTCTATGTTTTGTTAAGTCTGGATCAGTGCCTATTTCTCTATGTTTTGTTATGTCTGGATCAGTGCCTATTTCTCTATGTTTTGTTAAGTCTGGATCAGTGCCTATTTCTCTATGTTTTGTTAAGTCTGGATCAGTGCCTATTTCTCTATGTTTTGTTAAGTCTGGATCAGTGCCTATTTCTCTATGTTTTGTTAAGTCTGGATCAGTGCCTATTTCTCTATGTTTTGTTAAGTCTGGATCAGTGCCTATTTCTCTACGTTTTGTTAAGTCTGGATCAGTGCCTATTTCTCTATGTTTTGTTCAGTCTGGATCAGTGCCTATTTCTCTATGTTTTGTTAAGTCTGGATCAGTGCCTATTTCTCTATGTTTTGTTAAGTCTGGATCAGTGCCTATTTCTCTATGTTTTGTTAAGTCTGGATCAGTGCCTATTTCTCTATGTTTTGTTAAGTCTGGATCAGTGCCTATTTCTCTATGTTTTGTTCAGTCTGGATCAGTGCCTATTTCTCTATGTTTTGTTAAGTCTGGATCGGTGCCTATTTCTCGATGTTTTGTTAAGTCTGGATCAGTGCCTATTTCTCTATGTTTTGTTAAGTCTGGATCAGTGCCTATTTCTCTATGTTTTGTTAAGTCTGGATCAGTGCCTATTTCTCTATGTTTTGTTAAGTCTGGATCAGTGCCTATTTCTCTATGTTTTGTTAAGTCTGGATCAGTACCTATTTCTCTATGTTTTGTTAAGTCTGGATCAGTGCCTATTTCTCTATGTTTTGTTAAGTCTGGATCAGTGCCTATTTCTCTATGTTTTGTTAAGTCTGGATCACTACCTATTTCTCTAAGTTTGTTAAGTCTGGATCAGTGCATATTTCTCTATGTTTTATTAAGTCTGGATCAGTGCCTATTTCTCTATGTTTTGTTAAGTCTGGATCAATACCTATTTCTCTATGTTTGTTAAGTCTGGATCAGTGCCTATTTCTCTATGTTTTATTAAGTCTTTTGTTAAGTCTGGATCAGTGCCTATTTCTCTCTGTTTTGTTAAGTCTGGATCAGTGCCTATTTCTCTATGTTTTGTTAAGTCTGGATCAGTGCCTATTTCTCTATGTATTGTTAAGTCTGGATCAGTGCCTATTTCTCTATGTTTTGTTAAGTCTGAATCAGTGCCTATTTCTCTATGTTTTGTTAAGTCTGGATCAGTGCCTATTTCTCTATGTTTTGTTAAGTCTGGATCAGTGCCTATTTCTCTATGTTTTGTTAAGTCTGGATCAGTGCCTATTTCTCTATGTTTTGTTAAGTCTGGATCAGTGCCTATTCCTCTATGTTTTGTTAAGTCTGGATCAGTGCCTATTTCTCTATGTTTTGTTAAGTCTGGATCAGTGCCTATTTCTCTATGTTTTGTTAAGTCTGGATCAGTGCCTATTTCTCTATGTTTTGTTAAGTCTGGATCAGTGCCTATTTCTCTACGTTTTGTTAAGTCTGGATCAGTGCCTATTTCTCTATGTTTTGTTAAGTCTGGATCAGTGCCTATTTCTCTATGTTTTGTTAAGTCTGGATCAGTGCCTATTTCTCTATGTTTTGTTAAGTCTGGATCAGTGCCTATTTCTCTATGTTTTGTTAAGTCTGGATCAGTGCCTATTTCTCTATGTTTTGTCAAGTCTGGATCAGTGCCTATTTCTCTATGTTTTGTTCAGTCTGGATCAGTGCCTATTTCTCTATGTTTTGTTAAATCTGGATCGGTGCCTATTTCTCGATGTTTTGTTAAGTCTGGATCAGTGCCTATTTCTCTATGTTTTGTTAAGTCTGGATCAGTGCCTATTTCTCTATGTTTTGTTAAGTCTGGATCAGTGCCTATTTCTCTATGTTTTGTTAAGTCTGGATCAGTGCCTATTTCTCTATGTTTTGTTAAGTCTGGATCAGTGTCTATTTCTCTATGTTTTGTTCAGTCTGGATCAGTGCCTATTTCTCTATGTTTTGTTAAGTCTGGATCAGTGCCTATTTCTCTATGTTTTGTTAAGTCTGGATCAGTGCCTATTTCTCATTGTTTTGTTAAGTCTGGATCAGTGTCTATTTCTCTATGTTTTGTTAAGTCTGGATCAGTGCCTATTTCTCTGTGTTTTGTTAAGTCTGGATCAGTGTCTATTTCTCTATGTTTTGTTAAGTCTGGATCAGTGCCTATTTCTCTATGTTTTGTTAAGTCTGGATCAGTGCCTATTTCTCTATGTTTTGTTAAGTCTGGATCAATACCTATTTCTCTATGTTTGTTAAGTCTGGATCAGTGCCTATTTCTCTATGTTTTATTAAGTCTGGATCAGTGCCTATTTGTCTATGTTTTGTTAAGTCTGGATCAGTGCCTATTTCTCTATGTTTTGTTAAGTCTGGATCAGTGCCTATTTCTCTATGTTTTGTTAAGTCTGGATCAGTGCCTATTTCTCTATGTTTTGTTAAGTCTGGATCAGTGCCTATTTCTCTATGTTTTGTTAAGTCTGGATCAGTGCCTATTTCTCTATGTTTTGTTAAGTCTGGATCAGTGCCTATTTCTCTATGTTTTGTTAAGTCTGGATCAGTGCCTATTTCTCTATGTTTTGTTAAGTCTGGATCAGTGCCTATTTCTCTATGTTTTGTTAAGTCTGGATCAGTGCCTATTTCTCTATGTTTTGTTAAGTCTGGATCAGTGCCTATTTCTCTATGTTTTGTTAAGTCTGGATCAGTGCCTATTTCTCTATGTTTTGTTAAGTCTGAATCAGTGCCTATTTCTCTATGTTTTGTTAAGTCTGGATCAGTGCCTATTTCTCTATGTTTTGTTAAGTCTGGATCGGTGCCTATTTCTCTGTTTTGTTAAGTCTGGATCGGTGCCTATTTCTCTATGTTTTGTTAAGTCTGCATCAGTGCCTATTTCTCTATGTTTTGTTAAGTCTGGATCAGTGCCTATTTCTCTATGTTTTGTTAAGTCTGGATCAGTGCCTATTTCTCTATGTTTTGTTAAGTCTGGATCAGTGTCTATTTCTCTATGTTTTGTTAAGTCTGGATCAGTGCCTATTTCTCTATGTTTTAAAATATTTGATACAAAAATTCAATATGGTAGCGAGATTTGGGGTCATTCTGAATCTCCATTACATTACACCCACCTACACAGTTTCCCTCTCACCTGATTACATCCTCCTATACCGCTTCCTTCCCACCTGTATTACATTACACACACCTACATCACTTCCTTCCCACCTGCATTACATTACATCCACTGGTTCCTTCCCACCTGCATTACAATGGACCCACCTACACCGCTTCCTTCCACCTGTATAGATTACACCCACCTACACCGCTTCCTTCCCACCTGCATTACATCCTCTTACACCGCTTCATTCCCACCTGTATTACATTACACCCACCTACATCACTTCCTTCCCACCTGTATACATTACACACACCTACATCACTTCCTTCCCACCTGTATTACATTACACCCACCTACATCACTTCCTTCCCACCTGTTTACATTACACACATCCACACCGCTTCCTTCCCACCTGCATTACAATGGACCAACCTACACCGCTTCCTTCCCACCTGCATTGCATTACATCCACCTACACCGCTTCCTCCCCATATGCATTACATTACACACACCTACATCACTTCCTTCCCACCTGTATTACATTACACCCACCTACATCACTTCCTTCCCACCTGTATACATTACACACACCTACACCGCTTCCTTCCCACCTGCATTACATTAAATCCACCTACATCACATTACATCCACCGCTTCCTTCCCACCTGCATTACAATGGACCCACCTACACCGCTTCCTTCCCACCTGCATTACATTACATCCACCGCTTCCTTCCCATCTGCATTACAATGGACCCACCTACACCGCTTCCTTCCCACCTGCATTACATTACATCCACCGCTTCCTTCCCATCTGCTTTACAATGGACCCACCTACACCGCTTCCTTCCCATCTGCATAGATTACACCCACCTACACCGCTTCCTTCCCACCTGCATTACATCCTCTTATACCGCTTCTTTCCTACCTGTATACATAACACCCACTTACACCGCTTCTTTCCCACCTGTATACAATACACCCACCTACATCACTTCCTTCCCACCTGCATTACATTACATCCTCCTATACCGCTTCCTTCCCACCTGTATACATAACACCCACCTACACCGCTTCCTTCCCACCTGCATTACATTACATCCTCCTATACCGCTTCCTTCCCACCTGTATACATAACACCCACCTACATCACTTCCTTCCCACCTGCATTACATTACATCCTCCTATACCGCTTCCTTCCCACCTGTATACATAACACCCACCTACATCACTTCCTTCCCACCTGCATTACATTACATCCTCCTATACCGCTTCCTTCCCACCTGTATACATAACACCCACCTACACCGCTTCCTTCCCACCTGCATTACATCCTCTTACACCGCTTCATTCCCACCTGTATTACATTACACCCACCTACATCACTTCCTTCCCACCTGTATACATTACACACACCTACATCACTTCCTTCCCACCTGTATTACATTACACCCACCTACATCACTTCCTTCCCACCTGTTTACATTACACACATCCACACCGCTTCCTTCCCACCTGCATTACAATGGACCAACCTACACCGCTTCCTTCCCACCTGCATTGCATTACATCCACCTACACCGCTTCCTCCCCATATGCATTACATTACACACACCTACATCACTTCCTTCCCACCTGTATTACATTACACCCACCTACATCACTTCCTTCCCACCTGTATACATTACACAACCCTACACCGCTTCCTTCCCACCTGCATTACATTAAATCCACCTACATCACATTACATCCACCGCTTCCTTCCCACCTGCATTACAATGGACCCACCTACACCGCTTCCTTCCCACCTGCATTACATTACATCCACCGCTTCCTTCCCATCTGCATTACAATGGACCCACCTACACCGCTTCCTTCCCACCTGCATTACATTACATCCACCGCTTCCTTCCCATCTGCTTTACAATGGACCCACCTACACCGCTTCCTTCCCATCTGCATAGATTACACCCACCTACACCGCTTCCTTCCCACCTGCATTACATCCTCTTATACCGCTTCTTTCCTACCTGTATACATAACACCCACTTACACCGCTTCTTTCCCACCTGTATACAATACACCCACCTACATCACTTCCTTCCCACCTGCATTACATTACATCCTCCTATACCGCTTCCTTCCCACCTGTATACATAACACCCACCTACACCGCTTCCTTCCCACCTGCATTACATTACATCCTCCTATACCGCTTCCTTCCCACCTGTATACATAACACCCACCTACATCACTTCCTTCCCACCTGCATTACATTACATCCTCCTATACCGCTTCCTTCCCACCTGTATACATAACACCCACCTACATCACTTCCTTCCCACCTGCATTACATTACATCCTCCTATACCGCTTCCTTCCCACCTGTATACATAACACCCACCTACACCGCTTCCTTCCCACCTGTATACATTACACCCACCTACACCGCTTGCTTCTCGCCTGTATTACATTACACCCACCTACATCGCTTCCTTCCGACCTGCATTACATTACATCCATCGCTTCCTTCCCACCTGCATTACAATGGACCCACCTACAACGCTTCCTTCCCACCTGTATAGATTACACCCACCTACACCGCTTCCTTCCCACCTGCATTACATCCTCTTACACCGCTTCATTCCCACCTGTATACATTACACCCACCTACACTGCTTGCTTCCCACTTGCATTACATTACATCCACCTACATCGCTTCCTTCCGACGTGCATTACATTACATCCACAGCTTCCTTCCCACCTGCATTACAATGGACCCACCTACAACGCTTCCTTCCCACCTGTATAGATTACACCCACCTACACCGCTTCCTTCCCACCTGCATTACATCCTCTTACACCGCTTCATTCCCACCTGTATACATTACACCCACCTACACCGCTTCCTTCCCACCTGCATTACATCCTCTTACACCGCTTCATTCCCACCTGTATACATTACACCCACCTACATCGCTTCCTTCCCACCTGCATTACATTACATCCACTGCTTCCTTCCCACCTGCATTACAATGGACCCACCTACACCGCTTCCTTCCACACCTGCATTACATTACATCCACCTACATCGCTTCCTTCCCACCTGCATAGATTACACCCACCTACACCGCTTCCTTCCACACCTGCATTACATTACACCCACCTACACCGCTTCCTTCCCACCTGCATTACATTACATCCACCTACATCACTTCCTTCTGACGTGCATTACATTACATCCACAGCTTCCTTCCCACCTGCATTACAATGGATCCACCTACACCGCTTCCTTCCCACCTGTATAGATTACACCCACCTACACCGCTTCCTTCCCACCTGCATTACATCCTCTTACACCACTTCATTCCCACCTGTATACATTACACCCACCTACAGTGCTTCCTTCCCACCTGCATTACATTACACCCACCTACACCGCTTCCTTCCCACCTGTATTACATTACACCCACCTACATCGCTTCCTTCCCACCTGCATTACATTACATCCACCGCTTCCTTCCCGCCTGCATTACAATGGACCCACCTACACCGCTTCCTTCCCACCTGCATTACAATGGACCCGCCTACACCACTTCCTTCCCACCTGCATAGATTACACCCACCTACACCACTTCCTTCCACACCTGCATTACATTACACCCACCTACACCGCTTCCTTCCCACCTACATTACATCATCTTACACCGCTTCCTTCCCACCTGTATACATTACACCCACCTACAGCACTTCCTTCCCACCTGCATTACATTACACCCACCTACACCGCTTCCTTCCCATCTAAATTACATTGAACCCACTTACATCACTTCCTTCCCACCTGTAATACATTACACCCACCTACATCACTTCCTTCCCACCTGTATACATTACACACACATACACCGTTTCCTCCCCACCTGTATACATTACACACACATACACAGCCTCTTTCCCACCTGCGTTACATTCTCCTATACCGCTTCCTTCCCACCTGTATACATTACACCCACCTACACAGCTTCCTTCTCACCTGCATTACATCCTCCCACACCGCTTCCTTCCCACCTGCATTACATCCTCCTATACCGCTTCCTTCCCACCTGTATACATAACACCCACCTACACCGCTTCCTTCCCAACTGTATACATTACACCCACCTACATCACTTCCTTCCCACCTGTATACATTACATACACACACACACCGTTTCCTCCCCACCTGTATACATTACACACACATACACAGCCTCTTTCCCACCTGCGTTACATTCTCCTATACCGCTTCCTTCCCACCTGTATACATTACACCCACCTACACAGCTTCTTTCTCACCTGCATTACATCCTCCCACACCGCTTCCTTCCCACCTGCATTACATCCTCCTATACCGCTTCCTTCCCACCTGTATACATAACACCCACCTACACCGCTTCCTTCCCACCTGTATACATTACACCCACCTACACCGCTTGCTTCTCACCTGTATTACATTACACACACCTACATCGCTTCCTTCCGACCTGCATTACATTACATCCACCGCTTCCTTCCCATCTGCATTACAATGGACCCACCTACACCGCTTCCTTCCCACCTGTATAGATTACACCCACCTACACCGCTTCCTTCCCACCTGCATTACATCCTCTTATACCGCTTCCTTCCCACCTGTATACATTACACACACCTACACCGCTTCCTTCCCACCTGCATTACAATGGACCAACCTACACCGCTTCCTTCCCACCTGCATTACATTGCCACCCACCTTTCTTCCCATATGCATTACATTGCACCCACCTAATCCACCTTCCTTCCTCCCCATATACATTACATTGCAGCCACCAACACAACCCTCCTTCCTCCCCATATGCATTACATTGCACCCACCTACACCACCTTCCTTCCTCCCCATATGCATTACAATGCACCCACCTACACCACCTTCCTCCCCATATGCATTACATTGCACCCACCTACACCACCTTCCTTCCCATATACATTACATTGCACCTACCTACACCACCTTCCTTCCTCCCCATATACATTACACCCACCTACACCACCTTCCTTCCCATATGCATTACACCTAAACCACCTTCCTACTCATATACATTACACCCACCTACACCACCTTCCTTCCCATATGCATTGCACCCACCTAAACCACCTTCCTTCCTCCCCATATGCATTACATTGCACCCACCTAAACCACCTTCCTTCCTCCCCCATATACATTACACCCACCTACACCACCTTCCTTCCCATATACATTACACCCACATACACCACCTTCCTTCCTCCCCATATGCATTACATTACATCCACCTACACCACCTTCCTTCCTCCCCATATACATTACATTACACCCACCTACACCACCTTCCTTCCCATATGCATTGCACCCACCTAAACCACCTTCCTTCCTCCCCATATGCATTACATTGCACCCACCTAAACCACCTTCCTTCCTCCCCCATATACATTACACCCACCTACACCACCTTCCTTCCTCCCCATATACATTACACCCACATACACCACCTTCCTTCCTCCCCATATGCATTACATTACATCCACCTCCTTCCTTCCTTCCCATATGCATTACATTGCACCCACCTACACCACCTTCCTTCCTCCCCATATACATTACATTGCACCCACCTGCACCACCTTCCTCCCCATATGCATTACATTACATCCACCTACACCACCTTCCTTCCTTCCTCCCCATATACATTACATTGCACCCACATACACCACCTTCCTTCCCACAGAGCACAATACCACACCTTCCCTCTTTCCCTTTCTTTTCATCTGAACAATACATTTGTTCCATGCTCTAGAGTAGGACAAGATATAAAGAACGCTCTTTTTGCATACAACTAATTTTATTCTACCGAGCTAGACCAAAAAACAAATACATTGATATTTTATTGAAAGTCCTCAACAAATGATGCAATTTGACCTGCACTCAAAATATCTGTTCAGGATCTGACATGAATACCTCACCAATGATGCCACGTTACTCAATGAAGACTTTCAGTGAAATATAGAACACAAATGAAGGCAAAATTGAACAATCATTAAACACTGATAAGCACATACAAGTACATTGCATTCTTGGGGTTCTATATTTTATTACTAATGCAAAATCTAATGAATCACAGCGTTTGATATTTTATGGAGGAGCGACATTGCAAGAAAATATGTTTTTACTGTTCAGAATCCTTCAATACAATTTAATCTAAATTTAAAACACATTATACAATTATTTGAAGAACATTTTTTAACTGGTCACCATTACTACTGTAACAAACTGTTTAGTCAAAGCACATGATATATTCTTAATGTGATTAAACACAATTTTTATGATACGATGATGCAATCTTTTAATATACTGCCATATAAATCTATAAGTTTGATTATCATGAAAGCATGCATATCAAATATTAATAAATTTAATTTCTACACATTATCTGCTTGATTCAATTTCCTAAAAATTTTAAAATGCAATTTTTCAGAATGATATTGATTTCTACTGGAAAGCTCCAGAGCAAAGCAAGGCAACACCACGTTCACAGAATGTATCAGCTTTAACATCTGTAGCTGGTGCTAAGTCAACAGTAAACAGCAATTCAGATCTTGTGTGGTTCAAGTACACTGGTAATGTTATCTTGCCTTCACAAGCTTTGACTTTCATATCTCCTAATAATCTGCCAAGTAAAAGAAAACAAAGTTAAACTCTGCAATTTATATGATAACAAAAATTACCATGCCTGCTTCACACTGAATAATATTTAAACTAATGAATATTACCTTCAGTAGTGTATTAACTAAGTGACGCACAAAGATTTGCTGTGACAACTCATTGTGCTAATTCACTGGTGTGACACAAAGATTTGCTGTGACAACTCATTGTGCTAATTCACTGGTGTGACACAAAGATTTGCTGTGACAACTCATTGTGCTAATTCACTGGCGTGACACACAGATTTGCTGTGACACAACTCATTGTGCTAATTCACTGGCGTGACACACAGATTTGCTGTGACACAACTCATTGTGCTAATTCACTGGTGTGACAACTCATTGTGCTAATTCACTGGTGTGATTACAAAGATTTGCTGTGACAACTCATTGTGCTAATTCACTGGTGTGATACAAAGATTTGCTGTGACAACTCATTGTGCTAATTCACTGGCGTGACAACTCATTGTGCTAATTCACTGGTGTGATACAAAGATTTGCTGTGACAACTCATTGTGCTAATTCACTGGTGTGACACAAAGATTTGCTGTGACAACTCATTGTGCTAATTCACTGGCGTGATACAAAGATTTGCTGTGACAACTCATTGTGCTAATTCACTGGCGTGACAACTCATTGTGCTAATTCACTGGCGTGACACAGATTTGCTGTGACACAACTCATTGTGCTAATTCACTGGAGTGACACACAGATTTGCTGTGACACAACTCATTGTGCTAATTCACTGGAGTGACACACAGATTTGCTGTGACAACTCATTGTGCTAATTCACTGGAGTGACACACAGATTTGCTGTGACACAACTCATTGTGCTAATTCACTGGCGTGACACACAGATTTGCTGTGACACAACTCATTGTGCTAATTCACTGGCGTGACACACAGATTTGCTGTGACACAACTCATTGTGCTAATTCACTGGCGTGACACACAGATTTGCTGTGACAACTCATTGTGCTAATTCACTGGTGTGATACAAAGATTTGCTGTGACAACTCATTGTGCTAATTCACTGGCGTGACACAGATTTGCTGTGACACAACTCATTGTGCTAATTCACTGGCGTGACACAGATTTGCTGTGACACAACTCATTGTGCTAATTCACTGGCGTGACACACAGATTTGCTGTGACACAACTCATTGTGCTAATTCACTGGCATGACACACAGATTTGCTGTGACACAACTCATTGTGCTAATTCACTGGTGTGATACAAAGATTTGCTGTGACAACTCATTGTGCTAATTCACTGGTGTGATACAAAGATTTGCTGTGACAACTCATTGTGCTAATTCACTGGCGTGACACAGATTTGCTGTGACACAACTCATTGTGCTAATTCACTGGCGTGACACAGATTTGCTGTGACACAACTCATTGTGCTAATTCACTGGCGTGACACACAGATTTGCTGTGACACAACTCATTGTGCTAATTCACTGGCATGACACACAGATTTGCTGTGACACAACTCATTGTGCTAATTCACTGGTGTGATACAAAGATTTGCTGTGACACAACTCATTGTGCTAATTCACTGGTGTGATACAAAGATTTGCTGTGACACAACTCATTGTGCTAATTCACTGGCGTGACACACAGATTTGCTGTGACACAACTCATTGTGCTAATTCACTGGCATGACACACAGATTTGCTGTGACACAACTCATTGTGCTAATACACTGGCGTGACACAGATTTGCTGTGACACAACTCATTGTGCTAATACACTGGCGTGACACAGATTTGCTGTGACACAACTCATTGTGCTAATACACTGGCGTGACAGATTTGCTGTGACAACTCATTGTGCTAATACACTGGCGTGACACAGATTTGCTGTGACAAGTCATTGCGCTAATTCACTAGCGTGACATAGATTTGCTGTGACACAACTCATTGTGCTAATTCACTGGCGTGACACAGATTTGCTGTGACACAACTCATTGTGCCAATTCACTGGCGTGACACAAAGATTTGCTGTGACACAACTCATTGTGCTAATTCACTGGTGTGATACAAAGATTTGCTGTGACACAACTCATTGTGCTAATTCACTGGCGTGACACAGATTTGCTGTGACACAACTCATTGTGCTAATTCACTGGCGTGACACACAGATTTGCTGTGACACAACTCATTGTGCTAATTCACTGGCATGACACACAGATTTGCTGTGACACAACTCATTGTGCTAATTCACTGGTGTGATACAAAGATTTGCTGTGACACAACTCATTGTGCTAATTCACTGGTGTGATACAAAGATTTGCTGTGACACAACTCATTGTGCTAATTCACTGGCGTGACACACAGATTTGCTGTGACACAACTCATTGTGCTAATTCACTGGCATGACACACAGATTTGCTGTGACACAACTCATTGTGCTAATTCACTGGTGTGATACAAAGATTTGCTGTGACACAACTCATTGTGCTAATACACTGGCGTGACACAGATTTGCTGTGACACAACTCATTGTGCTAATACACTGGCGTGACACAGATTTGCTGTGACACAACTCATTGTGCTAATACACTGGCGTGACAGATTTGCTGTGACAACTCATTGTGCTAATACACTGGCGTGACACAGATTTGCTGTTACAACTCATTGAGCTAATTCACTAGCGTGACATAGATTTGCTGTGACACAACTCATTGTGCTAATTCACTGGCGTGACACAGATTTGCTGTGACACAACTCATTGTGCCAATTCACTGGCGTGACACAGATTTGCTGTGACACAACTCATTGTGCTAATTCACTGGTGTGATACAAAGATTTGCTGTGACACAACTCATTGTGCTAATTCACTGGAGTGACACACAAACAACAGAAAATCATACATTGTCATAGTGATCTTTAAAATACATTTACCTTAGTTATGGAATTTGTAATTTAGAAAAATAAAAATTCACATTTCATGAACAAAATAACTGTAAATATGAAGGAAATCACAGGTAGCAACATTTTTGTTCATGCCTCAAGTCACATACATTTTTTTTTCTTTCTTGAAGACAGACCTTCCAGTCAACAAGCTGATTTTACATAATCAGTCCTGTTAGAAGGCACACAGTTTCAAATTAAGTCCAGATACTGATGAAGGCATGACCAACAAGCCATGCAAGTCACAATCCCTGTTAGTTATCAAATTTAAAGTGTATAGTTTTGTTTATAGTAATATAGTTGGAACACAAGTCATTGAAAATGACACAGTCCCCGTTAAATTTTTGAAAGTTCTCTTTGTGCTCGTCGTATTAAAATGGAGGGGTTGTCATGAGCGTGTCCTTGAAACTTGAGTTCCAAGTGGCGTATACAACAGATTGTTTATTTACATCAAAACATGTGTTCCGTGTAGTAGTAATATAGCCAAAAATAAAAACGGCCGTTTTTCGACCATCTTTGATCTGATTATGAAACACACTGATATGTATGATGTATGTGCCAAATACAAATGAAAATGGTACATAAATTGTGAAAATATAGTAGTAAGGCCAAAAAGTCAGATGGCTGTCAGACGGCCATCCTTGACCAATTTTTGAAACAAATTGTTATGGACATGCATTGTAACATGTATAAAGTACATGTATGTGCCAAATTTGAATAAAAACTGACGGAGCACGTCCAAGATACCGCATAAAAAAAAAATGCCTGCCAGTCGACCATCTTTGATCCAATAGCGAAATAAATCATCATGGACATGTATCCTAACATATATAATCTATGTACCAAGTTTGAATGACAACTGACAAAGCATGTCCAAAATACAACATTTTCAAATAAAAGAAAGCTTAGAAAGAACTCCCATGTGCCGAGAGTATTGGAGACACACTAAATATAATTTGAAATTACTTACTGAAAACTAATTATGCAAATCAGAAAATTAACATGAATAGATATGATTGTAAAACTAATGAAGTCTGCGCAATGTAACAAAAACTCTATGTACCAAGTTTAATTGAAATGTGATTAGAACCAAAAAATTATGAATTATTATGCTAATTAGGGAAATAATATGAACAGAGTTTTACCCCAAACTAATTAGGTTTGTACATTGTCCTAGAGCATCTTTGTACTAAGTTTCATTAAAATGGAAATTAGTACTTTAGATATCAGTGTGAAAGCTTAAAATTGGTTAATTATGCAAATTGGGTAATTAATATGTACAGATTTTAACCCACAATTATCCAGGTCTGTCTATTGTCCTACAGCATCCATGTATAAACATTCATTGATATGTGATGACTAGTACCTGAGATATCAGTGTGAAAGTTGGAAATTGGCTAATTATGCAAATTAGGTGATTAATATGCACAAATATTTACCAAAAACTAATTGGGTCTCTGCATAATTCTAGATTCATTGAAATGTGATGATTAGTACTTTAGATATCAGTAGAAAAGCTGAAAATTAATTATGCAAATTAGGAAATTAATATGCACAATTATTTACCCTGAAACTAATCAGGTCTCTGCATAGTCCTAAAGGATCTATGTACCAAGTTTCATTGAAATGCGATGATTAGTACTTGAGATACCCGTGGAAAAGCTGAAAATTAACTAATTATGCAAATTAGGTGATTAATACGCACAAATATTTATCCGAAACAATCTCTGCATAGTCCTTGAGTATGTAAGTACCAAGTTTCATTGAAATCTAATGCTCACTACTTATATCAAAAGCTGAAAATTAATTAATTATGCAAATTAGGTAATTATATGTACTGATATTACCATAAAAACTATCAGGTCTGTGCAGTGTCATATGACATCTATGTACCAAGTTTCATTGAAATGCGATGATTAGTACAGTACAGTTCTCGCAGAAGCTTTGGCTTCACTTCAGCTTCACCTTCGCTTCAGCATCGCATCATTATGGCATTGTTATGGCTTCAGCATCGCTTCAATGTCGCGACATTAAAAAGTTAGGCGATTATCGCTTCGCTTCATTGTGGCCTCGTTACGGCGACAATGTGGCATCAGCATCGCTTCATCAAACAAAGAAGTACTGTACTCATTTCCCCCAAACCTCTTGACCGCTTCCGCTTTTGACCGGTCAATTTCCGTTTTATTTTCGACCGTGCAACAATTCGGACTACTAAAAATTTTCTGGTTTTCATAGATCACGGTTGCATAGATGTTGAACAACCGTCAAAAGTTCAAATACTTTTTGTTTTAACTATCTATAATTATATGCACGCAATCTGACCCTTTGACCTAGATTTGGCTGGGATTGAATATTTTATTTTAGACAATATTCCGACGTGACGCACTGCTACAAAATGTATTCAACAGAAGTACAACATGGTTGTCTGGGTTTCTTTTCCTGATTGTGTTGAGTTTACGATTTGTATAATTATTGTTGTTTCCCCCCAAGCAGAAGACAAGCCAAAGGACCATGAAGCTAAATAGAATTCCCACGCATGGACGTGTACTGAGTGAAAGAAAATATTTCTAAGGCTCAAATAAAAATGACCTACTATTACACCTCTTTGTGTATTTGTCAATTTTGTATATATTTGGTATGATCGTATGATCGTAAATACCTAGAAAAATCTCGTCATTCGTTAATAATTTCATTTGTTTGAAATGTCCACCGACCGTAATTTGTTTCTTCAAACGGTCCCGACGTCCGTCATTCAACACAATCAGCATTTATTTATCGCAATTCATGGGGATCATGTCCCGTAATTTGCGGGCTGTACAACCAAATAATTAAACAAGTACTATTTGATGTATTTTTGTTTTACCTCGCGAAACTACAACAGAGCGTAGAGTTGTCGCGGTTAAATAGTCGCCTTGAAATCGATGGAACTTCAACTACTAGTATCCATTTCTCACCTTGAAATAAAAAAATCGAAGAGCATCGGGGATATATTATTAACCAGTCTTACGAATCGCTAGCTTTATTTTATTTGAATTCATAAAATTCACGAGTTTTCGACATTTGTTGGCAACTTCCGCGCTAAAATGGTTGAAAATGTGAGTGTGGTTTTCTCGCAAAGTCCTGTTGATAATACGGACTAATATGGTTCTGTAACCCAGGTCGTGCTCCGATCAGGTGACTCTCAGCCAATCAATGATGTTGTAACAAAACATATTTAACGCAAATTGAAGGGTCGTCGTACCATCCAATCTCCATCGTCGATTCACAAAGTTTTTTTTGTGCTGTGACAGGCTTCACTGAAAAACATCGGTATATTTTGACAAACGAATGGGATTTTACCTCAGTACAAAAAAAGAAAGAAAAAAAAAACAGGGCTGAGATACAAATCAGTTTTGCAAGTTGGGAAATAAGGTAAACCAGACTTGGGTCGATTATTTTCAGTATAGAAGGACTTCCGTGTGAATCATGATTTTCAAATTGTTCATCGGCTGGTGACCAAATATTTACGGCCACACTAAATGGACACGTTTTTTTTCTGAAGCCCAATAAATTATTTCTGCATGTCAAGCGCTATTCGATTTTTTACAGGGCATGTGGCTCGTTTTCATTCGAAAATATGTTTGTGAGAATACTTTTAAAGTACGTATAGATCGAGCTAAGATCACTGATCGTGACTTAATTTTGAGAATTGGTTGTCAAATTTTACCAGACCGACGCCACCACAACCATCCAATCATATGTTGGAAATGTACGCACTTGTTTTGGAACTTTGTATCAAGATGACTAGCGCCGACGCACCAGGCGGCGTACGTGTGTATTGCATATTTTAGTAGTCCGGGCATGGGGTCGGACTCGGCTAAAACTAAACGAAACACAGAAAAATACCACTGAAATGAGGAATCTGAATCTGCTCTTCTAGCAGCAAATAAAATGAGCGAAAAAAGGTAAATTTTATAACAAGAACAGTCTCACTTCGTATACAGCAAATTGTGTTGTATCAGAACGACGATTCCATCGTGTGATTTGAATTTATCACGATTTTCCTTCCAGTCAATATGAAACTCATCACCTTGCCGATTGTAATGTACTTCGCAAAGTTTTTGGTGCCCAATACTCGCAACACTAAAATAATTAAACAAGATATCTTTTTAAAATGTCATTTTACTCTTGATCATATTATTTTATTCGCCTTGAATTTCAAATCGATTACATATCGAACTTCTGTACATGTTTTTGTCTACTGCCCTTCTGCGTACAAATAATGAGGTCATACTCATGTCACAATAAGTTGAAGCTGATGCCATGTTGATGCCATGAGACTGCGAAGCTGAGGCCACGATGATGCCACAAAATAGCGAGGCGAACACAGCTTCAATTTTCAATGACGCAAAGCTGATGCCACAATGATGCGATGCTGAGGCGACAATGAAGCCATGCGTAGGCGACAATGATGCCACAAAAGCCAAAGCTTCCGCGAGAACTGTACTGTACTTGAGATATCAGTGGAAAAAACGAAAATTGACTAATCATTATGCAAATTAGGTAATTAGTATCCACGGATTATTACCAAAAACTAATAAAAACCTAGCATTAGTTCAGAGCATCTATGTACCAAGTTTCATCAAAATCCAATGAGTGGTTGTTTAGATATCAGTGGAACAGTCATAGAACAGCTAAAAATTAGCTAATTTTCATGCAGATTAGGTAATTAACGAGCATGGATTTTTACCAAAACCTAATCAAATCTGCGCATTGGCCCAGAGCATCTATGCACCAAGTTTCATCAAAAACCGATGTATGGTTCTTGAGATAGCAGTGGAACGGTCGCTCGCTCGCACGCGCGCACACACACACACACACACACGCGTAATTGGTCCAGGCATGTCTATGATATAGGTTCAATGCACAAGGTTGCAGGCACAGAGGTTAATCCACAAGTCTGAATGGGTACTGAAAATAATCAGCTAACACATCAAATGTGACACAAAGTTTTAAAAAGTTTGTCTGATAAACTGATTTCACATGAAAGATGCATACCTGGTCCAGGTGAAACTTGTGAATGGTAATTCTGTTGATATTAGATTTGACAGGTGGAGCAAGTTACCAGAGCAAGTTGCACCTTGTAGTCTCAATCCTGTTAATGAAAAGAAGATTGTTTCATATTTGGTATTCTCAACACTTCAGGTGTCGTCAGATCAAAACACCCATTTTGAAGGGTTAGAAATCTTATGAGAAAACGACAGAATAATTCAGACAGCAAAATGCTACTGGGCAGATATTCTTACCTATAATGGAGAAACTACAATCATCAAGACTGACTTGTTTACCATCATCAGAAACAGATACCTACAGCATAAATGAACAAAATACAAATGTCAACAACAAATGAAAGAAAGCTTAGAAAGAACTCCCCTGTGCTGAGAGTATTGAAGACACATTAAAAATTAATTCAAAATTACTTGTACATGAGATATTGATGGAAAAGCTGAAAACTAATTATGTAAATCAGGTAACTATTATGAACAGAACAGAATTATTATGCTAATTAGAGAATTAATATGCACCAATTTCAACCCAAAATTAATCGGGCCTGTCTATTGTCCTAGAGCATTTATGTACCAAATTTTATTCAAATGTGATGATCAGTAATTGAGATATCAGTGTTAATTGATTATGTTAATTAGTAATAATAAGCATAAATATTTACCAAAAACTAATTGGGTCTCTGCATAGTTCTCTTTAAATGTTTCATTAAAATCCAATTTGTGGTTCTTTATATATCAGTGGAATATTATGCACATTAGGTAATTAATATCCAATTAAAACTAATCAGGTCTCTGCATAGTCCTAGAAGATCTATTTAGCAAGTCTCATTGAAATATGATTAGTACTTGAGATATCAGGCAAAAAGCGGAAAATTAACTAATTATGCTAATAAGGTAATTAATATGCACAATTATTTACCCAAAAACTAATCAGGGGTCTGCACAGTCCTCAAGTAACTATGTACCAAGTGTCATGTGATAATTACTACTTCAAATATCAAAAGCTGAAAATGAAAATGATTATGTAAATTAGGTAATTAATATGTACTGATATCACCCTAAACACTATCAGGTCTGTGCATTGTCCTATGATATCTATGTACCAAGTGTCATTGAAATGTGATGATTACTACTTGAAATATTAAAAGCTGAAAATTAATTAATTATGTAAATTAGGTAATTAATATGTACTGATATCACCCTAAAAACTATCAGGTCTGCGCAGTGTCCTATGATATCTATGTACCAAGTGTCATTGAAATGTGACGATTACTACTTGAAATATCAAAAGCTGAAAATTAATTAATTATGCAAATTAGGTAATTAATATGTACTGATATTAACCTAAAAACTATCAGGTCTGTGCAGTGTCTTATGACATCTATGTACCAAGTTTTATTGAAATGTGATGATTAGTACTTGAGATATCAGTGGAAAAGCCGAAAATTGATTAATCATTATGTAAACTAGGTAATTAATATTGCACAGATTTTTACCTAAAACTAATCAAATCTGCACATTAGTTTGGAGCATCTATGTGCCAAGTTTCATCAAAATCCAATGAGTGGTTCTTTAGATATCAGTGGAACAGACACGCGCACGCACACACACACGCGCACGCACACGCGCACGCACACACACACACACACACACACACACACACACACACACACACACACACACACACACACACACACACACACACACACACACACACTGCAAAGACTCAAAAACAAAACTTAGGTAATTAGAATATTATGTACATTATTTGATAGTTACACTACGTGAATGCATAGTACTAGTGTTGTGTAGTTGTATTACCTTCATGGACAATTCTTCCAATGACCAGTTGTTGGCTTGAGCTACATATTGACGTGTAGCTGTCACATACGCATCAGGCTTGAATAAACCACCTAACCAAACATGCTGATTCTGAAATATAACAGTAAATGTCAATCATAATAAATGTAGTAATTGAATCTAATTATGAAACAAGCCATGCATGGCACAGTCCCTGTTAGTTATCAAATTTAAGATATATAGTTTTGTTTATAGTAATATACATGTAGCTGGAATATAACCATGTCAGGAATATGATTTTTTAACATGAAAATCATTGACATTTGTATCTGATCGTCAAACAAGTACTTGTCCATATTGAGAGATATTGCTCTGGAACAGCATTCAAAATCAGCCATTTTTAATACATGTATATATATAACATGATTTATAACGAATATATAAAATTTGAACATAATCAGTCAAAGCATTTAAGAGATATGGCTCTAGAAGCCCATTCATTAAAACAAAATGGCCGCCAGACAGCCATTTTGAATCTGATCTGACAAATAAAATGATGTGCATCAGGAACCCGTAATGTCTAATGTATGTACCAAGTTTGAACGAAATCCATCCATAAATGCCAGAAATGCTTGATATTTGATGATTTTTTAGCACAAAAATGGCCATCATTCGGCCATCTTGAGAATCAGATCGTGAAACAAATTAACGTGCATACAGTTAAAAACAGAATTATTCATACCCCTACTGAAATTTCAAGGTTTTGTGTTTTTCTGGAAAATGACAGGTGGATACTGAATATTTTGGCTGTGGTTGGATATCTTTACTTGAAAGGTAAACATTCTGAATGAGTTTTGTACAACCTCATTTGTATAACAAAAAAGCATATTACTTTATTTGTATTCTGACTCACTCAAAATTATTCATACCCTTTGTTAAAGCATGGCATTTGGCCATATGCATCTGATATGCACATGCTTCAGACATTCTGCATGTTGTTTTGTTCACATGTAAAGTTGTGTAGGCCAGTCTGAATAATTTCCAAGGTGGTAAGTGAGTTCTGGAATGACATTGTTCTAGAGTATAAAATCAAGTGCAATAATGAAATCTTCCTCAGTTGTTATGATCATGGCGAAAACAAAGGAACTCAGCAACGACCTCCGCATGAGCATTGTGAATGCCCACAAAGATGGGAAAGGCTATAAAGCCATTTCCAAACTCTTGAGAGTGCTAGTACCCACTGTACAGTCCATTGTACAGTAAGAAACATTTACAAGCGTGGACGGCAGTCGAAGATATCTCCTCATCTGGCCAGGAAAGTATGCCGTGAGGCCTTTTTCAATCCCAGAACAAGAGTCAAGGCTCTTCAGGACAACTTGGGTGAGATGGGCACCAAGGTTTCACTGCAGACCATATGCCGCACAAGGAAGGACTACACGGCTGTCGCCCAAGGAAGACCCCTATTCTGACTCAGAAGCATCGTAAAGCTCGACTTGCATATGCCAGAAAGCACCGAGACAAGGATCAACATTTCTGGTCATCAGTTCCATGGTCAGATGAGACAAAGATGGAACTCTTTGGCCACGGAGATGTTTCCATCGTTTGGCGCAAGAAAGGCGAGGCATTCAACCCAAAGAACACTGTGCCAATCGTGAAGTTTGGCGATGGGAGCATCATGCTGCGGGGCTGTTTCTCTGCAAGTGGGCCTGGAAATCTTGTAAAAGTAGAAGGCATCATGAAGAAGGAGCAGTACATCCAAGTTCTGGAAAACAACATCAGGCAGTCTGCAGAAAATCTGCATCTCGACCCCAACAGGACATTCCACCAGGACAACGATCCTAAATATACTGCAAAGGATAACAGTGTGGAGGTGCTACAATGGCCAAGCCAGAGCCCAGACCTGAATCTCATTGAAACCTGTGGAAAACCCTCAAGACTAGGGTGCATGCCCACAGGCCCTTCAACCTGACAGAACTAGAGATCACAGCCAAGGAAGAGTGGGACAAAATTCCTGTGGAGCTCTGCCAAACTCTCATTAATAGCTACTGAAACCGCCTGGATGCTGTGGTCAAGAACAAAGGCTTTGCAATTGACTATTGACTGTGATATTGCCTTTTAAAGACATTGTTTAACATCATGGAGGAATGGCTTTAATTTCTGTTTTGAACTTCAATGTCTATGTTATATAATGATGTTTAGAAAGGTCAATAAACAGCCAGGAATATAGAAAAGTTTTGAAATTTATGCAGTCACTATCTAAAAACCTATGACTGAATAAACATGCTGTCACAGTAGTTTATGGGGGTAATAAATATGGTGGTTCTGGGCCATTCTGGCCTCTTCTCTATTTTCACTCTTTTGAAGCACTTAAATGATGTTTAAGTAAAGTACAATTTTTCAGGGCTTAATTTCTGCACCTTACCAAAAACACTGATACCATTTAGGACCAGTTAAGATTTGTTCAAAGTTCAACAGTATTTAACAATGCCTTTACAGTTTTATTGACAAAGGGTATGAATAATTTTGAGTGAGTCAGAATACAAATAAAGTAATTTCTTTTTTGTTATGCAAATGAGGTTGTACAAAACTCATTCAGAATTTTTACCTTTCAAGTAAAGGTATCCAATTACGGCCAAAATATTCTGTATCCACCTGTTGTTTTCCAGAAAAAACACAAAACATTGAAATTTCAGTAGGGGTATGAATAATTCTGTTTTTAACTGTATGTATAATATCATGTATGATGTATGTGTGAAGTTTGATTTTGATTGGTCCAGGCATTTCTAAGATACAGGTTCGGACGCACGCACAGAGGTCAAAACATAAGTCCCCAATTTGGACGCAGTCCGAACAGGGACTAACAAAACAAGCACCAGCAACCTATCATATGCGCATGATGTTTCATAACCAGTTGGGTTTGAATCTGTGCACACATGTAAGCACATTTATGCATACACACACTAACATAGGGTCAATCGAGAAACCATTTCCTTCAACACACGACAGGGGCTAATGCATTTTCACTATATGAAATAAAATGTAAGCAGTATAATGATGTATGTATGTGTCAACATTGATATATTCCTCACAAAAATCAGTAATTTACCTTGAGTTCCTTGGCACCACCTGACACTGTGGCAGTAGATAGTTTCTGCAGTTGTTTTATACGCTCACTGAAATCAGAAATCCACTGAATGACAGTGATTCCTGTTGGTACAGTGTAAAGATTCCATGACTTTGGAAGAATACCTGAAATAAAAATTTTAAATGGTGTAAATATTTTGATTTCCAAGTTAATGAATGCAAGGAAATGCCTCGACTGACCCAGTCATGGCAATTTTATTGTTTTATATGGTAATTTCTATAGTTGGAGTTTATAGAATCATCCCTGTTGACATGAAATTTCTACGACTGGTGCCCTCTATAGTTGTCACCATGTTTTTTTAGGTGATAAATATGCTAATGAGTAGCATGACTTGTAAGCTGGCAACCAATAAGAAAGACAGCTTATGATCCGACTTGTTCTACACAAATATAATGCACACGTGATCTGACACATAGTACCTATGACTAGATGCAAGGCAATGCCAACATGGAAAGACATACCTTTAACAAGATCACCAATTAATGCTCTATGATAGTTGGTCTGTTTTTTCTTAGTGTCACAAACTTGAATAACTTCATTCAAATCTTGACGTACATCTTCTAAAAGTTTAGCTCCAAGGTTCACCTGTGGTGGTTAAGAAAGTTACAAAATTACAACTGCATCTCAAGCACAATAGAACTAGGTTGGAGTTCAACTGACATTAAACTGATCATTCTTTTTGTGGTTACTGCACTTAAAATGCCTTGAGGATGAAAGTAATATATCATATGTCCGATACCCAGTCCTGGACAAACTTTTGAAGACGGGTAATATTTGCTGGCTCCAAAATATCACGCAGGACTATCTTTTGGAAGCTTTTTATATCCATTATAGCTTAAATACAATAGTCATGGAGTTGAACAATATTTCCTCGTGATGCAAATAAAAATATAGCACAAGTTTCAAATAAAAAGACACTTTCCAGAAACATTATTTAACATGTGAAGAACTTTCTTATTATTGATTCTTACTGTAAAATCTGTATTAAAATGGTACGATGCAACAGAGGGAATGCAGCTTATATTAAAGCATCTACACAGAAATGGTGCATCTTGTTTTAATTGTTGAAAAAGAATGGATGTAGCTTCTATTAGGGATGCAGCTTATAATACAGCTGTTATGGTATTCATTTGTGATAATATCATACTTCTCTGGTCATAAGCCCCTCTCTGGGAATAAGCCCACCACTCTCGTTTTAGACATTTAATGAGTTGACAGCATCCCTGTGACTGTGCAGGTGAAATGCTATTCAACACCCAACACACACAAGCTGAAATGTTTTCATTGACCAGATAGGTCATGCTTGTTTTTAAACTGATCCTAATGCTAGAAATTTTCCAATTGCTTTGATAGTGAATGCAATAGGATCTTTTGACATTAAAACAAGCAGCCTATCGGCTGAGATAGCTCCGCTGTTAGCAATGCACATTTCAATTAAAAAACTGAAGACATCATTAGAAAATGAACAATATGAATAGTATCAAAGCAATCGGACTTACAGTTTTTAACAAGAAGTCGAAAATATCACTTTTTACCAAAAATTACAAAAATATTCACCAAAATTTAAAGAATTGAAGATATCATCACAAAATGAACAAATCTGAGAGAGGTCCACATGTAGTACCTATATATGTAATATCAAAGCAATCGAACTTGCGGTTTTTAACAAGAAGTCGAAAATATCACTTTTTACCAAAAATGACAAAAATATTGACCAAAATTAGAAAATTGAAGATATCAACATGAAATGAACAAACCTAAGAGAGGTCTACCCAAGATACATATACACCAAGTATCAGGCTTGTAGTTTTCAAGAAGAAGTCGAAAAAGTAAAACATTGACACGGACGACGCCGACGGACAATCACTCATATGATAAGCTCCGCTCGACAAAGTCGACAGCGGAGCTAAAAATGGCTTGTAATGAAGGAAAATATTAATTTCTGGAAGATATTAACAATAAAATGTTCTAAAAATGACTCCTATATTTTAATAGATCAGACATTTCTGAAACTTTTATATGCAACTTATAAAGTGACTGCTTTTTTGCTACGGAATGATTGCCCACCTGCTGAAACATTCATGCGTAAGGTTTTGAATGCGTGCTGCAATGGAAAAACACTAGAATTTGTTATAAAAACAATCAACTTCTATTAACACCATTGGAGAATAAACAAACAAAATGTTCAAGGTAAATTTTCAAATAGTTTACAAACCTCTCGTTCAAAAAATCTGAATAATGGATCTTTGATATTATCAGCTGATCTTTTCATTGTTGTCAGTGACTGTTGAAGAAAAGTATGATAACGTGTGTCAAGACTAACAAAATATTATGGCTCAATACAAGTTACTGTGTGCACAAGAAAATTTTAAACTTGATACAAATTGTCAGAAACTAAAATTAGTTGACAGCAGGATAAGTGAATCAATAGCAATCATCTGAGTTTAATGGGAAGTAGTTATAGTGGTAGAATCTGGGTTGGGAGTGGAATGAAGTGGTTAACTGGCAAAATTAGGGTTGAAAGTCAGTTGTAGGACTTCAACAGCAGAAAAATGGGTTGGGAGTGGGGTGAAATGGTTAACTGGTGGAATCTGGGTTGGGAGTGGGGTGAAATGGTTAACTGGTGGAATCTAGGTTGGGAGTGGGGTGAACTTGTTAACTGGTGGAATCTGGGTTGGGAGTGGGGTGAAATGGTTAACTGGTGGAATCTGGGTTGGGAGGAAAACTAAGTAGTTCATTTGACATAAATCTTCTCTTGTATCAAAACTATAATAATGCAGTATAGTATACCTTTGGTATGAGAGATAACCAATTGAATGCAGTTTCTTGCAATGATCTCATTGGGAGTTGGGAGTGGGGTGAAATGATTAACTGGTGGAATCTGGGTTGGGAGTGAGATGAAATGGTTAACTGGTGGAATCTGGGTTGGGAGTGGGGTGAAATGGTTAACTGGTGGAATCTGGGTTGGGAGTGGGGTGAAATGGTTAACTGGTGGAATCTGGGTTGGGAGTGGGGTGAAATGGTTAACTGGTGGAATCTGGGTTGGGAGTGGGGTGAAATGGTTAACTGGTGGAATCTGGGTTGGGAGTGGGGTGAAATGATTAACTGGTGGAATCTGGGTTGGGAGTGAGATGAAATGGTTAACTGGTGGAATCTGGGTTGGGAGTGGGGTGAAATGGTTAACTGGTGGAATCTGGGTTGGGAGTGGGGTGAAATGGTTAACTGGTGGAATCTGGGTTGGGAGTGGGTGAAATGGTTAACTGGTGGAATCTGGGTTGGGAGTGGGGTGAAATGGTTAACTGGTGGAATCTGGGTTGGGAGTGGGGTGAAATGGTTAACTGGTGGAATCTGGGTTGGGAGTGAGGTGAAATGGTTAACTGGTGGAATCTGGGTTGGGAGTGGGGTGAACTGGTTAACTGGTGGAATCTGGGTTGGGAGTGGGGTGAACTGGTTAACTGGTGGAATCTGGGTTGGGAGTGGGGTGAAATGGTTAACTGGTGGAATCTGGGTTGGGAGTGGGGTGAAATGGTTAACTGGTGGAATCTGGGTTGGGAGTGGGGTGACATGGTTAACTGGTGGAATCTGGGTTGGGAGTGGGGTGAAATGGTTAACTGGTGGAATCTGGGTTGGGAGTGGGGTGAAATGGTTAACTGGTGGAATCTGGGTTGGGAGTGGGGTGAAATGGTTAACTGGTGGAATATGGGTTGGGAGGAAAACTAAGTAGTTCATTTGACATAAATCTTCTCTTGTATCAAAACTATAATAATGCAGTATAGTATACCTTTGGTATGAGAGATAACCAATTGAATGCAGTTTCTTGCAATGATCTCATCCATGCTGGTCTTCCATCACCAGTGGGACTTGTTGGTTTTTCTTCATGAGAGGATGAGGTATAGGCTAAATCATCATCATCTTCCAATAACTGCATTTTCAATAGATTAGTGATCATTTCACTACCTGTTTAAGACAAAAATAAAACTGAATGTGTATTTTCCAAAGACTAATCAGATGCATACTATCATCATATTTTTACCGTTCAGGAAAGTGTGCCTGCCTGCCTGCATGTCACCTACCTCTGTTAGTAAGAAGAACTTTCTCTGCATTGTTAGGTAAACCTAACCAGGATGGTGTCTGCTGTTCTGGTAATTTCTCTATAAACTGTAGATACTGTTCCCGTCTGCATACAAGCATAAAGTGTAGCCATAGTAACATGCTTTCAATGTTTATATATACAAGTTCAATATAAATTTCTGTAACATACATTTATTGTAAATGATCTATTTTGGTAACTTTCTGATGTCAACAATGTAAAGAAATATTGAAAAGACATTTGTGGCCATCACCTCAAAGTGGCTATTCATTGTCAATTTGAAATACAAGCTATAGACTAAATATTTAAGCATTACTTCGCACAAATTATTTTCACCCAATAAATTGAAAGCGAGGTCAATGAACAAGTGACCATGAAAACATCCTCAATAAAAATAGTTTGAGGTTGCTTACTTATTTATTGGTATTTATATAAGACCAGAACGTTCATTCTCAAATGTTAAGTGTAATTTTGTTTCACACATTACAATTTGAGAGCACCACATCATTATGAATATTATGTGTTCTATGTATACATTTTTCATTGATCAAAGTGAATTGTGATACAAAACTTGGAAATTTGTCTCTAGCAAATAACGACACACATAGTTCACATTACAAGAAGTGGGATACTCACCTGATTCCATCAGGCATTCGAATATTTCTCCCTTTCACTCCATCTACTTCTTCTACCAAAGCAAAGTCACTTTCATAACTTTTTGCTGTGAACAGTTTCTTTATGAAAGTTGTCAGTAATCTTTGATCAAAATCATTATCAATACGTCCACCATAAATACTTTGTGAGAACAATGTACGCAAAGCATCCCAAGGTACCTTGTCTGGAGGCAAGTTACTACGACCCTATAAAATGAAATATTGTAGTTTAATATACAAGACCATATCCAAATTTCACAATTATGTTTTTTCTACTGCTCTTCCTTTCAGTCACTGTTTTTTTTTTGGTAAAGCTGTAGAAGCACACTGCTACACAGCTGACTTGAAAGAGTCACTGACAACTACATTAATAATGTTTTGTTTAATAACTCACCTTGGCAACAGTATCAATCCAAACGTCTAATGTGTCACAAGCACATCTCAAATCAGATTCATTAAATTCATACTTTTTAGACCATCCTAGGGGAACATAGCGTAATCGCTCTTGTATAATAGCATGGAACCAAGCCAATAAGAAATACAAACGAGCACGTTCATTAGGAGCCTAAAGAGAATGATAGATTCATTAATTTAGATAAATACATGAAATAGTGTCTGATAAACTACTGGTAATGTTGATTTAGAGAAAACTGGCATACAGCGTATAGCGTCTGATAAACTATATTAACCTACCTTGCACATTCTAGCTGCTGGAACAGCTGAAAAAGTTCTCAATAAATTTGCTTTAACTCCTGGTGGTGGTTCAAACACAAAGATTCTTCCAGCTCGTAATAAATTAACAGGTACCTGTAAGAATGAATTATTCCAATTATTCACTGACACATGTCATCCTTTTAAGAAAACATGTAAATCTGCTTATATTTATAGTACAGTGCCTTTAATGTGCTTTTCTCTTGAAGGGACATACTGCTAAATAAATTTGATTAGGTTGTGTAATTATCTTTAATTTGTGACAATTGTAAATCACTTAAATAAAAGTACACACTATTTTTACGACAACTGATATTCTATTATCAGTCAATATATGTTTATTACTTCATACATAAGTAGTATGGCATAGGATTTACCTTTGGATTAATTTCCATTGTGAGAAACAAACGGAAACCTGGATGAGTGCTTAATGTGTGCAGTTTTTTCTCCAATGTGACCAGCCATTGTGGAGCCAAGTGTACATTCTTTAACATAACCCATCTGCAAATAGAATACCAGAACCAAATGAACTAACTAACAAAATAAACTAAAAGTAATATGTAAAATACCACTCATGAGAACAAAGCTGATTTAGGATTTATTTTCTCAATGCAATCTTATTCTTTTCAGAAGTTGCTTTTTGTTACTCTATGAAGAAACATCTCACCTTCCAGACTTGGATGCTGAGTTAATGCATTTATCAGCCAAGCTGAAACCTTCCGCAGAACCTGAAAAGAGCAACGATTAACTTACAATCATTTCACACAACCCCAATATGCAGAGAACAGGAATTATCAGTTGTTATACAAATCAAGCTAATCATTATGCACAAATCTTGTGTAATATAAGATTAATATGCAAGCCTTAAAATATCAAGACATATTACTTTGATCGAGCACAATTCTGAAAATTAAATGTAAGCTGTAGTTCTAATGATGAATCTAAATTTATTTGGCTATTTGTCATATTGATGAAGTTATTAATGTTTATCACCTGATAATTTGTTTAGACATTCTTGTAAACTACCTCAACCATAGACGGCTCTACCTCAACCATAGATAGCTCAAAGCAAGTCATAACCCTTGTAAACTGCCTCAACCATGGACAGCTTTACCTCAACCATAGATAGCTCTAACCTCAACCATAGACAGCACAAAGCAAGTCATAACCCTTGTAAACTACCTCAACCATAGACAGCTCAAAGCAAGGTATACTTACCAATGGCAATAGACGTGATCTGTTTGCCTTGTTCCGCAGCAAGATCATCCAAACGTCCACTTGCATCATAACCAATAACAGAACACATTAAGACTGGTGTACTAGGCTTGACTTCATTCTCTACGATATTTGCCAGGTCTAACTCAGATTCAGCAGCCAGCATGAATTGTTCACCCATAATAGAGGAGACAAAAATATGGGTTGCTGCTAGAAGACGATCTGGTCTGAATGCTTGAATAACCAACAACCGATGCAGAGCTTTACCAACACCAGCTGTAAAGGGATCATACATGTGTACGTTAGATTACAGTAGTCATTCCAAATATTCAAGATGATCAATCATGACAGCAATATTTGGTTCATTGAAATGACTATAACAATACTAAAACAAACTGATAGGAGTATATCTTGCTCTTGGATCAATGAAAAAGTGAGCTGCTAGTGGGTTTAATCTAATATCTTATGTACATGTCAATGAATAGTTTGAATTTGATTGATCCAGGCATGTGTGAGATATGGCTGGAAAAGTACAGACATACACATGCAACCATGAGCAGAGTCAATCCTAGAGTCGCAGTTTGTCTGAATCGGAACTAAAAAGTACTGAAACAATGCAATAATAAATATTTTGCACAGAAAATACGGGCTCAAATTTTGATTGGAACAATTCTGAAGAAAAATAATGAAGCCATCATAATTACATACAAAAAAAAATCATGTTCCTAAAATAATACTACATTTAATGTATTAATCTTTATGTCTTTTATTGAATAATATAACAGGAATTTTATTAAAGCTCCTAAACAAGCAGCCTGTCAGCTGATATAGCTCAGCTGTTTTACCGTACTCGACCGCATTAGCGCCCATGCCCGGGCAAGCGCCCACCTCCAACTTTGGAGCAATTTTTATATTTGGGGTCACATTCGGCAAAGCGCCCACCCCTTCAAAATGCAACTAATTTAAAACTTGGTCTTGCGTAACAAATCTAGGTAATCGTTTTTTGTATGATACAGCGTGGATATCGACCGTTGTGAACATCAGGAACATGTTGTGAATGCATAGAACACGGAAACCGTGCATAAACTACGCTTCGACAATGACCTGTTAATACAAGTAAAATGCGGTAAATACTTCATGCCATATACAGTTTACCTCTCAAAAATGGCTAGTTACTAGTTTTTTGGAAAAACTATGTCGTTTATTCGCTGAAATCAATTCCAACAGATCATACTTCGACATCGATAATTCACTTCCGCATTCCGCAGTCTTCGGGAATTTCCGAAGAATTGCATCAGTACAACACAGCATTGTGATTGGTTAATAACCAACTTGACCCATTAGGTCAAAGGACGCCACTGCAGGTGAAATCTGCAAATGCATCATGGCGGAAAGTGATTTTCATCTAGAGTTTGCGTACGACCCAACACCTTCGTCAGTGGAGATAATATGACAATTTTGACTGTGTTCCAATTTCGTAAATTCTGGTGGTACGTAATTAATATTGTAATAAAATGTGCATATTTTTTGTGATCATTTCTGTTTCTTCATTGTGAAAATCAATGACGACTCAACTAATTTCGTAATTTGATTTCCCTCAAAGACGTAATCTGTCACTTGATGAATCAAATTTTTCATTTGCACTCTTTTTCGAGGAGGGTGCTCGGGTAAACGCCCACCCCTAAAAAATCGTGATTTTCTGAGTTGAGGCCCTTGGGCGCTAACTCGATCGAGTACGGTAGATGCATAGTGAGATAGGAATACCAAAACAATCAGTCTAGCCGTTTTCAAGATAACAAGAATATTCACTAAAATGAGAAAGTTATCAACGTTATAAACAAAATAATCTGATAGGGGAATATATTAAATCAATCTGGTAGTGATCCCTCCAAGATACCTGCATATAAAATATCAAAACTATCGGGCTGGTGATTTTAAAAAATATGTAATCAATTATTTTATATCCCCACACACAAGAGTTACAAACTATTTGTGTTAATGTACCCACAAGAAAAAGTTTTATGGCGACGTCAATCCTGGTCTGAGCATTTTCTAGTCACATACCTTAACCTTAGTAAAAATGGCATTCAATAAATTATTGATGACAAAGAATCAGCAATACCTAAATGAAGAATATGGTGATGAAATAAATTGAACTGAAATATCATCTCTTACTGAATGGCTTTGTTTCATTCCAGCAATGCGGCACATCATGTTCAGGTGATACCTCCTCTATCCAGTTGAAGAACTCCTGAAAATCATATATAAAAGATTTAGCTCCAAAACGACTAATAAATATAAAGATTTAGTTTTAGTTAGATTATCCCCAATTCATGCAGTCCTTGTTATTATAAAATGTTAATCTTAATCAATCTGACATGCTTTACACCACTAAATATATGATAATACTCTCATTTCAGATTACCCATGTTAAATGTAATTTTTTTTGTAAATGTTTATAAATGTTGATTTAAACTCAAATGAGGTTGGGAATGCTATATATAAAAGTAGATCAAAATCATATTCATCCATATCAGTGACATCAAAATGACAAGTTGCTATCAAATGGTTTTCAACTGCCATTTTGAGCTTGTTATTTTAAAATATTTATAAATTAACTAAATCACATCGAAGGGTATTTTGAAAAGAGTTGTACCACAAAAAATGAGATTTGTTTGACCCAAGAAGAAACAATGACATTGTAATGCTACTAAAGCAATCCTTCCAAGAAAGACAATAGCAGGCAATATTGATACATCATAGCAATGTGGTACAACTGTTGGGAAGGCTTTGCCTTCTTATCTCTGCAGCATTGCTTCAGCTTCACATAAATAAAGGGCAGCTTCACTACAACGTGGCAATGCCTTCATTTCCACACAGCATTGCATCAGCTTCAAATAAGCTTCACTACAACGTGGCAATGCCTTCATTTCCACACAGCATTGCATCAGCTTCAAATAAGCTTCACTAAGCATGTCCTGTTTGTAGCTGTTATAATTATATGCAAGCAGTATGACCCTTTGACGTATATTTGGCTGAAATGCACTATTTTATTTTCCGCAGAACTTTGACTTGATGTAGACCACTGTTCCCTTTAATTTTTTTGAATCTTGAAAATACTGTGAAAATTTGCCCATTTTCCCCTTGAAATGTTTTTTCTGCATATAAAATGCATGGAAAGTTTCTCAAAAGAAAACAATTGAATCTGAGAAAATTGAGCGAAAATAAGGCTCAGAGGGAACACTGATGTAGACTTAATGCGTGACGAAATATTTGATTTTTAGCAATATGACTTGAATGTAAATTAAAGTAATTTATATAATTATATGATTCCTTTGCTTGCACTTTCTATTAACGCTGTATCATGTATTTTTATGAAGTCAGAAAAATATTTATACATTATGTATCTGTAATATTTTTCTAGGACTCGTGTCTACTATTTATGTCTTTACAGATGTATATTCATACATGTAAATATGTAATTGAGTTCAAATAATAACCAAAGGCTGCAATCGTGACACTTATGTTTTACCAGACAGACATTGTCTTTTCTTTCTGGCTTCAATGTGCCACAATAATATGTTTAAATCATAACAGAAATCAGTACAATTATCCGAATTGCATAATAATAGGTCACAGTTCAAGTTGTGTTCTCAAATCTCATTTGTAGCAATATATCAAACAACGTTCAGAATCAACTTTATCTAGTTTTCTAGAAATACAGAGAGAATAAAATACTTTAAACTGAACCATTAAAATACTATTTTGATCAAACTTTAACACTGAAGCGAAGCGAAGCGAAGCAAACTCAAATAATGTTGATGCCACATTGCAGCGAAACAAGAATTTTGTTTATGCAAACCTGAAGCCAAAGCCTATGTGACAGAGTTTCTGTATTATGTTAAAAGTTAATTTGACAAAAACTACACCTCCCACCATTGAATTGATAGAGAATTGAAGAGAATTGATAATACCACAAGAAAAGGCTGTCTATAGTGTAATGTCAGGAATACATGGGAGAGGGGTACAACAATAGTATAGCATATATAGTATATGTAAGTGAGTTGCATCTATTTTGAAATTACCTGAAACCTGTTTTAACTACTTTCTATTTAAAGGAAAGTTAATATATAGGTGTGAAAAGTGAGAAAAGTAATAAATGACTGATACATTAGATGGTTCATGCAGACAGTGTATTGACACTAACCCGGTGGGTTACAAGACCAAAAGTCAGGTCAGGCTAATACATGGGTGATCACAAAACAAAAGTGAAAAAAATATTAAAATAGAATATAATGGTTAGTAATAAATATAGCAACAAGTTATGATGGCAAGCAAAATAAAATATGATTGGAAACTTGATTATAAAAGATTTGATTTGATTAATAAATTATAATGAAAGTAATGAGAAAAAAGAAATAATTTTTGTTTGAAAATGGAATGAAATGACAGTTAAAATATGTTTGTATTATTATTGACTTACATTATCAGATGCCACAAAGTTAGGTAATCCTTTGAAGGCTGGTAATTTAGTTAATCTCATCATTGCAAGCACTTTGTCATTGGTTAAGCCTTTGTACTTGGGAATGCTTCTATCGTGCAATTGTTTCTCACTACCACGCAGTAGATGTTGAAATTCTACTTCATAGTCTGGTTCACTGGTAACAGAAAGGGGAGAAGAACTGGTGCCAAATACGGCCACAGAAGAAAGGAGAGTAAGTTAAAATACATTAAAACACAATGTGAATTCTTACCATATTGCATACACATTACCCATGCATGCATTACTTTGACCTGCTAACACCATATCTATGTACAAAGCCGACAGTAACCTACGTGTACAACACCAGTGCATATACAGAAAATAAAAATAAAAACAGTGGAAACAGAAAGTGATAATTTATCTAGTCAGCCATATTCATAACTGCCAAAAAGTCTGATATCATGGTATTTGTGACAATGGCCTATAGGGCTGACATCATGGTGTTTGTGACAATGGCCTATAGGGCTGATATCATGGTGTTTGTGACAATGGCCTATAGGGCTGATATCATGGTATTTGTGACAATGGCCTATAGGGCTGATATCATGGTGTTTGTGACAATGGCCTATAGGGCTGATATCATGGTGTTTGTGACAATGGCCTATAGAGCTGATATCATGGTGTTTGTGACAATGGCCTATAGAGCTGATATCATGGTGTTTGTGACAATGGCCTATAGGGCTGACATCATGGTGTTTGTGACAATGGCCTATAGGGCTGATATCATGGTGTTTGTGACAATGGCCTATAGGGCTGATATCATGGTATTTGTGACAATGGCCTATAGGGCTGATATCATGGTGTTTGTGACAATGGCCTATAGGGCTAATATCATGGTGTTTGTGACAATGGCCTATAGAGCTGATATCATGGTGTTTGTGACAATGGCCTATAGGGCTGATATCATGGTGTTTGTGACAATGGCCTATAGGGCTGATATCATGGTGTTTGTGACAATGGCCTATAGGGCTGATATCATGGTGTTTGTGACAATGGCCTATAGGGCTGATATCATGGTGTTTGTGACAATGGCCTATAGGGCTGACATCATGGTGTTTGTGACAATGGCCTATAGGGCTGATATCATGGTATTTGTGACAATGGCCTATAGGGCTGATATCATGGTGTTTGTGACAATGGCCTATAGGGCTGATATCATGGTGTTTGTGACAATGGCCTATAGAGCTGATATCATGGTATTTGTGACAATGGCCTATAGGGCTGATATCATGGTGTTTGTGACAATGGCCTATAGGGCTGATATCATGGTGTTTGTGACAATGGCCTATAGAGCTGATATCATGGTGTTTGTGACAATGGCCTATAGGGCTGACATCATGGTGTTTGTGACAATGGCCTATAGGGCTGATATCATGGTGTTTGTGACAATGGCCTATAGGGCTGATATCATGGTATTTGTGACAATGGCCTATAGGGCTGATATCATGGTGTTTGTGACAATGGCCTATAGGGCTAATATCATGGTGTTTGTGACAATGGCCTATAGAGCTGATATCATGGTGTTTGTGACAATGGCCTATAGGGCTGATATCATGGTGTTTGTGACAATGGCCTATAGGGCTGATATCATGGTGTTTGTGACAATGGCCTATAGGGCTGATATCATGGTGTTTGTGACAATGGCCTATAGGGCTGATATCATGGTGTTTGTGACAATGGCCTATAGGGCTGATATCATGGTGTTTGTGACAATGGCCTATAGGGCTGACATCATGGTGTTTGTGACAATGGCCTATAGGGCTGATATCATGGTGTTTGTGACAATGGCCTATAGGGCTGATATCATGGTGTTTGTGACAATGGCCTATAGGGCTGATATCATGGTGTTTGTGACAATGGCCTATAGGGCTGATATCATGGTGTTTGTGCCAATGGCCTATAGGGCTAATATTATGGTGTTTGTGACAATGGCCTATAGGGCTGATATCATGGTGTTTGTAACAATGGCCTATAGGGCTGATATCATGGTGTTTGTGACAATGGCCTATAAGGCTGATATCATGGTGTTTGTAACAATGGCCTATAGGGCTGATATCATGGTGTTTGTGACAATGGCCTATAGAGCTGATATCATGGTGTTTGTGACAATGGCCTATAGGGCTGATATCATGGCATTTGTGACAATGGCCTATAGGGCTGATATCATGGCATTTGTGACAATGGCCTATAGGGCTGATATCATGGCATTTGTGACAATGGCCTATAGGGCTGATATCATGGCATTTGTGACAATGGCTTGTAGAGCTGATATCATGGTGTTTGTGACAATGGCCTATAGGGCTGATATCATGGTGTTTGTGACAATGGCCTATAGGGCTGATATCATGGCATTTGTGACAATGGCCTATAGGGCTGATATCATGGCATTTGTGACAATGGCCTATAGGGCTGATATCATGGCATTTGTGACAATGGCTTGTAGAGCTGATATCATGGTGTTTGTGACAATGGCCTATAGGGCTGATATCATGGCATTTGTGACAATGGCTTGTAGAGCTGATATCATGGTGTTTGTGACAATGGCCTATAGGGCTGATATCATGGTGTTTGTGACAATGGCCTATAGGGCTGATATCATGGTGTTTGTGACAATGGCCTATAGAGCTGATATGGTGTTTGTAACAATGGCCTATAGGGCTGATATCATGGTGTTTGTGACAATGGCCTATAGGGCTGATATCATGGTGTTTGTGACAATGGCCTATAGAGCTGATATCATGGTGTTTGTGACAATGGCCTATAGAGCTGATATCATGGTGTTTGTGACAATGGCCTATAGGGCTGATATCATGGCATTTGTGACAATGGCCTATAGGGCTGGTATCATGGCATTTGTGACAATGGCCTATAGGGCTGATATCATGGCATTTGTGACAATGGCTTGTAGAGCTGATATCATGGTGTTTGTGACAATGGCCTATAGGGCTGATATCATGGCATTTGTGACAATGGCCTATAGGGCTGATATCATGGCATTTGTGACAATGGCTTGTAGAGCTGATATCATGGTGTTTGTGACAATGGCCTATAGGGCTGATATGGTGTTTGTGACAATGGCCTATAGGGCTGATATCATGGCATTTGTGACAATGGCCTATAGGGCTGATATCATGGCATTTGTGACAATGGCTTGTAGAGCTGATATCATGGTGTTTGTGACAATGGCCTATAGGGCTGATATCATGGTGTTTGTGACAATGGCCTATAGGGCTGATATCATGGTGTTTGTGACAATGGCCTATAGAGCTGATATCATGGTGTTTGTGACAATGGCCTATAGGGCTGACATCATGGTGTTTGTGACAATGGCCTATAGGGCTGATATCATGGTGTTTGTGACAATGGCCTATAGGGCTGATATCATGGTGTTTGTGACAATGGCCTATAGAGCTGATATCATGGTGTTTGTGACAATGGCCTATAGGGCTGATATCATGGTGTTTGTGACAATGGCCTATAGGGCTGATATCATGGTGTTTGTGACAATGGCCTATAGGGCTGATATCATGGTGTTTGTGACAATGGCCTATAGAGCTGATATCATGGTGTTTGTGACAATGGCCTATAGGGCTGATATCATGGTGTTTGTGACAATGGCCTATAGGGCTGACATCATGGTGTTTGTGACAATGGCCTATAGGGCTGATATCATGGTGTTTGTGACAATGGCCTATAGGGCTGATATCATGGTATTTGTGACAATGGCCTATAGGGCTGATATCATGGTGTTTGTGACAATGGCCTATAGAGCTGATATCATGGTGTTTGTGACAATGGCCTATAGAGCTGATATCATGGTGTTTGTGACAATGGCCTATAGAGCTGATATCATGGTGTTTGTGACAATGGCCTATAGGGCTGATATCATGGTGTTTGTGACAATGGCCTATAGAGCTGATATCATGGTGTTTGTGACAATGGCCTATAGAGCTGATATCATGGTGTTTGTGACAATGGCCTATAGGGCTGATATCATGGTGTTTGTGACAATGGCCTATAGAGCTGATATCATGGTGTTTGTGACAATGGCCTATAGAGCTGATATCATGGTGTTTGTGACAATGGCCTATAGGGCTGACATCATGGTGTTTGTGACAATGGCCTATAGGGCTGATATCATGGTGTTTGTGACAATGGCCTATAGGGCTGATATCATGGTATTTGTGACAATGGCCTATAGGGCTGATATCATGGAGTTTGTGACAATGGCCTATAGGGCTAATATCATGGTGTTTGTGACAATGGCCTATAGAGCTGATATCATGGTGTTTGTGACAATGGCCTATAGGGCTGATATCATGGTGTTTGTGACAATGGCCTATAGGGCTGATATCATGGTGTTTGTGACAATGGCCTATAGGGCTGATATCATGGTGTTTGTGACAATGGCCTATAGGGCTGATATCATGGTGTTTGTGACAATGGCCTATAGGGCTGACATCATGGTGTTTGTGACAATGGCCTATAGGGCTGATATCATGGTATTTGTGACAATGGCCTATAGGGCTGATATCATGGTGTTTGTGACAATGGCCTATAGAGCTGATATCATGGTGTTTGTGACAATGGCCTATAGAGCTGATATCATGGTGTTTGTGACAATGGCCTATAGGGCTGACATCATGGTGTTTGTGACAATGGCCTATAGGGCTGATATCATGGTGTTTGTGACAATGGCCTATAGGGCTGATATCATGGTATTTGTGACAATGGCCTATAGGGCTGATATCATGGTGTTTGTGACAATGGCCTATAGGGCTAATATCATGGTGTTTGTGACAATGGCCTATAGAGCTGATATCATGGTGTTTGTGACAATGGCCTATAGGGCTGATATCATGGTGTTTGTGACAATGGCCTATAGGGCTGATATCATGGTGTTTGTGACAATGGCCTATAGGGCTGATATCATGGTGTTTGTGACAATGGCCTATAGGGCTGATATCATGGTGTTTGTGACAATGGCCTATAGGGCTGATATCATGGTGTTTGTGACAATGGCCTATAGGGCTGATATCATGGTGTTTGTGACAATGGCCTATAGGGCTGATATCATGGTGTTTGTGCCAATGGCCTATAGGGCTAATATTATGGTGTTTGTGACAATGGCCTATAGGGCTGATATCATGGTGTTTGTAACAATGGCCTATAGGGCTGATATCATGGTGTTTGTGACAATGGCCTATAAGGCTGATATCATGGTGTTTGTAACAATGGCCTATAGGGCTGATATCATGGTGTTTGTGACAATGGCCTATAGAGCTGATATCATGGTGTTTGTGACAATGGCCTATAGGGCTGATATCATGGCATTTGTGACAATGGCCTATAGGGCTGATATCATGGCATTTGTGACAATGGCCTATAGGGCTGATATCATGGCATTTGTGACAATGGCCTATAGGGCTGATATCATGGCATTTGTGACAATGGCCTATAGGGCTGATATCATGGCATTTGTGACAATGGCTTGTAGAGCTGATATCATGGTGTTTGTGACAATGGCCTATAGGGCTGATATCATGGTGTTTGTGACAATGGCCTATAGGGCTGATATCATGGTGTTTGTGACAATGGCCTATAGGGCTAATATTATGGTGTTTGTGACAATGGCCTATAGGGCTGATATCATGGCATTTGTGACAATGGCCTATAGGGCTGATATCATGGCATTTGTGACAATGGCCTATAGGGCTGATATTATGGCATTTGTGACAATGGCTTGTAGAGCTGATATCATGGTGTTTGTGACAATGGCCTATAGGGCTGATATCATGGTGTTTGTGACAATGGCCTATAGGGCTGATATCATGGTGTTTGTGACAATGGCCTATAGAGCTGATATGGTGTTTGTAACAATGGCCTATAGGGCTGATATCATGGTGTTTGTGACAATGGCCTATAGGGCTGATATCATGGTGTTTGTGACAATGGCCTATAGAGCTGATATCATGGTGTTTGTGACAATGGCCTATAGGGCTGATATCATGGCATTTGTGACAATGGCCTATAGGGCTGGTATCATGGCATTTGTGACAATGGCCTATAGGGCTGATATCATGGCATTTGTGACAATGGCTTGTAGAGCTGATATCATGGTGTTTGTGACAATGGCCTATAGGGCTGATATCATGGCATTTGTGACAATGGCCTATAGGGCTGATATCATGGCATTTGTGACAATGGCTTGTAGAGCTGATATCATGGTGTTTGTGACAATGGCCTATAGGGCTGATATCATGGTGTTTGTGACAATGGCCTATAGGGCTGATATCATGGCATTTGTGACAATGGCCTATAGGGCTGATATCATGGCATTTGTGACAATGGCTTGTAGAGCTGATATCATGGTGTTTGTGACAATGGCCTATAGGGCTGATATCATGGTGTTTGTGACAATGGCCTATAGGGCTGATATGGTGTTTGTGACAATGGCCTATAGAGCTGATATCATGGTGTTTGTGACAATGGCCTATAGGGCTGACATCATGGTGTTTGTGACAATGGCCTATAGGGCTGATATCATGGTGTTTGTGACAATGGCCTATAGGGCTGATATCATGGTGTTTGTGACAATGGCCTATAGAGCTGATATCATGGTGTTTGTGACAATGGCCTATAGGGCTGATATCATGGTGTTTGTGACAATGGCCTATAGGGCTGATATCATGGTGTTTGTGACAATGGCCTATAGGGCTGATATCATGGTGTTTGTGACAATGGCCTATAGAGCTGATATCATGGTGTTTGTGACAATGGCCTATAGGGCTGATATCATGGTGTTTGTGACAATGGCCTATAGGGCTGACATCATGGTGTTTGTGACAATGGCCTATAGGGCTGATATCATGGTGTTTGTGACAATGGCTTGTAGAGCTGATATCATGGTGTTTGTGACAATGGCCTATAGGGCTGACATCATGGTGTTTGTGACAATGGCCTATAGGGCTGATATCATGGTGTTTGTGACAATGGCCTATAGGGCTGATATCATGGTGTTTGTGACAATGGCCTATAGGGCTGATATCATGGTGTTTGTGACAATGGCCTATAGGGCTGATATCATGGTGTTTGTGACAATGGCCTATAGAGCTGATATCATGGTGTTTGTGACAATGGCCTATAGGGCTGATATCATGGTGTTTGTGACAATGGCCTATAGGGCTAATATCATGGTGTTTGTGACAATGGCCTATAGGGCTGATATCATGGTGTTTGTGACAATGGCCTATAGAGCTGATATCATGGTGTTTGTGACAATGGCCTATAGGGCTGACATCATGGTGTTTGTGACAATGGCCTATAGGGCTGATATCATGGTGTTTGTGACAATGGCTTGTAGAGCTGATATCATGGCGTTTGTGACAATGGCCTATAGGGCTGACATCATGGTGTTTGTGACAATGGCCTATAGGGCTGATATCATGGTGTTTGTGACAATGGCCTATAGGGCTGATATCATGGTGTTTGTGACAATGGCCTATAGGGCTGATATCATGGTGTTTGTGACAATGGCCTATAGAGCTGATATCATGGTGTTTGTGACAATGGCCTATAGGGCTGATATCATGGTGTTTGTGACAATGGCCTATAGGGCTGATATCATGGAGTTTGTGCCAATGGCCTATATCATGGTGTTTGTGACAATGGCCTATAGGGCTGATATCATGGTGTTTGTGACAATGGCCTATAGGGCTGATATCATGGTGTTTGTGACAATGGCCTATAGGGCTAATATTATGGTGTTTGTGACAATGGCCTATAGGGCTGATATCATGGCGTTTGTGACAATGGCCTATAGGGCTGATATCATGGCATTTGCGACAATGGCCTATAGGGGTGACATCGTGGTGTTTGTGACAATGGCCTATAGGGGTGACATCGTGATGTTTGTGACAATGGCCCATAGGAATGATATCATGATGTATGTGACAATGGTCCAAACACGTGAAAATATGAGCGACGCGGTCAGTCTCAGCAATTTTGCATGGCTCTGGAAAACATCTCAGGCCTCTGAACTCCAGTGAAAAACACACGCCTTCAAGGCAAAAACTCTGAACCCTGCACACAGTCACGGCAAAAATAGCATTTCGGATGTGGGTTCTATGCTGGTAAATTCTGATTATAACCACTGCACAGTCGGAGGAGACAAAACCGACGGCGAGCCTCTGGTGCTGTCATTACATCTATCCATTTCTACATACATTGGTAAAGCATAAAAAGAACACGACATACATGAGGAAAGCGAAATACAGTTGGAAAAGGTGACGTAACAAAAGCCAACAACGTTGTTAAGTTGTGTCGCTGGGTTTTATCTTCTTTGTTGTGAAAAATTATACACACAAAAGGGGAAATCGACACGAGGTAAAAAATAAGAAAAACTTATCCTACCAGCAACAGTGCCGGCTACCGCTGGCCGCAGTAGCAACACAAGCCAGAAACCCAGACAAGAAAAGGCAGGCTATCCAGGCAGAGCCGCTAGACTTCATCCCCGTCGATACGGGAAAAACAAGCCATGCATGGCACAGTCCCAGTTAGTTATCAAATTTAAGATATATAGTTTTGTTTATAGTAATATAGCTGGAATATAACCATGTCAGGAATATGATTATGATGATTGTTTAACATTAAAATGAATGACATTTGTATCTGATCGTCAAACAAGTACTTGTCCATATTGGGAGATACTGCTCTAGAACACCCACTATAGACTCAGGTCAGTCAAAATGACTATTTCGAACTGTAGGCATTAATCAGCGATTCTGCCAATGACGGAGAGATAAAATCTAGGTCAGGGGAAGCCCCATGACCCCAAGATTATTTTCCCTTATGTCACGAACCACGTGACCGAGGTAATATAGCGTCGCCCCCTCACCTTGACCTTCTCTCTTTTTTAGTCCCCGTTCGGACGCAGTCTGAAACACGCTAGCGAATTGGCTAACTGATTGGAGCTGGCGCCATCTAAGAAAGTCAGCACCATTGACACCCTCTATAACTTATCAGGAAATGAGGCACAACATTATTGATTATGATTTCAGCAATATGCCCCATTCACAAGCATACATGGTTGAATAATCCCACCAAAGCCATATGCAATGATTACTAAGTGTCAATAAGAGTGCAAATTTACTATTATAAGGTGTATTCAAAGCCATGCAAATAATCAACACATAACAAAATCGATGAAGTCAACATATTCATAATTTATGGTGAAAACAAGATTCATTTGAAATTTTCCACAAACAAGACACACTGCCCGTCTGTTTTCAATGCAAGTTTATAGGAGTGCACGTTTACATAAGTTCTGTGACAAATTAACAAATGGGAAATGTAATCATTCATAATGTGTGGCAGATTAAATATAATAGTTAGGAACAAAATCCATCCACAAAAGACATTCATGGTGCATGTTTTTTTGTTAGATGCAAGTCAGCCATCAGAAGTTTTACCAATGTATGTGACATGGTGTATTATGCAGGTGTCATGTTTGCATGCAATCAGTTAAAGCATATTTTCAGATCAACCTTCTTGAAAATATGATGGCTGCAAATCAACCACTATGTCAATTGACATTGTCTGTATTTGGCTGAATTGACATTTGAGAACCTAAAAGAAGGAAAGATGTCAAGACAATTTATTGAGACTGCAAATTTGCATGTAATTGTCCTCACTACAATACATTGATATTAGATATCCTTATTTATCAACCCATGATTTCATGTAGAGACATTATACCTTGCAACTCCTTTGAGATATATCTTGCACATCAACACAGCAAAAGTAATTCTATCTGTATGCAACATTCCACGAGCAACTCGATTGTAGGCCATCTAAAGAAAACAAAAATAACAAATTAGCTATTTTTCAAATAACTATTGAAATTAGGACTACAGTTAAAATGTCAAAAAAACATGTATGTATTGACAACATCAAGTGACAAGTGAGAGAATTGCAAATACACAAATCTATCAGAAAGCTAACATCTTGCTAATAATAAGAAAGCAATCAAGTCTTTTGAAGTAAACAAATTAGTTCTGACTAAAAGCTAACTGAAACTTATTTGGGTTTATTCGTGGTATTGCTAATGACAAGATACTTGTATGTGACCAATCCAGCCTAGCGTAGACCAGAGAAGTGTGTATTGTTGGTGCACAAGATGACACAAAAATTACCTGGAATAAATCCTTTGTGATGATAGATAGTCGAGCGGAGTAATCAGACACTCCTTTTAGATCTGGGTTATCACATAGTACACCATGGAATATATCCAAGAAAAACTGCAGGGAATATTGGTAGAGGAAATGAACCTGAAAACAACAATACGTACATTACACAGGGAAAAGTAGTGGAGCAAAATAACATGGAAACAAATGACCATAATATACACAGCATATTTCATTATGGCTACATGTATATATGCTATCAATAAAGATAGTACATACAACATACATAATTGCTGATTAACAATCTGATACAACTATGACAACTTTCCTTATCCATCATTGTATAATATCACAGTATGGTGTTTTAATAATGTGTTACAATGCACTCACTTGGTGACCTGCTTCCAATGTAAAGTAGATACTGCTACAAGATTGTGACAGTGGCATATACTTTTGTGATGTTGTTTCCACTTCTGCCATAATCACATCAGTTTCCTCAACCTTTCTCGTCACATCAGCAGCTTCCTTCTTCAATGTCTCTAAGGTCGTGATGATTCTAAAAATAGTGCATTAATTACACAAGTGTAAAATTGTGTGTTCAGCTGCCTACAATTCAGAATTACGACAAGAGTTTGGACACAAGTTGATATTGTACATATAAATCTAATAAACCATCTCGCCTAACTCACCTGTCATCATATACTATTCTATCCAGACTCTCCTAACTCACCTGTCATCCATAACTACATTTACAATGATGTAACTTGCCTGGTATCATCTATTGCTCTATTCAGAATCACCTAACTCACCTGTATTGCTCTAACTCGCCTGTATTTGCTCTATTCAGAATCACCTAACTCACCTGTCATCTATTGCTCTATTCAGAATCACCTAACTCACCTGTCATCTATTGCTCTATTCAGAATCACCTGACTCACCTGTCATCTATTGCTCTATTCAGAATCACCTAACTCACCTGTCATCTATTGCTCTATTCAGAATCACCTGACTCACCTGTCATCTATTGCTCTATTCAGAATCACCTGACTCACCTGTCATCTATTGCTCTATTCAGAATCACCTGACTCACCTGTCATCTATTGCTCTATTCAGAATCACCTGACTCACCTGTCATCTATTGCTCTATTCAGAATCACCTGACTCACCTGTCATCTATTGCTTTATTCAGAATCACCTGACTCACCTGTCATCTATTGCTTTATTCAGAATCACCTGACTCACCTGTCATCTATTGCTTTATTCAGAATCACCTGACTCACCTGTCATCTATTGCTCTATTCAGAATCACCTAACTCACCTGTCATCTATTGCTCTATTCAGAATCACCTAACTCACCTGTCATCTATTGCTTTATTCAGAATCACCTAACTCACCTGTCATCTATTGCTTTATTCAGAATCACCTAACTCACCTGTCATCTATTGCTTTATTCATAATCAGCTAACTCACCTGTCATCTATTGCTTTATTCATAATCACCTAACTCACCTGTCAACTATTGCTCTATTCAGAATCACCTGACTCACCTGTCATTTATTGCTCTATTCAGAATCACCTGACTCACCTGTCATTTATTGCTCTATTCAAAATCACCTGACTCACCTGTCATCTATTGCTTTATTCAAAATCACCTGACTCACCTGTCATCTATTGCTTTATTCAGAATCACCTGACTCACCTGTCATCTATTGCTTTATTCAGAATCACCTGACTCACCTGTCATCTATTGCTTTATTCAGAATCACCTGACTCACCTGTCATCTATTGCTCTATTCAGAATCACCTAACTCACCTGTCATCTATTGCTCTATTCAGAATCACCTAACTCACCTGTCATCTATTGCTTTATTCAGAATCACCTAACTCACCTGTCATCTATTGCTTTATTCATAATCAGCTAACTCACCTGTCATCTATTGCTCTATTCAGAATCACCTAACTCACCTGTCAACTATTGCTCTATTCAGAATCACCTGACTCACCTGTCATTTATTGCTCTATTCAGAATCACCTGACTCACCTGTCATTTATTGCTCTATTCAAAATCACCTGACTCACCTGTCATCTATTGCTCTATTCAAAATCACCCAACTCACCTGTCATCTATTGCTCTATTCAGAATCACCTAACTCACCTGTCATCTATTGCTCTATTCAGAATCACCTAACTCACCTGTCATCTATTGCTCTATTCAGAATCACCTAACTCACCTGTCATCTATTGCTCTATTCAGAATCACCTAACTCACCTGTCATCTATTGCTCTATTCAGAATCAGCTAACTCACCTGTCATCTATTGCTCTATTCAGAATCACCTAACTCACCTGTCATCTATTGCTCTATTCAGAATCACCTAACTCACCTATCATCTATTGCTCTATTTAGAATCACCTAACTCACCTGTCATCTATTGCTTTATTCATAATCAGCTAACTCGCCTGTCATCTATTGCTCTATTCAGAATCACCTAACTCGCCTGTCATCTATTGCTCTATTCAGAATCACCTAACTCACCTGTCATCTATTGCTTTATTCATAATCAGCTAACTCGCCTATCATCTATTGTTCTACTCAGAATCGCATAACTCGCCCATCATCTATTGTTCTATTCAGAATCACCTAACTCACCTGTCATCATCTAATATTCTTCCCTTGGTATCATTCAATGCTTGTAACAAAGATTTCTCCAGTTGACGTAGACGCAAGTGAAATTCACCTTGAAGTTTTAACAAATCGGAACGTTTCTCATCAACATCTGGTCTCTCAGCTTTTAAAACCTAGAAACAAACATGACAGAGTTCCTGTATGATCAAGATCTAGGTCTGTAATGGAGGATTTTGATGACTTTTTAGAACAAAATTGTCATCTTCTATCGGATTGTGAAATGAACAGACGTTCATATGTCTCAAAAAATGTATTATGTGTGAAGTTCGAATGTGATTAACTAAAAGCATGTCAACGATACAGGTAGGAATGCACAGATGCATGCACCCACACACAGACAAACTGACACACAAAACACAAGTTCAGACTTCATCCAAAGAGTGGAAATGAATTGATAAAGTGGAAAGCATGGGTTACATTTTTCTTTTTTGCAATTGCAAAAAATTGTTCAAAAGTAGAATAATATACACTCACCTGATTCAGACACTGACTTTGTAAACTACTTCTTGTTACTGTGAAGTTAACAAATGTAACTCTGCTACAAATATCTGGAGGAAATTCAACCTAAAAGATATACACCATACAGCTTAGGAAATAAACATACTGAACATTTCCACTTTGTATGTTACGGCCAGTGTAATCATGACAACATTCTTCTAGGAAACATTTGACAAGAATACAACAATGATAATAGATTGAACTGAATACTTACTGTTGGATCTCTTGTTGACAGGAAAATTGTGAAAGCTGGCGACAAATCAATATCTTGATCACCAAGTGATATAAGTACACGTCCACCAGTACGACGCAATTCACGATTCAATACGGGATTCAGGATAGGATCATAGTTCTCTACATCCTACAAGTAGAAAACACTCAAATTAGGTACAAAATCAGTACCAGCAACACTTTCACATGATTCACATACGGTAGTGACTATTATAATTCTTTTTGCATGTCATCACAGACTGGCCATAAGTGACGTACTAACCTGTACTAGTAAGGGATTACCAAATCTCAGGGAACTCTCCAAGTTCTTTCTGAAGGCATCGTCTAGGAAACTGTAAGAAGTTATAAATTACAAATTGTAATGAGGCAAGCAATTAAGCAATGATTAAAACTGACTGGCACTTTATAATACACAATAGCAAACAGTCATGCATTTATTATGTCTTGACACTATTAGGATGGAAATATATAGTGAAATCACACGAAAAATTGGCCAAAATTAAATTATAAACATTTCCATTTTTTCCACTGGTTTCTGAGGTGAAATTATTTTCTTCAAATTTTGTTCTGTAACTCCAGATATGTATGGATGATTTTAACATTTTAACATGTTAAATCATAGACAGCTTAGGAAGAATTCCAAGTGTGCTGAGGTGATGGAGGAATGAAATGGAATTCAGGAATATTATTGTACCTGTTGAGTGGCTCTTTGAGATATGAGTACACACACTCCAACTCAGACAGGGTAACTACAAAGACTGAATGTGTGCTCCACCAGACGTTTAATTTAATTGGTTTTCAGGGTGATACTAGCAATTTTATTATTTTAGTGTTTTAATCTATTTCACGAACTCGACAGCGAAACTACTACAAGTTCTATTGTTATTTTACATGTTTAATTTGCATAATTAATAAGTTTACAGTAATAGTTATCTGAAAGTTTTCTCCTATAATACATTAAAACTAAAGTAAAGTAAAAAGTAGATATCAAATTCACTTAGTGTAGACATGCATGATACCCACCTAGTTTTAGTGATCTTTTTATGTTTATACTCATTCATGATGAATTCTGTAGCTTGACCAGATGGATCAATAATCAGAGGATATCGATTAAATCTCATTAACATAATGGCATTCTCTGTACAAAGGTCATCTGCTGGCAATGAGTTAGCTTGCCATCTCAGCCGTTCATCAGCATTTGATAGGTACTAGAAAACCAAAATAATCAAGGATTAGTAATTTTGATTCCAAAGGTTGATTTCTAACAATGATACAAAATAATTGACTTTTTAAATTAGAAAATGAGTTTTGAGACACTTTGTGAAACATTACCTCAGTTCTTGCAATATCAGATCTGAAATGAAGCATAGCTTGTTGTAGATGGGAACACCATGAAGTAAACAAATTCTGTCTCATTTGTTGGTCAAAGTATCCTGCATATGACATGAATGCTGAAGACAATAATACATCACCAATTATGGTAGCCATTTGGTTTTTAAATGTCTCACTACTTAGTTCCCATCGGTCACGTTCAATACTCAAACTGCGTAGCAAAGCTGTACTACGGTTCACCTAAAAAAAAACAGTGATTACAACAATATGAGATCTTTGTTTCATTTAATGTGCAGAAATTCAACAAATTCCCCCCAAAAAATTGGATTTGAGATTAATCAGAATTTAAAAACAAGCTGCCTGTCGGCTGAGATAGCTCGCTGTTATCAATGCACATTTCAATTAAAAAACTGAAGATATCATCAGAAAATGAACAATATGTATTAATAGTATTAAAGCAATCAGACTTGCTGTTTTCAACAAAAATTCGAAAATATAACTGTTTATCAAAAATATTCATCAAAATTAGATAATTGAAGAACAAAATCATCATGAAATGAACAAATCTGAGAGAGGTCTACCTGTAGTACCTACATACAAGGTATCAAAGCTAGCGGTTTTTAAGAAAAAGTCGAAAATGTTTAAGTTGTTGACAATGGCAACGACGGACAATCAGTAATACTATAAGCTCCGCTCGACTTGATCAACAGCGGGGCGGACAATTTTAAAAATATACCAATGACATACAATGATTAGATGAATTTAACAGTACTTCATAGGAATGAGATAAAAGACTGTCAAACAGCATGATGAATATATATCAGTTTTGACAAAGACATAACACACTGCAATACACCATACCTTTGTTGCTACAGACTCTAAATCAGCTTTTATAGCTTGTGCTTGGCTAATCAATTGTGCATATTCTTCTTTGTATCCTGCTATACTCCTTTCTAATGCAATTATAGTGTTTTCAACTTCCTCACCACGCAACTTAGTTTCTTCTGCCTCATCTTCAAGACTCTGTAGTTCATTACGTAATGGTTCAACTCTCTTCAACATGTCAGCATAACTGATCTGTTAACAATAAAATGCTGAATTAGTTACATACATGTCACAGGTGAATATATGGTCAAAATAAGCTATGTTTTTATACAAGTTGTATGTACTTCAAGATACACTGAAGTCATACATTCCTTATAGGATACATGTATTAACTCCGTAACTTACCTGTGCAATGGACCATTTTACGAGAGGACCACAGGCTTGACTCGCACGATTCACTTTCTCAAAACTATAATCAGGATGGCTCAAATATCTGCTTTTCATTTTTTCACGGATATCATCACTTAAAAATAAATAAAAACATCATGCATATTGCTACATACAGTGTAAAATATCACTACTTTGAATGATTTTGTCATGAGATAATAACAACCTTGTAATCATAGATAAAAGAAAGCTTAGAAAGAACTCCCGTGTGCTGAGAGTATTGAAGACACATTAAAAATTAATTCAAAATTACTTGTATTTGAGATATTGATGGAAAACTGAAAACTAATTATGTAAATCAGGTAACTACTATGAACAGATTTGAGTGTAAAACTAATAAGGTCTGCGTGATGTAATATCTATATACCAAGTTTCATTGAAATGTGATTAGAACAAAAAAACTATGAATTATTATTAGAGAATTAATATTAACAAATTTCAACTCAAAATTAATCGGGCCTGTCTATTGTCAGTGTTAATTAATTAGGTGATTAATAAGCATCAATATTTATGTGATGATGAGTACTCTTTAAAAGTTTCATTAAAAATCCAATTGGTGGTTCTTTATACATGTATATCAGTGGAACATTCATGGACAAAATTAACTAATTATGCTAATAAGTTAATTAATATGCACAAATATTACCCCAAAACTAATCAGGTCTCTGCACAGTCTTTGAGTAACTATGAACCAAGTTTCATTGAAATGTGAAGATTACTATATGAAATATCAAAAGCTGAAAATTAATTAATTATGCAAATTAGGTAATTATTATGTACTGATATTATCCTAAAAACTATCAGGTTTGTGCAGTGTCCTTTGACATCTATATACCAAGTTTTATTAAAATGTGATGATTACTACTTGAGATATCAGTGGAAAAGCCAAAAATTGATTAATCATTATGCAAATTAGGTAATTAATATTGCAGATTTTTACCCAAAACTAATCAAATCTGTGCATTAGATCAGAGCATCTATGTGCCAAGTTTTATCAAAATCCAATGAGTGGTTCTTTAGATATCAGTGGAACAGTCATAGAACAGCTAAAAATCAGCTAATTATCATGCAAATTAGGTAATTAATATGCATGGATTTTTACCAAAATCTAATCAAATCTGTGCATTGGCCCAGAGCATCTATGCACCAAGTTTCATCAAAAATCAATGTATGCACACACACACGCACACGCACACACACACACACACACACACACACACACACACACACACACACACACACACACACACACACACACACACACACACACTAACTGCAAAGACTCCCATTGTGTGCTTCACACACAGGAGTAAAAAATGATAGGATGGATGTACTCATTACCTGATGTCATCTGTAGAGAAATTCACTATTGTGCTGATGAAATTTTCTCTGACTATTATACCACGGATAGACCTCCAATCAGGAGCATTTTCACCTAACAATAGACAGATTGATTCCAATGCAAGTTTGACTGTAGCTGGTGGATTTCCCATACTTCTTACTTCAACAAGATGATTCTTCTTAATAGACTTGACAGCTGTAAATCAGAATTTAACTGCAAAGTTTACGCAGGTCAAGTGTTTAAGTTAATATCTAAACAAAAAATCCCTCTCTGCTCCGTTCAAATACAATCAGCCAAGTCACACAAAAATTGTTGCAGGTGTGTCCAAATACCTGCATTATTATACTAAAAATGGTCACCAGTTGGCCATATCTAAATCAGGTAACAGCTAATGTGTGCCATGAAAAACGACTAAAACAAATAGACTTCTGAGAAATGGTTGTGTGTGCATGTATGCTCTAAAATCAATTTATCAATTCTTTACCTCAGACTTTACCAAATGAAGATAAGTAGCCATCACAAGTGTTAATGTTGGTCAGTATAACACGAGTGTTGGTCCGATTGTTGGTGGCATGTCTGTAATTGTTTGTCTACACTTTTAAGCTTTAGAGGTTGTTGCATGTTTAGTTACTTTTAGACTGAATCACAGATCAATTTTTAATTGTTTTTCTCACGTTACTACCTTAATCATAAAAATAACCTTACACTGGAAAATAGAGCAAACAACAATGTGCACCATTAGACATGTTGCTATGGTTACCTTGTTGTGCTTCAATAACAGCAGGTTCCACTTTAGCTAAGTCATCCATTACACTGTCAGTTCTTTCTGCAATAGCTTTGTTTGCAATTATCAAAGCTGCTTGGATTTCTTGTGATGTCACCTTCTTCTTTTCAGCTTCTTGTTGGTCTTTTACCTACATTGTCACATTGGTATGGAAAATAACAGTTGATGAGAAAGTCAACAAAATACTGAGGTACATGTATGGCAGTCAACATTTGAAGATCATGACAATCGGAAAAAACTTGACAGCCCTTGGAATGGCCTGGCATCATTCAGCATGTGAAATTATGCATGGTTAAATGCAGAACATAGTTACATCTCACCATTTGTTTAAGTTTAGCATTAGCCATAGCATTCTTGGCTTCTAATTCTTTACTTTTCAGTGATAAACTCTTCTGTAATTCTTCAACTTGGTCTACTGTTTCTTTGATTTTCTGCAGCCCAACATTTAAATGAAGTTGCTGCTCTTCCAAGTCGCTTCGTTTTTCATTGTACAATTTCACCTGAAGGCAAGAACAAAATCAAAGAAAGCTTAGAAAGAACTCTCGTATGCTGAGAGTATTAGAGACAGAGTAAAAAATAAATCAAAATTACTTGTACTTGAGATATTGATGGAAAAACTGAAAACTAATTATGCAAATCAGAAAATTAAAATGAACAGATTTGAGTGTAAAACTAATAAGGTCTGCGCAATGTAACAGACCATCTATGTACCAAGTACCAATCAGAACCAACAAACTATGAATTATTATGGGAATTAATATGAACAGATTGTAACCCATAACTGATCATATTTGTACAGAGGACCTATGTACAAAGTATCAATGAAATGTGATGATTAGTAGTAGAGATATACTTGAAATCCGAAAATTAACTAATTATGCAAATTAGTAATATAAAAATATTTTTATTACTAATATATTTATCCCAAAACAATCTCTGCATAGTCCTTGAGTATCTATGTACCATGTTTCATTGAAATGTAATGCTTACTACTTAAAATATTAAAAGCTGAAAATTAATTTATTATGCAAATTAGGTAATTAATATGTACAAATTTTCACCCAAAATTAATCAAAACCTGGCATTAGTTCAGAGCATCTATGAACCAATTTTCATCAAAATCAAATGAGTGGTTCTTTAGATATCAGTGGAACAGTCATGGAACAGCTAAAAATGAGCTAATTATCATGAAAATTAGGAAATTAAAATGTATGGATTTCTACCAAAACCTAATCAAATCTGCGAATTGGCCAAGAGCATCTATGCACCAAGTTTCATCAAAAAACAACACACACACACACACACACACACACACACACACACACACACACACACACACACACACACACACACACACACACACACACACACACACACACACACACACACACTATCTACAAAGACTCCCTTTGTGTGCTTTGCACACGGGAGTCAATCATGCACAAGACTTTTTTTAAACAAGATTTTCTAATGTATTTTCAGGGCAATCTGTTGGTTCAACATTTTACTCATATTTATACATCTTAACTGTCTTGTGATAAAAGTTCCATCAATCACGCATCTGTTAACTTACATAATGATTAATAAAGTCCAGGTAATGTCTTGGTGTTATTGCTGTGACTCTGCCACCACGTTTTGCAATCCGATTATTAGCTTGATGGAGAGTTTGATGCACATACACAAATGCATTAACAACTGCTTCCCTGTGAGTGATTGGAGTCGACAAACCATCATAGGCAACCGGAAGGTAGTCTGGACAGTGGTACTAAAAATCAATAAACATAGTAAACCTATTACAAAAGTGCTTGTAATTTACACATGAACAATACAGTTGATAATTTGGTTAATAATAAGTATATGATAGATACATGCATATTAGACTTTGCTCATCAATGAGTGATATAAATGGAACAAGCCATGCATGGCACAGTCCCAGTTAGTTATCAAATTTAAGATATATTGTTTTGTTTATAGTAATATACTGGAATATAACCATGTCAGGAATATGATTAAGATGATTTTTTATCATTAAAATGATTGACATTTGTATCTGATCGTCAAACAAGTACTTGTCCAAATTGGGAGATATTGCCATTTTGAATCTGATCTGAAAAATAAAATGATGTGCATCAGGAACCTGTAATGTCTAATGTATGTACTAAGTTTGAACGAAATCCATCCATAAATGCCAGAAATGCTGGATATTTGATGTTTTTTTAGCACAAAGATGGCCACCATTCGGCCATTTTGAATAGGATCGTCAAACCAATATATCTGTATATCTATGACATTATGTATAATGAATATTATGTGAACATAATCAGTCAAATCAAGTCAGAGATACGGGTCTAGAAGCCCATTCATTAAAACAAAATGGCCACCAGTCAGCCATTTTCAATCCGATCTGAAAAATAAAATTGTTTGCATCAAGGTCCCATAATGTCTAATGTATATACCAAGTTTGAACAAAATCTATTTGTAAACAACCGAGAAATGCTTGATTTTGATGATTTTTTAGCACAAAAATGGCCAAATCAGATCGTGAATGAAATTGATGTGCATATGTATAATTTCATGTATGATGTATGTGTGAAGTTTGATTTTGATTCGTTGAAGCATTTCTAAGATCCAAGTCCGGACGCACACACAAGGGTCAAAACATAAGTCCCTGTTTTTGAACTGCATTCAAACGAGGACTAATAATAGCATGGTACACCGTGGATAAATTTATTCTGCAGTTTGTATGGGCTTCACGTCCACAGAAATTGAACTAGACCAGAATAATGGGTCTTAGAAAAAAGAAAACGATCATCTAGTGGTGACTTACATTCGACTTTTCTAAATCCAGTTTATTTGTGAATTCTTGACCAACTTGGTAGAGTGCTCCATTTGACCAATCACCAAACCAATTCAACACACACCTAAAGACATGCAAGAAGGCATTTCAATACATGGTATAATTACTGGTACACAAGACACTAAATATATCACGATTTTTTTATATGTTGAAGACATTTACAGTATATGTCTTAATATAGCTCTCAAACAGTATCATTAAAACTGAATGGCTGCTAGTCGGCCATTTTGAATCTGAAATGCAAAACACCACATTTGAACAAAATCTGTCCATGCACTAAAAGTGGCCACCAGTAAGCAATCTTGGGTGGATCATGCTAAGTGGTGGACATTCCTTGAGGTTACGATGATATACAATAATGTTATATATTCAACAAGTCATTAGTACTGAAATGAACAAAGAAGCCATATGTAGGCTAAAGTATCGTAAATGCATTGACACGTATACCTGTTAAACAAAGCTGGTGATGTTGCAGCTCTATCTTTAAGTCCTGCTGATGATGGATTCATTGTGAAAACAACATGCAGATTCTTCATCACCTGACAAAAGCAAAAAGCAATCAAACATTAGAAAGTACAATGTGAATTTTTCTGATACAATCAAGTTAAGAAAGCGTTGAAGTTATTACCCCAAAATGACAAAAATATTCATCAAAACTAGAGAATTTAAGATATCATTAAGAAATGAACAAAGGTCCACATGTAGTACCAACATGTATAATACCAAAGCAATCTGACTTGCGGTTTTCAAGAAGAAATCAAAAAACAAAACTGACAATCGGTAATATGATATGGGTTTGTTGACTCCAGGTCACTGTCTAATTAACAAATGTATATTATTTATTAAAGATAGTAGTAGTAGTCCAGAGTTTTAAATCCGGTTTGGTCCCCGAAGACGAGGGTGGCCAGATTCACCTTAAACTAGTGGCAATCGCTCTTACCCCCTCCCTCCACTTTGCACGATTTAAAGCATCCCTCATCCTCATCCCAACCTTCCCACTTGCATCTTCCACGTCTTCTTTGGCCTTCCCCTTTTCCTTGGACCGCTCACCTCTAAATCAAGGGCCCTTCTTAATACATGCCCATCCTCCCTCCTCAGCACATGCCCATACCAACGTACCCCATTTGCCTTCGCCAACCGATCTACCGCTTCCTTCAAACCCAACATCTGCATCAAGTCCTCAGTTTTCTTTCTGTCCATCAACTTCACCCCACACATCACTCTCACCATCGCTCTCTCTGTCCTCCTTAAAATACCCAACTCATTTTCACTCAAACACCATGTCTCACTCTCGAAACTATTCCTTTCATCCCCAAGAGAAATCTCTTCCCATATAGTAGCTCTCCACATTCCCTAAACTTCACCCAAGCAAACCTTGCTCTAGCTGTCACAGCCGCCTCACACCCACCACCCACACTTACCTTGTCCCCCAGGTATGTAAACTCCTTCACTGACTCAACCTCATCACACAACTTTTCTTCCTGTTCCACCACCCTTCCAGCTCCATTCTTACATCTTCCACACACAAAATCCCTTGCCAATCTTTGGGTCACCCTCTTTATCTTTGCACATCTCCCATGTATCCACTTCCCACATTTCACACACTGCACTGAATTTACCTTTACCCTCTTTCCACACATGCCACATGGGTCAACCTTACTCACCAAAGCTTTCTCCTTTGTCCCACTCACCATCACTTTTGTCTTTCCCAGATTTACCTTCAAACCCTTACTCTCAAATGCTTTTTTCCATTTCACAAACTTCTCCCTCAATCCCTCCATTGTGTCATCCATCAAGACCAAGTCATCAGCATACAACATCTCTCATCAGCCCTTCTCTTGCACTCTCTGTAACTACATCAATGACAACTGCAAATATCAATGGTGATAGTACAGAGCCTTGATGCACACCCACCTTCACCTCAAACTCCTCTGACAACTCCGATCCCACTCTAACTCTTGTCTTTGCTCCTTCATACAAACTCATCACTGCTCTTACCATTGCCTCTGGTATACCTCTCTTCCGCATTGCCCACTCCATCACCTTCCTCGGGACTCTATCAAAGGCCTTCTCCAAATCCACAAAACACATATACAGTTTCTTCCTTTTTGCACGATATTCCTCTTGCATCCTCCTCAGTATAAACACTGCATCAATTGTTCCTTTCCATGGCATAAAACCAAACTGCATCTCATCCACTTCCACTAATTTCCGGATTCTATTCACTATCACCCTCTCCACAATTTTCATTGCATGCTCTAATAGTTTCACACCCCTATACGCACCACAACTCTTTGCATCCCTTTTTCCTTTAAAAATTGGTACTACCACACTCACCTCCCACTCCTCAGGCATTCCTCTTCCATCTAACACTCTCTGGCATAGTGTTAAATCAATTTTGAATTTCAGTATTTATCAAATTTGAAAAAAAGACATGCAAGTTACCTCTTGCGTAAACCACTTGTACAGCTCTTCATTGGTATCTAACATAAGTCCTTGTTTTTGTGCTCCTTCTTTACACTGTGTCATTAATGTTGTATACTCATCTCCTTCAAATAAACCAGGAACCTGAAACAAAATTAAAATTTAGAAAGGACTCCTGAGTACTGTGATGTGCAGACTGAATAAACATTACACATGTGCCCAAATGTGCAACTCATCAATGACATGCATAGTTGGTTGAATTACCAAATCTATAACTACTATGCATTACCTAGTCCCTTTAAGTTAAAGTTTAAGAAATATATTAAGTTTGAACACGAACATGCAGAATTTGGTCAAAACCTAAAAAAAAAAAACTGAAAACTAGAAAACTGCTCGATTTTGGTCAATTTTTTAACAGTAAAATGGCCAATTCGATATATCATGCTTTGTTGTGGACAAGTATTGTAATATGATGTACATAACGCTAATATACTTTACTCACCTCTCCATTTGCAAGTAGTGTATTCATACGCTCCAAGAAACCAGAATCCAACACATTAGATTCATCCATAATGAAAGCAATCTTTTCAACCTGATAATAAACCATGAATGAGTGATTAGGTTGGAGTTATCTATACGATAATTAGCCACATATTCAATATCTTGAATATGAAATTAAACTATTGATTAATCACTTTTTTACTGTTATAAAAATAAAATAGTGTTTAATACTAGACCTACCCTACAGCCTGCTCTTCTCAGAACAGAACGCAAGTCTTCATCAAAATCAGCTGCTGTATATTTACGATGTACCTGTTAATAAAACAATCTAAATGTAGTAACAGACATAAAATAAACAAACATTTAGAATGCAATAGAGATCATGTACTTACCTTAATTTGATAGACACTCAGTCCATTGATCCAAGCAACAAATCTGGACAAAGTAGTTTTACCAGCACCACTCATACCAATCAACAGCAAATGACCCTATCAATGAAAACAAATTCAGACTTCAATTCAGTTAGAACACAACGTGCAACAAGCAGCCTGTCGGCTGAGATAGCTCCGCTGTTAGCAATGCACATGGCAATTAAAGAACAGAAGATATCATTAGAAAATGAACAAATTTGAGAGAGGTCCACATGTAGTACCTATATGTATAATATATCAAAGCAATTGGACTTGCGGTTTTCAACAAGAAGTCAAAAATATCACTTTTTACCAAAAATTACAAAAATATTCATCAAAATTAGAGAATTAAAGATATCATCATGAAATGAACAAATCTGAGAGAGATCCACATGTAGTACCTATATATGTAATATAAAAGCAATTGGACTTGCGGTTTTCAACAAGAAGTCGAAAATATCACTTTTTACCAAAAATTACAAAAATATTCACCAAAATTAGAGAATTAAAGATATCATTACAAAATGAACAAATCTGAGAGAGGTCCACATGTAGTACCTATATATGTAATATCAAAGCAATTGGACTTGCGGTTTTCAACAAGAGGTCGAAAATATCACTTTTTACCAAAAATTACAAAAATATTCACCAAAATTAGAGAATTGAAGATATCATTACAAAATGAACAAATCTGAGAGAGGTCGACATGTAGTACCTATATATGTAAATATCAAAGCAATTGGACTTGCGGTTTTCAACAAGAAGTCGAAAATATCACTTTTTACCAAAAATGACAAAAATATTCACCAAAATGAGAGAATTAAAGATATCATTACAAAATGAACAAATCTGAGAGAGGTCCAAATGTAGTACCTATATATGTAATATCAAAGCAATTGCACTTGCGGTTTTCAACAAGAAGTCGAAAATATCACTTTTTACTAAAAATGACAAAAATATTCACCAAAATTAGAGAATTGAAGATATCATCATGAAATGAACAAATCTGAGAGAGGTCTACCCAAGGTACATATACACCAAGTATCAAAGCATTCAGGCTTGTAGTTTTTAAGAAGAAGTCGAAAAAGTAAAACATTGACACGGACGACGGAGACGGACAATCACTCATATGATAAGCTCCGCTCGACAAAGTCGACAGCGGAGCTAAAAAGTGAGTTTGTAATAACTGTAGATAATTGGACATCAACAGATTTCCATATTATCAACATCCCTGGCACAATAGAAACACTGTCATCTGGTATTGTACACTATGGGAGGACAGATTTGTCAGTGATGTCATCTGGTATTGTACACTATGGGAGGACAGATTTGTCAGTGATGTCATCTGGTATTGTACACTATGGGAGGACAGATTTGTCAGTGATGTCATCTGGTATTGTACACTATGGGAGGACAGATTTGTCAGTGATGTCATCTGGTATTGTACACTATGGGAGGACAGATTTGTCAGTGATGTCATCTGGCACTACGGCATCTGGCTCTGAATATATAGTTGTAATATTATTTACCTGTTGTTGCCGGAATATCCTATCAATTCTGAGTACATGGTCCAATACTTCATTGAATAACACTAATGGCACATCTAATTCTTCTTCATAGAATACTTTCAATCTAGCTTTAGTATATTCTCTGAGTTCTTCTCTGTCCACGGGTACATAGTCCTTGGATAACCAATTACTGTACAATATCGGTCTGTGAAGAGCTTCTTCGCGGTTGATGTTCGGGAAGTGTTTTAATCCAACTTCATCAATATTTTGATCTGTCCACTGCCTTTCTTCATCTGTGACAAGTCTATGAATATAAAATCAGGTGAAAATTAGTATGCATATTCATGACATAAATGTAGTAAGTGTGAACGTCACTACACATAACATCCTATAAGTGTGTATAGCCCAGACTAGACGGCCCACGTACATCCCAACTAAAGTGAGTTTAGCACAGACCAGACGGCCCACATCCCAACTAAAGTGAGTATAGCACGGACCAGACGGCCCACATCCCAACTAAAGTGAGTATAGCCCAGACTAGACGGCCCACATCCCAACTAAAGTGAGTATAGCCCAGACTAGACGGCCCACATCCCAACTAAAGTGAGTATAGCCCAGACTAGACGGCCCACATCCCAACTAAAGTGAGTTTAGCCCAGACTAGACGGCCCACATCCCAACTAAAGTGAGTTTAGCTGAGACCAGATGGCCCACATCCCAACTAAAGTGAGTTTAGCCCAGACCAGACAGCCCACATCCCAACTAAAATAAATATAGCCCAATACATATATATATATATATATTATATACTATACTATATTGAGTATAGCCCAGACTGGACAGCCCAACCACCAACTTAAGTGAATACAGCCCAGACTGGCCACCCGACATCCCAACCAAAGTGAGTATAGCCCCGACTGGTCAGCCTACATCACAACCGAGTGTGTCGCAGACTGTAACCCAGTACTAATCACTATTTTCTGAGCTTAAAATTCAATTTTAGGTTTGTGTTACCTGTCCTGGAAGAGCCGAAGACCTTCATGTGCCCATATACGAACCAATCCTTCAACTGACAAAGTTTCCAATGGTCTGAGGGCTTCTACAATACCACGTACCCAACGTGTCATTTCACGCGGACTGTATATGTAATGTGGCTGCATGTCTTGGGTAAATCGTTCCTAAAAATCATTTATTTAAAATAAATTAAGCAATATATTAATTAGTTATAGTACTAATTTGAATTTGGTACATGTTTATTGGTATAATGTGATATTTACCTGTGATCGACTGTAGAAATCAACCATGGCAGTGGTCAATGGGCCAGCATAGGTTCTCAGACTAGGCACCAGTCTTAACATAGCACGATTGAATGTACCATAGATCTGTTTTAATGACGCGGGTCCAGGATAGTCTACATACACAACTGGTACATGACGCAGGAATCTATACAAAACAAAAATAAGTAATTGCATTATATAATAATTATATTTATATACAAGGTTTGAATATGAACGGTTATGACATGTCAGAATTCATCATATCACAATGCCCACTATTTGGCCATTTTGAATCCAATGTAACAATCACAAGCCATGCATGGCACAGTCCCAGTTAGTTATTGAATTTAAGATATATAGTTTTGTTTATAGTAATATAGTTGGAATATAAACATGTCAGGAATATGATGATTGTTTAACATTAAAATGATTGAAATTTGTATCTGATCATCAAACGTGTATTGAGAGATATTGCTCTGGAACAGCATTAAGGATGCTGTATACGTTTTTGGTATTGATTTTCTAAACTGTTATTTTCATACAAAATATTTACTGAACCACACAAAGCTATATATTGATCGAAAGCCTATTTCACACTAGATATTAAATCAACAAGAGAGTGTGTGTATGGATGTAAATAGTCATGTGATCTGTGTAAACACAGAAAGTCATTTTCGGTAAAAATATAATTGAACCAATGAATAAACGAATTTAGTGGTACATTAGCAACAAAACTGTTTTTAGATGATGCTCACCACTATTCTGAGTTGATTGAGATATATATCTACATGGTAGTTGAAGAAATAATAATTTAGCTATCTTGAAAAAACAATGCGATCTGGTTCTTTCCGGTATTCAGAAATTAGAACGTAATTTCGAAACAAATAGGAAAATAGAAAAATCCCAGCGCCGCTTGAGAGGAAACATATCAAGAGTGTCAAATATCAAAGGCCTGCAGTTGTCGTAAATCGCTGTTTTGCTTAACCAAGAAAACGGCAAAAACAACTTAGCAGCAACGTATCGTCAGCTAACTCAAAATCCATGTGTCCCTTGGATCAAAACAAACTCCTCACAACTAGTCATGGTATTTGTCAAAATCATGCATGTGGTCGCAGTTAGTTATAAAGTACTAAATTATGCTCCGGAATCTTGAATATTTAAAATTTGAACATAATCAGTCAAAGCAAGTCAGAGATATAGCACTAGAACCACATTCATTAAAACAAAAAATGGCCACCAGTCAGCCATTTTGAATCTTATCTGAAAAACAAAATGATGTTCAACGTATATACCAAGTTTGAACAAAATCCATCTGTAAACAGCAGGGGAATGCTTGATTTTGATGATTTTTTAGGACAAAAATGGCCGCCATTCGGCCATCTTGAATCAGATCGTGAAACAAATTGATGTGCATATGTATAATATCATGTATGATGTATGTGTGGAGTTTGATTGTGATTGGTTCAGGCCTTTCTAAGATACAGGTCCGAATGCACGAACGCACAGAGGTCAAAACATAAACTGCGTTCGAACGGGGACTAAAAAGGACTAGCCTCAAGGTCCCACAATGACAGAAATACTTGTCACAAGTCCCAGTTTTCAAAACGAGCAGAATTTACTTTAGTCACCACATTTAGTGAAGTGAAAATGTGCTTACCGATGAGACAAAGGTTTACGGCCTGGATCTGTAGGAGGATTACATGCACCCACAAACTGTATACGTTCCAGTTTAACCCAGCTTTGATCAGATGGTCTGTAAAAACCACCGAGTTCTACAACCTGACGCAAGAAAGATATAACTCTCTGGGTTCCTGAAATAAAAAGAAACATTGTGTAATTATTTACAACCTTGACTGAGATAAAACAATTTATTGCAGAAAAAAATGAAAATACCAGAAATGCAATCACTGTATAATTATTTTTCAAATAAACACATTTGCACATATGCAACATGATGTATCATGTTTATATAAAATTTGAACATGAAAGGGAAAGTACTGTGCATGAAAAGCCGACATGCATGCTCCTTTCCATAATATGCTAAAGATGATCTGAATGTAACCTACCATATTTGTCCATATCAGGCAGATTGATTTCATCACAAAATATAACAAACCATTTATTTAGTTGTATTGGTGACATGATTACACCATTTGGTGTACGTCGATATTCACAATAATGATCAAATGTCTTCAACATCAATTCAGGTGTTGTTGCACTGGAGAAATTCAATCCAACAACCTAAAATACCCAACAGCATAGTTTACACACAATCCGTATTTGCACAAGGTCACTTAAATCTACTCTCTAATATTGATCATAATCATCTACTACAACCCCTTTCTCTAATTTGGAGTGCCTGTCTAATAGGTGGCTGGCTAAAAGCCTGATGCAGCACAGATATATTTGAACAGCGATTACAAACATTGCGAAACTTACTTCCATGTCTGGCAAAGCACGTAATGCACTAAACAATGTCATAGTCTTTCCACTACCAGGTGGTCCACATAATACCAGTGGTTTGTGTTCTGCTAACCAAGTATATAACAAAGATTCATGTCTGACAGTATCTAAAGTAGGTACAACTACATCGGGTGCTGCCACTTTATGTGTTTCTACTTCTATCTGTGGCACCTTTAACTGCCATGGAACCCACTCGCCACTCATTGATACCTGCAAAGAAAATCATAATATTAATTGTCAGAAAACAATTTGTACCTTAAGCCAAAAATAACTTTTATTACATGTTTTAACAACATTTTTATTCGCTCAACAATTCCTGATTTGATAGCATTTGCTCGTTTACTCTTTGTGTGATTGCACATAGTACACAAGTCAGGGGTCAACAAATCAGAAGGTAGAGGAGATTTAAAATATTCAAAACACTTATTCAAGAGCTGTCCGTCCGTTGTTATTTTGACTTTTCTTATCAGTGTCCTACCCTCACTAGTTGCTAGGTACATTACGAATGTGCAAAATGACATTATATCTGTCAAGAATTTGGGAATCAAGAATTTGAATCAAAACCTACAGCTAATGGTAGAAAATTATTACAGAAATTAAAATAAATAAAAATGACTGGCTTTCAAAAAGTAAAAAGACAATGAGGCAATGGTGTTAGTTTATGCACCTTGATCAGAACAGAAAATTAAGTTGTGCATATATTACTGTAAAATACTTTATTTTAGCTGGAATTAATTTTGGGTGTTTTGTGTGGAGTTTATTTTCACATAATTTTGTTGAGTTGAATGTGAATTATGGGAAAAAAGGTATATTCGTTGATTTTATTATCACTGAATCATTCCTTCAGTGTAAAAGATCTTTTACATTATAAATATACTTACTTCAAAGTCAATGACAGGTGTACTGGTTGATGGTGGTAATGGAATAGTTGTTACACCACGAATGAAATCACCAAGTTCTTCACGGGTCTTTAATTTTCCATCGCCACTCATGGACCAGAGCAAAGAATAGACAAGATAACGTGGTATGTAGCGCTCTAACTGGTCGCTCTATATATAAACAATAGACAATTATTCAGAAAATGATACAAGATCATGAATTGATAATTAAAATAAAAGTTTGGTCATAGTTGGCAGACAAAACTAACAAATATTGACAACTCATTAAGGAAGCAAGCATAATAACACAGCTATCTAAAATATTGAATTAAGCAGAGGATTCTTGGAACCCACCTATTCACATAGTTCATATCCACCATAGACTCCGGTCAGTAAAAATGACTATTTTGAACTGTAGGCATTTATATGTGATTTAGCCAATGATGGAAGGGGAAGCCCCATGACCTCAAGATTTTCCCTCACGTCATGAACAACGTTACCAAGGCCACAAGGCATAGCCATATGGCTAAATACGTCACTTTTGGTTCTTTCTTTCTTCGCGCGGAGGACGAAGCCAACACTGGAAAATATGGAGTGGTTGGAAGGGGGAGAACCCTGAGTCTATGGTGTGTATGAACTATGTGAATAGGCGGCTTCTGAGAACCCTCTGCCTAAATTCACTACGTTCAATTACCCATCCTCAACTCCGGTCAGTCATAATGACTATTTTGAACTGTAGGCAGAGTCAGACGCCGATAGGTGGAAGGTTCCCTAGTAAACAGAAAGTGATGAAAAGGGTGTCCCAGTTCGGGATAATGCTCTCCAGTAATATACTACCACCTAGTTAAGACCAATGCAGGCAATGGTGTCTTCCCATGCCTGTGCCGTTCCCAGCCAAAATGCTGCCACGGTGACTGGGTTCGGTGTGCCTGAGAATGCTACACCCGACCCCAATTCTGGGGTCACTAGCTTGAAGTAGAGACTGAAACAGTTCTGCATGAGGGCATAGGCCGAAAGCGAGACCTGGTAATTCCAGGGGGTGCTGAAGGTAGAAATCTGTCCACTAAATTGCTCAGACTAACTTATTGTCTATGCGTAGGGATCCCCGAGGTCGTTCATGCTGGGTCAGCAACCAAAGTCTGACCCGCTATGACGGGACCCATCCTGAAGAGAACCTCCTCAATGGATTGAATATCTCTTAGATGGTAGACGTTCTGCGTTCTCCATAAGCCTGCCCTCAGTAAAAGTTTGAGGGGGTCGCCTGACACTAGCGCTAGTGAGTTAGCAATCACACGGACCTCATGCGCTCGTACTTGGTGTCTCTGCAAGTTCTGTGTCGAGGAAATATAGACTATAGACAGTCGCAGTAATCCACCTGGTGATGAAAGTCAGGGCGGCTGGCCTGTCTTGGATGCCTAGGGCGTAACAAAAACATGTGCTTGGCACCACGTCTCGAATCCCTAGTACGGTTTTCGTAGCAAGTTAGTGCTCGAACCGGGCAGAGAAGCAATTCCTCCTGATCCTCCGGGCCGGAAATGTTTGACAGCCGGGGAATGACGATCGGCTGGGGATCGTGTCCTTGGATTTGGCGAGAAACTCGATTGTCCATAAAGCATCTCAATGGTGCGGGACAAGGCCGACCTGTAGCCTACGATCGCTTTGTAGGACAAACTCACTTTGTCAAACAGGTGAACGAAAGAGTCTGCTACCTGGCCAACAGATGGATGGCATGGATCAATCTCCCTTCCACTACACCAATTTGTGTATGCTCGCCACTTTGAGTTGTAGGCAGCGTTGGTGGAATCCCTGTTCGCCCTGGCCAAACGTTAGCAGCCCGCTCAGACAAGACTTTCGTCTATTCGAGTCTACTGAGAGCCTCCATGCTTGTAAGTGATACGCTGGGATCGTTGGTAGTGCACCGCCCAGTTGGGATGGCAGGTCCGATAAGTCCAGAAGCACTACTGGTGTTTCGACTAGCATTTCCAACAGAAGTGGAAATCAGGCCTTGGTTGGCCAATTGGGTGCGACCAGTGTCAATATGCAGGTGTGCACCTGTCAAAGTTTTCTCCGGTATCCGGTGAACTAGCAGGAAGGGAGGAAGGCATACACATCTATGTGGGTCCACGAGGCATCCCTGGCCCAGGCTCCTGGAGTCGACAGGAGTGTTATGTACGTCGGGAGCTTGGTGTGGTAAACAGGTTCATCTTTGGACCGTCCCACAGCCAAAACAGCATGGAGGCTACCCACTGGGGTATCTGCCACTTCGTGTTCTGGAGGTGGAGCCACCTAGAAAGTGCAAAATTTTATTTCAGCTTAAACTGTTTTATCCGTTGTTCATCTGTTGACTGGGCCATATACCCTGGATTATTATGTGTATGGATGTATATTGTTGGCTGGGTATGTGACTAGATTTACAATTTGTAAATTAAATTATAATGTAAGAATCTTGGAGCCTTCCCATCTAATTTGCATTCAGTTCCTGTCCTGTTTTGTAATTTTCTCAATGCTACATTATGTGTCGCGTGTTTCAGCCTGTCATTGAAATTACTTGTTTCCTTGACAGCTTTGTGCATATGCAATTGTTCTTGCATTCTACTAGAGTGAGGTCGAAGGTTGTACAAGATGAAAATTATTCAATTAACAGTTTTACGTTTTCAATTTTTAGCAGTGTTTTACGTTTTTAGGACGCGCGATTGTGCAATTCCCCGCCTACTACACTTTGTGTGCCCTTAAAAAAAAATACTCCAGGGGCGAAAATCGCTCCTTTCCTCACTGCCCATTGAATTCTTGTAATGATGGCCTGTGCATGTATTAGACTGTGACGCGCCTACTAGCATGCTGATACAAATAATCATCTTCCACATATTTTCTTTAAAATGGTGCATCCTTATTTTTAAAAACATTACCTTCTTCGGGTATGCATACGTAAGTTGGAATAGCCCGCATTGAGTTTCCAGAGTGTGTGTGTGTGGCAGGGCAATGTGTTAAGCAACTTGCCGAGGCAAAAATGAGTTGTCCTTCCTGCTTGTTGCATGATTAAAATACTTTCACACATCCAATTGTTGATTATTACTTAGTAGTGATTATATTAACGTACAAAAAATAAATTTGTTGAAATGTTATGAAATGCAAATAAATTTCAACTTAGTTTCATCGCAAGCAAATGATTCCGGCAGCATATTAAACGCCATGTTTTGACCTGGGACAGAGTTCTTTGACCTGATTGGTCAAATCACTAATTAACCAATCATAATGATGGATGATGACAACGTGCTCAAATTACCATAGCTCATTTAAATTTGTTAAGGTTATTGAACGCAACACGGAAGAGATTTGCCGATATTGTAGTACGATCTTTTGGCTTAGATTTAGATGGGAAAGTAGCATTTTTTTTAAATCAAAAGATTAGTTGTTTTCACAAGATAAACTGAGCATTTGAAGAATAATTTAACATTGTTTACAGTGATAACAGCTCATTTTCTAAACGAAGCTTACCCATTCACGCTAGTCACAATAAACGTCATACACTTGAATAGGTGTCAATGACTACGGTAAAAATTAATTTAGACTATTTTAGGAGTCAGGAATGATTGAAATGTCCGAAAAATGTCACCAAAATATTTTCTTTTTTAAATTACCGAAAAAAAAACATGATTTCTTGGTCCCATTTAATTAATTTTGTTAAAACCGAACTGCCGTTTAACCGCCTCTATTTTGATCTGAAGGAACGACAATCCCCCTCATAAATACAAAGCTGGATAAAACACTGTATAGAAGTAACAACAGACCTGCATGGGAAAGTCAGCATGGTTGTGATTATAGGAGAGTACATTCCTAGCAGCTTGGTTCAACATAGAGAATAGTGAGCCCAAAGCACGTAGTCTGGTGAAATCCATTATATGTTCAGCTTGCTTAGATGCATACTCCATTGTGCGAATAACCAGGCCATCTGATGTAAAATGTGGTGCAAGCAATGCACTGATATCACGCTGCACCTGCAGATTTTAACACAGAATTATTACACTAGAAAACAATTATAATTAACATTTCAAAAATGTGAATGCAATCAGTGGTAAAATGGTGACTTGGTTACTATCAAACACTGGTTAATAATATACCGAAGTGTGAAAGGGTTTGTTTGATGATAAGTGCTGCATAATTTTGGTAATTGGCTAAATTAAAAAAAAAATGGTCAAAATTGACCCTATGCCAATTTCTCTTCCAAACCCATGATTTCAACTACTGTAGGCCTAAGGCTATTTTTGCCTGGATAATCAATGGCATTGCAGTCTGTATGCAGCGAGATTTACCTGCAGTGTTGGGGAAAGGGATTCTTCTTCTTCCTTCTGACCTGGCTTGAAATCTTCTTCACCTTCTTCAAGTGGAATCTTCTGTAATTGTTTCATGAAATTATCCAGTATCATCTCTGTGGAGAGTACATCTTCACTGAACCACACCATACCACAACGACTCACAGTTGCCATGGTTGCATAACGAAGATCCTGCACTTCAAACATGATGCGCACCTGCAATGAGAGTCACTATAGTTTGATTTTCTTTAAACAATGTTATTACTAGTAACAATTCCGGCAAGTAATTTGATATTCAGATACCACACAGCAATACATTTTTTTTTCCAGTACATACACAAGTAGCATTATCTATATAAAAAGTTCAACATTCAAGACAACAGACAATATGAATAGCTCATCTCCAATGAAAGTTAACGCTTGACATAATCTTCACCTCAATACAAATGAGAAACTAGCATATTGAAAGTTTATTGCAGAATTACATACATTTGGTGGTAGACTCAACCTCTCTCCATTAGGAAGGGTCAGCAGTTTATTGTCATCTAAGACACTGTTTAAATTCTCAACCCATTCTGGATCAACATCACCATCAAAGATAATCCACTGACGTTTGTTGATTTCACCACGGACGTTATCAATGATCCTACAAATAAACAATGCCTTTATGTAAGCCATACAGTATCAAATTAGCGGGACAGTCAAACTTGTGTTAGTGACCACTTTTAGGCAGTCCTAAGACATAATATATAAGCAACCTGTGTATAAAGACACAGTGTGACAATTCTTCCAGCAATATTTTTACAAATTTAACTTTGTCTAACTCAAATAATTTGGCAGAACCGTCTCGATGCTGAGAAAATAAGAGCTTGTTTTAATGAAAACTTGAAGTATACATGAGGGTATGTGTTATTATTTATTTATTTTGAAAACTCAATTTTTAACTGAAGGAATCAAACTAAATTAAATAATCATGTTAGAAATGACTACTGTTCAACTACGGACGTTTAATTGTACTTAGCGTATGTTACTATGACAATCAACCAATTCGAGAAAAACAGTTGACTATGACTAAATGCATAGTTACAGCCAAATAGCTTTTTAATTGAAATAAAAAAAATCAAAGAAAACAGAACTCTAAGACAGGAAGAGAAACACGAGCGATGTAGTCGAACAACAGGCATTACGGCAGCCATGTTAGTTTCACCTCGATCAATACACTATTACTCATGATGCACTATTCCCATAAGCGTGGGTATGTGGAAGTTCATAGCCAAGCGTACTGCGGTCAAGAACAAGGTAAGAAAAAAAAAAGGTGACAGGACCACCTTGATTTGCAGTTGATTTCCGGGTTCGGGTGCAGGTGCGTTTCATATAATATATATTTACAAGAAGATCGATACGCACAAGACCGCCGATTGTAGTAGACATACTTCAGATGGCAATAGGAAGTTTGAAGGAAGCTAATACAGTTGATTTTTAACAGACGAGGTAAATGGAAATCACTTTTCAGTCCTCGTTGAGACACGCACATATTTAAATGAGTTGGTAAACAAGAGATGATGGCAACTACACGTTGTGGCAGATTTACATACCACTACAGTTCGACTAAAGTTGACAAACACCACTGTCAGTCACACAAAGTCCCCAAAATTCTAAAGGAATTTTTAAATGCGTTGGGGAACAGGAGATGAACAATTGTGCATACTTGGATGACGACTCCACGTTATGACGCAGCGTGAAAATGGCAATTTAAAATCTTGCTTGCAGATTTCCCGGGGCAGATTTACATAATAAGATAAGTTTACAAACACCACGGCAAGTCACACAAAATCCATCAAAAGGGAACTGCAAGTTGTATAATGCCAAAACAGTACCATGATTTCACAACTTTCGAAATACGTTCGCTTTTATCGAGAACTGAACGAACAGCCTTTAGAACACAAAGCCTAAACTATCAGAAATTCGTAAAACATAATTCGAGTGATGGTATAACAAAATAACTCATTTGTAAATTCAATCCATTGAAAAAGTATAAAAAACATTTTCACAAACAATTTTTATTATATAAATACACTTTGAAAAGAAACATGATTCATAAACATACATCTATTTAAATACATTTTCACTACAAATTACACAATACTTATTTATTTGTCAATGGCGTCTCTTCACAGCAAAAACTGTAGATATCATGCACACGTGTGAGTACTTCGGTGACACATTTTATAGTTACGCCCAAAATAGTTCATTATTTATTGTGCAACTGTGACCAAACAACATTCTGTTAACATTCACACATTTTCATAAAATCTCCATGCACTTTTTGATCATTCATAAGTAAAATACACTACAATTAACTCCAGAAAAACAATTTTCTTGGTACATTCCTACATTCTTGCATATTAAATGAGGGGTTCAGACACATTCCATTCCATTCCAACACTTTTATTGGACTAATAAAGCAGGTCAATCCTTTCCCAGCAATAATTAGCATTTCATTTATAAAATAAGTAGTCTGTCGGTTTTTTACCCTAAAATTAGAGAATATAAGGTAACATCACAAAATGAACAAATCTGAGAAAGGTCCATCTAAGGTACATGTATACCAAAGTTGACGAATCACGACAGACCATCAGTAATATGAACAGCTCTACTGTCAACATTAAAACTAATATAGTAATATGCTACTCATTGTGAAAGATACAGTAACTTTATTTGTACTGAGTACTGGCACAGTACATGTGCACAACAGTTATACTTCCCTCTGAACGAACACTATTCTTCCAAATGCAGTAACACAATAAAGTGATTTCACAAGGAATTCAACTTACTTCCTCAGGATATGTGTAAAGAGACCATCAGTCCACTCTCTGGTGTTTGGGTCCAGAGTTCCATATAGTAGATCTTTAGAAATTGCCTGCAGAATACAAATATTTGTATTTTAAAAACTTTCAACTAAATGACAAAAATTCACTGATGGCATCTCCCAAAATACCATTATGATACCTTTTAGAACCCTTCAGTCTGTCCAATGTACTGAGTAATCAACACTTACCTTGGGATCAATTACATGTGCAACACCTTCTACACCCTCTATTCTCTCTAATGCCTTGAGTAATGATCTCCATGCACAACTCTTACCACTTCCACTTGGTCCAACCATCATTAAACCATGGTTTAATTGAGAAATCTGGAACAACTGTAGAACCTGTAAATGAAAGCAAATTTGGGTAATGAAAGATTATCAAAGATCTGCCAATTCAAATATTGATTTATTAGAAGTACATGTTGAGCAATTCTAGTTTGTCTTACCTTCTCAACCCACATAGTTCCACTATCACCGCCTTCACCATATGTTAAAAAGTTTTCTTCACAGACATTGGCCAATTCTTCTCGTAGTTTTTTCATTTGAGCCTGTGTATATTGTACACCTGGGAAGACATCTGACAACAGACTGTATAGAAGTGGGATATCTTCCGCTACTAGTTTAGGCACCACCGTCTCACACACACTCTGGATCAAAATCTATAACAAACATTAGATTAATTATAGTAAATATGTTGACAATGACAAGATAAAGATATGCAACTTTCATAACCATGTTTGATAATATGGATTGAAGATCTCACACTCTTGAACTTTGTAAGCATTTGAAAGCAACCCCATTTTGTGTCAAACGTAGTTCTAAGCAATAGCAATGGGTGTTTTAAAATGAAAAAGATTGTAGCAACATGTATTACAAACTTTCCAAATACGCAAGTATACAACTAAAAACAGTTTGAGATGAACATGAATCGTAAAACAAAAGTAAAAGTGTAAATAAGAATATACCGTAGAACCTTCAGCAAGCACAGTCACAGCGAATAATGTTTGAGAGTGTGTACAAATGGCAGTTGTCAATTTAACTACAGTACATGACACGTTTAGTGATAAGCCAGATGTATGAAATATGGATATGTCAAATTGACTGCCAGCTTGTTCATAACATTGATGAAAGATGCGACAGTAAAAGAAGGTTACTTACCTCTTGTTCAGGTAAGCGTTCAGCTATTTTAGCTTCATCAATGGATTGACCCTCTTCTCTCATCGTTTCTTTGATATGCTGAATATGATCTCTCTTCACATTACCAGCACTCACTAGTACACTCTTCAATGCACGAAGTCCAAAGTCATAATGGGACTGTGATGACAGCTGTTCATCACAAAGCCTATAAAAACAAGCCATACATGGCATAGTCCATGTTAATTATCAAATTTAAGATACATAGTTTTGTTTGTAGTATTACAGTTTGAGATAATTGTAATATAATTATGTATGTATCAAGTATGAATGATATCCATCCATAAATGACTGAAATCCACTTCCAGAATGCCAGAAATGCTAGATTTTTGATGATTACAAAATGAGTACAAAAATGGCCATTTATTTGATTTAATAAGACATACTTGAAGAAAGGTACAATCTTGCTGGCCAGCACCTCTGCTGTACGGAAACCTTGTGAGTATAACATGACCTGAGCAATCAGCTGACGATCTGGTTTAGTCATAGCCAAGCTTCTGAACAATTTCTTCAAGTTGTCTGGCAAGTTAGATCTTCCTGCATAGCCAGGGTTCATTGTGATAAAGATAGCCATGTCACGACTCACTTTCACTTGTTTACCAACAAGTTCAACCTGAATATCTGCAAATACACATTATTAAGGTTTTATTATTGTGTTTTTTCAAACTATTTTAAAAACTATTTCACTTTCAAGTGAAGCAAATGAATGAATTGTGCAGGATGTTCATAACGCTATATGATCACGTCTCAGATTACATTTTTGTGTCTTTGTTTTCAAGTTATGATCAAATAATTACAGACATGCTAACGAGACAGAGTCAGATAAAGAGAAACGAAGATGCGATCGCCAAGTCTACATTCATTACAAACATCCAGTATACTAATGTATTTATCTATATCTAAGCTTTCAGATGATGTATAGGTTGTTACAGAAGCAAGCTTAGTCACTTTTAGAGAATTTCATTTTTAATTTGGTTGATAGTCATTAATCAAAGTTATAAGTCAAATACTAGTAGGTGAAGAAGGCAGACAAATGAGTAGACAGACAAATGAGCAGACAGACAGACAGACAGACATGCCCTAACAAAATCAGTTACATGAATAGCCTGTCATTTTTAATGACAGCCAGACTAAAAAGATCAAATGTACTTACCACTTTTGACCTTATCACTGGCACGTTCTTTGAGCGCTTCTTGGATGGTTTGAATTTGCTGTGATACAGCTGATAACATGCGTTCTTCTAAACGGTTGAATTCATCAAAACAACCCCAAGCTCCAACTTGACACAATCCAACAAAAATACGACCCATGGCCTAAAATACAATCATAATCGAAGATATAAATAAACTATTGACCTTTGATATAACTAAACACATACAGCAGAGCTTGAACTTTATGGAGACATTAAAAGCAATGTTCAAAGTTTGCCTTGGTGCCGTTAATAATCCTAATTAAAATTTTGACCTTGAAATTGGGTGCCTGTTGAATTCTGAAGTTAAAGTCCTGATACACTGAGCCCTGTACAATACATACATACCTGGAAGTCAAAGGTCTCATCACAATTGAACACCAATACAAATCTTCCCATTTGATTACCAAGGGCTTTGACAGATTCTGTTTTACCAGTACCAGCAGGTCCTAATAAGTGAAAATGGAAAATGTACGACTGTCAACATTAACCAGTAATATACAAGTATTAATTAATCTACAAGAAATCTACAATCTATACAAGATGTCTTACTATATACATCTTGTGTACAGTATTTAATGTTCATTCATTCATTAGCAGACAATTTCAATAAATATGTGGTCAATAACATAATAAAGAATATTGACATACCAAATGGTGAGCCACCAAGTCGACTTTCCAAAGCTTGAGTCATAGTGAGATAACACCTATCAGTCAATGGTGTCTGTACTAGTTTATCTTGTACACCAAGATATTCAAATCCATAGTTAAAGCGAGCATTAGCCATATGAATTGACAACTGCTTTAGAACATCACTATTCTTAGGGTCAAAGTAAAATCTCATTTGACATAACCAATCAAAGTTAGTCACACTATCCACTTTGTGTTTCATTAACATTCTAGTAACATCACGTTGATGAACAAGTTCAGTAATCTGCAATTGACAACAAAGATGAAGTATTTAATTACTTTTAAGTAATGCGACAAGCCCATTTATAGTACTACACGTATTCCATGCCAAACCCATTTACGCTACACCTAGTCCATGCCAAACCCATTTACACTACACCTAGTCCATGCCAAACCCATTTACACTACACCTAGTCCATGCCAAACCCATTTACACTACACCTAGTCCATGCCAAACCCATTTACACTACACCTAGTCCATGCCAAACCCATTTACACTACACCTAGTCCATGCCAAACCCATTTACACTACACCTAGTCCATGCCAAACCCATTTACACTACACCTAGTCCATGCCAAACCCATTTACACTACACCTAGTCCATGCCAAACCCATTTACACTACACCTAGTCCATGCCAAACCCATTTACACTACACCTAGTCCATGCCAAACCCATTTACACTACACCTAGTCCATGCCAAACCCATTCACACTACACCTAGTCCATGCCAAACCCATTCACACTACACCTATTCCATGCCAAACCCATTCACACTACACCTAGTCCATGCCAAACCCATTCACACTACACCTATTCCATGCCAAACCCATTCACACTACACCTATTCCATGCCAAACCCATTCACACTACACCTATTCCATGCCAAACCCATTCACACTACACCTATTCCATGCCAAACCCATTCACACTACACCTATTCCATGCCAAACCCATTCACACTACACCTATTCCATGCCAAACCCATTTACACTACACCTATTCCATGCCAAACCCATTTACACTACACCTATTCCATGCCAAACCCATTTACACTACACCTATTCCATGCCAAACCCATTCACACTACACCTATTCCATGCCAAACCATGCACGCTACACCTATTCCATGCAAAACCCATGCATGCTACACCTATTCCATGCAAAACCCATTTACACTATACCTATTCCATGCCAAACCCATTTACACTATACCTATTCCATGCCAAACCCATTTACACTATACCTATTCCATGCAAAACCCATGCATGCTACACCTATTCCATTTTAAGCCCATTTACGCTACACTGACTCAATGCTAAATCCATTTACTCTACACCTAGTCCATGCATTATACCAATTTCACATCAAACCATATTATGTTGCTAAACCCAATTTAAGTCTTTCAATGACACCAACCCACTCCAAGGTGCATACTCAAATATCCCATGTATCTAAATATAAGACAGCATTACAGTACTCATTTCGCCAAACCTTCCGCTTTTACCGCTTTTTAATAGACTTAATTTTAATCACCTTATTTTGCTCGCTCATTGAAAACACAGACCGTTCGCCAGGACACTGATCACTGGCACATGAGTGGTTGAAATGGTGGTTTTGATGGTAAAGTGTGAAGATACAACTAGTATTAAAGCGCGGTAGTCGTGCAAGATATATGGGTCTCATATAAACAAAGATGGCGACTTTGACTGTTGCGCAGATCAACGAGTGCAAACTGACACATTTCCAAGCTTTAATTGGGTAATTTTCATTTGATTGGAAGGTTTCGAAAGAGTCACCGGCGGTAATCAGTGCAAGTCGCGCCCAGGTCAAACCTCATACTTGTGATTTCCATTTGAAGAGTGCATAAGATTGTGGGAAAATCAATGTTCATCAACACAAATGTCGAACATGCGCAGCGCGACAACACCACCCTTTAACTATTATTGAATTCTGAGCAACACTTCAAATCTAATTGTTGTTGACACTTGTATTGTTTGCAAAAGCAACTGAACTGCGATCTCTTGTTACGTGATTTGGGGTGCTTATTCTAAATGTTATATTTTTTTTAATTTTAATGGGACAGTTACGCGAAAAAAGCATAGCTAATTCCTTTTGACAAAGTGGAGAAACTAGGAAAATATTATTGATTAATTCCAAAAATAACAATATCAAAACCACCTCGGTCAACAGGCAGTCGGTCACTCTGGTAAAATTTGACATCCAATTTTCAAAATTTAACTCACGATCAGTGACTGAGCTCGAACTATACGTACCGTAAAAATATTTTCAAAAAATAGTTTTGAATAAAAACTGGCCACATGCCCTGAAAAAGCCGAACAGAGCTTGACATGCATAAATAATTTATTGGGCTTCAGAAAAAAACATGTCAAATTTAGTCGTAGCCGTAAATATTTGGTGACCAGTCGATGAACAATTTGAAAATCAGGATTCACACGGAAGTCCTTCGATACTGAAAATCACCCCTACTCTAGTTTACCTTATTTCACAACTTGCAAAGAAAACTGATTTGCTGTGAATACTAAATGTATTTTTCTTTTTGAACTGAGGTCAAATCCCACCCTTTTGTAAAAAGATACCGATGTTTTTCAGTGAATAATTTTGATGCGTTTCACAGCACAAAATAACTGTGAATCAACGCCAGAGATTGGAAGGTACGACGACCCTTCAATTAGCTTACTGTGGAATACTTTATTTTCGCTGGAATTAATTTTCGCTGAAAAGGCTTTTTGGGCGTTTTGTATGGAATTTATTTTCACTGATTTCTGATGAGTTTAATGGGAAATATAGGCAAAAAAAGTATATTCGCTGGATTTTATTTTCACGGAATCATCCCTTCAGCGAAAATAGCGAAAATAAATTCCAAGCGAAAATAAAGTATTCTACAGTATTATCAACAGGGCTTTGCGGAAGAACCACACCCTCATCTTCAATCATTTTTAGTGTGAAAGTTGCCAAGTCATGAATTTTATGGATTGGAATAAAATAAAGCTAGCGATTGCTAAGAATGGTTATCAATATATTCCCTGATGCTCTTCAAATTTTTATTTTTTCTATTTCAAGGTAATACTTGTTTAATTATTTGGGGTTTCAGACCACAAATTACGGGACATGGTCCCATGAATTACGGTCAATGTTTGTCCTGTCTCGGCTGATTGTGTTGAATGCCGAACGTCTGGACCAACGCCAGTCCTAAACTCAGTATGGAGAAACCAACAGGGATCAATATTCCAAATATTATTGGGACACGGTCATACCAAACATGCAAAATTGACAGATACACAAAGAGACATTAGGTTTTATTTTAGGCTTAGAAATATTTTCTTTCATTCAGTCCATTCATGGTCATTCGGCTTGCCTCCGCCTTGAAAGAAAACAACAACTACACAAATCGTAAACAAAATCCAAGAAAGGAAACCCAGACAACCATGTGGTACTTGTGTTGAAATTCATTTTGTAGCAGTGCATCATGTCAGAATATTGTTTAATATAAAATATTCAATCCCAGCCAAATCTAGGTCAAAGGGTCAGATTGCGTGCACATAATCATAGTTACAACAAAAAGTATTTGAACTATGACGGCTGTTCAACATCTATGAAAATCAGAGAAAGACAATTATAAGTCAATGTGAACCTCGGAAATTGTTTGGCAGTCCCAAATTTAAACACGAGCGAGCGAGCGGTGATATTTCGGGTTTGGTGTGGTCTAAAATAAAGCAGAAATTGTCCAGTCGATTTAAAAAAGCAAAAGCGAGCAAAAAAAAGGAATTGAAAAGCGAAAGCAGGCAGGAGATTGGGTGAAATGAGTACTGTATGGGTTTAATTCTCACCAGATGTTCCAGTTTTTTCCTTCTCACTGGTGGTTGTTCCTGTAGTACAGAATCAGCCAATACATTGAGTGTTGCTTCTACAGTCTTCAAGACACCTTCTAATGGATTACTTAAGCCTTCAGTGTTTGTCAACGCTTTATCAACACCCTCAGACCAGGCTATCTGAGCTGATAACACCACTAACTGCGCCTATAGAGTAAATTAAATATGACTTAATAACTTTCTGACAAATGCAATAGTTGATAGTGGTCTCCCTGTACATACCTTTGTACTTACATTGATATATTCCATGACATATCAAGAGAAAAATTAACAAAGACCTGGAATGAGACCAACAATAGAGAAAACTCAAAATACGCGCACATACAGACTTTTAAATCATACAATTAAAAGTGTACCTTATTTAAACATTATAACAAATATCAAGATATTAAAACATTAGGCAAACTAAGACTAAGCTGCTATAGTCTAAAAATTTAAATTGTGAGAAAGACACGTTCCAAAACAGCTGCTGATGAAAGACTTTGAAAAATATGTAAAAACAGCAGAAGATGAAATGCATTCCATAATACACTGTCAAATATATACAAATGATAGACAGGAACTTTATGAACAATTCAACAGAATTTACAATAATTTCTCAACACAGAACACAGACAAATTGAAAATGATTTCAAACAACGACAAAGCCATCTCTGCTTAAATGCTTAGACATTATCAGATACATAAACAATGCTTTTACTGAAAAACAAGCACCAGGTTTACTACACAGTTATTTACACAATATCAACATGACAAAGAAAAATAAATTACTGTAATTGTAATTTCTTTACGGCTATAATAACAAGCCATGCATGGCACAGTCCTCATTAGTTATCAAATTTAAGATATATAGTTTTGTTTATAGTAATATAGCTGGAATATAACCAGGAATATGATTTTTTTAACATTAAAATGATTGACATTTGTATCTGATCATCAAAAAAGTACTTGTCCATATTGAGAGATATTGCTCTGGAACAGCATTCAAAATCAACCATTTTGAATACATGTATATATATATAATATGATGTATAACAAATATAAAAAAATTGAATATAATCAGTCAAAGCATTTCAGAGATATGACTCTAGAAGCCCAATTATTAAAACAAAATGGCCGCCAGTCAGCCATTTTGAATGCAATTGGAAAAATAAAATGACGTGCATCAGGAACCCGTAATGTCTAATGTATGTACCAAATTTGAACGAAATCCATCCAGAAATGCTTGATATTTGATGATTTTTTTAGCACAAAAATGGCCGCCAGTCGGCCATTTTGAATCTTATCTGAAAAAGAAAATTATTTGCATCAAGGTCCCATGTCTAACGTATATACCAAATTTGAACAAAATCCATCTGTAAACAGCCGAGAAATGCTTGTTTCGGCCATCTTGAATCAGTTTGATTGCGATTTGCCCAGGCATTTCTAAGATACAGGTCCAGACGCACGCACACACGCAGGTCAAAACATAAGTCCCCGTTTTCGGACTGCGTCGGAACGGGGACTAAAAATTATTATTATATTTACCTGATACTGATCAACCCACAAGATGTACTTGTTCCCATCAATGTTATCATCCTTGAATTGCGAGACACCACTCACAGCATCAGCTAACAACTTAGCTAGTGTCACACGCATCTCTTTCTCAACCATCGTTAACCACTCATTGATTTTAGGGTTCTCTTTGATGTTAATTACAGTCTTGAAATATACCTGTAATACAAACAATCAGTCATTAAGTGAGTACCTTCCACTGGGCTGTATTGGCATAGTCTACTCAATGAAGATAACTTGTTGCCATTTACAGTAATAAAATGAAACAGTCCTAATGTACAACTAAGTGGCGACATACATGTGTGTACTTACCTCTTCACCTTCTCTGGATGCAATACCTTTTACAACAGTATTATCTTCATTTAAGAGCAATGTAGCAACACCGGCAAACATCTTCTTGAAATGTTTCTGAAGTCTACCAACATTCTTACTATTACCAATAATTTCCAACAAATCTTCATCACCAACAAAGTAGAATCTGAAGAGAGATACAAGCAGTATTAGAAGTAGTACACTGCACAGGGTTTATTAATTTGTTATTTTGCAAAATATAATATGCCCTTAAACAATAATCAATACTTAACAATATTTTTTTCAAACTGTTCTACAGTATTTTTATTTCCATTCAGTTGCTCATTTTAGAATTCATTCTTGCCTTATGCCACTATTCGCATTTTGTGACATACCTGGGGAAGGACGCTCTTTCTCTTTCCAAGTATTCTCCCAGTGCTTTCTGTATCTTTCCTAACAAATCAGCCAATCTTTCCAGAGATCTCTGTACACCAGGTATATTTAACACATCCAATACTAATGGTGACTTGGAAACTTTCTTCATCAAAGCCAAGAACTCTGTACTTATACTGTTAAAGGGAAAATGCTTTAACTTCACTTAAAACTCATGGCATTCAATGATATTTTAGAACACCACAAGATCTAGAAATACATCAACAAATTGCTTTTAATAGAAATGGCAAATCACACAGATGTCAAGCAACAGTCAAATCTGATTTGGTGTCAACTACAAGAACATTTTTCAACATATCTGACTATCATATTTGTTGTATTAAGAAACACATCTAAGTACATGTAAACCATTAGTTGCATTTATTGTATTCTGAAATATTGAAATACAACTTATTATGTTCATACACTATGAGCATATCTGATACTATGAAAGGGAGAGGAAGTGCTGGGTTTTAAATTTAACAACTTCGCCGCGAAAACAGCGAGTGCTAATGTTACTTTTCATGTTCACATGGATTAATTTAGTGATTTTATTTTATCAGCATACTAAAATCAGTGAATGATTAAAGTGTTTACAGTATAGCTTGGAAGAAAATTTGTGTCAATAAATGGGAAGTTTTTAACTGTTTAAAAGGTTTTACACTCAATTCTGAAAATACTAAGATTATTATGACTTACCTATGGAATCTCTGTGTTTCAACAGGCAACAAATGTTTAATATCAGCACTACCAGTGAATATACCTTCCAAGTAGACCCAGCGCCTCTGTACATCAATCCACACATCAAACAAGGCATTAATACGATTCAATTTCTCTTCCCAAGACAGTGCATCTTCCTCAAACACCTAGAAATAAATTATAAATGCAAAAGTTAAATGTACCCAACAAGGTTGCAATATATAATTGGGATCTTTTCATTGTATTTTGAGTGTCAGTAAATATTGAAAAACAAAACAAAATCGAAGAAAACTTAGAAAGAACTCCCGTGTGCTGAGAGTATTGAAGACACATTAAAAATTATATAGATATTGATTGAAAAGCTGAAAACTAGTTATGTAAATCAGGTAACTATTATGAACAGAACAGAACAAAAAAATTTATGAATTATTATGTCATTGTTCTAGAGCATTTATGTACCAAATGTTATTCAAATGTGATGATCAGTAATTGAGATATCAGTGTTACCTAATTAACATGATTAATAAGCATAAATATTTACTAAAAACTAATTGGGTCTCTGCATAGTTTATATATCCAATTCTTTATATATCAGTGGAACATTATGCAAATTAGGTAATTAATATCCAATTAAAAATAATCAGGTCTCTGCATAGTCCTAGAAGATCTATGTAGCAAGTCTCATTGAAATATGATTAGTACTTGAGATATCAGACAAAAAGCTGAAAATTAACTAATTATGCTAATAAGGTAATTAATATGCACAAATATTTACCAAAAAACAAACCAGGGGTCTGTGCAGTGTCCTATGACATCTATGTACCAAGTGTCATTGAAATGTAATGATTACTACTTGAAATATCAAAAGCTAAAAATTAATTAATAATGTAAATTAGGTAATTAATATGTACTGATATTACCCTAAAAACTATCAGGTCTGTGCAGTGTCCTATGATATCTATGTACCAAGTTTTATTGAAATGTGATGATTAGTACTTGAGATATCAGTGGAAAAGCCAAAAATTGATTAATCATTATGCAAATTAGTTAATTAATATTGCTCAGATTTTTACCAAAAACTAATCAAATCTGCACATTAGTTTGGAGCATCTCTGTGCCAAGTTTCATCAAAATCCAATGAGTGGTTCTTTAGATAGCAGTGGAACAATCATGGAACAGCTAAAAATTAGCTAATTATCATGCAAATTAGGTAATTAACTTGCATGAATTTTTACCAAAACCTAATAAAATCTGCGCATTGGTCCAGAGCATCTACAGTACAGTTCTGGCGGAAGCTTTGGCTTTTGTGGCATCATTGGCGCTTACACATGGCTTCATTGTCGCCTCAGCATCGCATCATTGTGGCATCAGCTTCGCGTCATTGAAAATTGAAGCTGTGTTCGCCTCTCTTATTTTGTGGCATCATCGTGGCCTCTGCTTCGCAGTCTCATGGCATCAACATGACATCAGCTTCAAAGTATTGTGACATGAGTATGACCTCATTATTTTCACATGGAAAGGCAGTAGAGAAAAAACGCGTGTACAGAAGTTCGATATGTAATCGATTTGAAATTCAAAGTGGTAAGGAGAATAAAATAATATGACCAAGAGTAAAATGACATTTTAAAAAGATATCTTGTTTAATTATTTAATGTTGCGAGTATTGGGTACCAAAAACTATGTGAAGTACATTGGAATCTGCAAGGTGACGAGTGTCATATTGACTGCAAGGAAAAACGTGATAAATTTAAATCACACGATGCAATCGTCGTTCGGAAACAACACAATTTGCTATACGAAATGAAACTATTCTTGTTATAAAATTACCATATTTTCGTTCATTTTATTTGCTGGTAAGAGAACAGATTCAGATTCCTCATTTTAGTGGTATTTTTCTGTGTTTCGTTTAGTTTTAGCTGAGTCAGATCCCATGCCCGGACTACTAATACATGCAAAACACGCGAACACCGCCTGGCGCTGTCGCCTGCCATCTTGATACAAAGTTCCAAAACAAGTGCGTACATTTCCAACTATGATTGGATGGTGGTGGTGGCGTCGGTCTGGTAAAATTTTACATCCAATTTTCAAAATTAAGTCACAATCAGTGACCTGAGCTCGATCTATACGTACTTTAAAAGTATTCTCACAAAAAAATATTTTAGAATAAAAACGAGCCACAGGCCTGGTAAAAAATTGAATCTATAGCACTTGACGTGCAGAAATAATTTATTGGGCTTCAGAAAAAAAGTGTTCATTTAGTTGTAGCCGTAAATATTTGGTGACCAGTCGAACAATTTGAAACTCATTATACACACAGAAGTCCTTTGATACTGAATATTATTGACCCCAATCTGGTTTACCTTATTTCCCAACTTGCAAAACTGATTTGTATCTCAGCCCAGTTTTTCTTTTTTCTTTTTTGAACTGAGGTCAAATCCCAGCCGTTTATCAAAATATACCGATGTTTTTCAGTGAATGATTGTGAAGCCTGTCACAGCACAGTGAATCGACAGCGGAGATTGGACAGTACGACGACCCTTCAATTAGCGTCAAATATGCTTTGTTACAACATCATTGATTTGCTGAAAGTCACCTGATCAAAGAACGACCTGGGTCACAGAACCATATTTGTTCGTATTATCAACGGGACTTTGCAAGAGAACCACACCCACATTTTCAACCATTTTTAGCCTGGAAGTTGCCAACAAATGTCAAAAAACTCGTGAATTTTATGGATTTGAATAATATAAAGCTAGCGATTGGTAAGACTGGTTAATAATATATCCCCCGATGCTCTTCGAATTTTTTTAATTTTATTTCAAGGCGAGAAATGGATAATTGAAGTTCCATCGATTTCAAGGCGACTGTTTCACCCCGACAACTCTACGCTGTGTTGTAGTTTCACGAGGTAAAACAAAAATATAGATATAATAAATAATACATGTTTAATTATTTGGTTTTACAGCCCGCAAATTACGGGACATGATCCCATGAATTACGATAAATAAATGCTGATTGTGTTGAATAATGGACGTCGGGATTTTTCCAAATATTTACGAACATACTGTCACAAAAAATGTATGCAAAATTGACAAATACACAAAGAGATATTAGGTTTTATTTTAGCCTATTTTCTTTCACTCAGTCCATGCGTGGGACTTCTATTTAGCTTCATGAAGTGAAGCCAAAGCTTCCGCGAGAACTGTACTGTATGCAACAAGTTTCATCAAAAATTAATGCATGGTTAGACAGACAGACAGACAGACAGACAGACACTAACTGCAAAGACTCCCTTTTTGTGCTTCGCACACGGGAGTCAAAAACACTGGAGACAGCATACTGGTATACATACCTTGTAGTATGGTGATAATTTCATAGCAGCTACACTGTTTATATGTTCTTTGACTTTAGTAAACAAATCATCCCATCCACGTATCAATCTACATTTATTCTGATAGTTTATAAGTTCAAGTTCATAACTCTGCCAAGCTTCACGTACCTATGTAGTAGAAATAGTAACATGAACTTGTTGTCAGCAATATACATGCAGCATTACTGTAATTAGGTATAGTTTTACTCACCATTTTCATAAATTCTTCCAAAGCCATTTCACCTTGTGCAATGTTAATGATATCTCTAATAATAGGTTCATTTCGATGTAAATCAATATCCCAAATCTGGCCTAATGTTAAGTCAGACAACACCCAATTCACACGCAATTTCTTCATTAACTGTTTCCAATGTCTTTCTTTCAAAGCATCTGATTTCAGCTCAACTATCAGCACATTGACCTGCAGACAACAATATTAGTCTGTAGTTATGAACAAGTCTTTAAGACAACTTTTCAAAGTAAACCTGACTCATAAACACTGATAGATAATGCTACAAACATTTCTGTTCAGTTGATGTTCAGAATAATTACTCAGTACACACCTAATATCATACTAAATACACTCATGTATACAGACATTTATAATAATTACTGTAATCCGTTCATTTTTTTTCCTTTGCATACTTAAACCTGACACCTTTTCTTTCAATTCACCTGCCCATGGAGTTCAGTAAACGTCATTCAAACAGCTGACCAATACTGACCAATAGCGCGACAGCAGCGTATCTCAAAACACGCAAGCAACAAGTTGCTTGTCGCTAGTAAATATTGTCTTTCAATACTTAATATGCACATCTTGCCATAAATATACTGTGATTAAGTGTTGTTAGTCATTTTATCATTTGGAGAGTCAAAAAAAAAAGAATAGGGTGAATTACCCACAAAGTCTGAACCAATGCAAGGTAATCAAGTATGCAAATTAGACACCACCATCTTTGGATAACTACATAAATACGTACCTTAGCATAACCCTTGAGTACTCTGTTGACAAACTCAAATGAAGCATACTGACGTAACCGAGCTGGGAATGATTTGAGTTGAGTTGCCAGTGTATCAAGACTTTGACGCAACTGAAAAAAAAGATAATACAGAAAGTTTGAATAAAGCTTGGCTTTGGCTGACCAATGATTTTCTTGTAAAGGCTGTAAATTTTGTTTCTTTTGAAGGCATCAGTGATTGTGAGTGAAAGAATATTACCTTTCTTGGTGCAACAGTAAGCCAAGGTGTATCTTTAAGACCGTCAATTTGTTCCCATATTGCAGCCAATTCAGACCAAACACCTTTCAAATCTTGTAATTCTTCTAATGCTACAAGCATTCTGTCTTCACTGGGGCTAATAGTACCTGTAGTAAAAATGTCAATCACACACTGAATACATGATAAGATAGGAAACCTAGAGATTATTTATGACATAATATGGGACAAGGATTTCAACCTTGTCTTTACCAGAAAAAAAGTCAGTGGAAAAGATTCAATTGATAAATTTGAAATTATCTGATTGTAAAGTTTATATGATTATAAATGAAAATCATGAATAAACTGGTCATCATCCCCAATTTGAATAACTAAGAAATGAGGACCAAGAACTGAATTCAATCATTCATGTGTATTACAGCAATTCCAGGCACTGATTTGACGCTGAAGTCGTGCTAGATGTTGATACAGTACTCATTCCGCCTAACCTCCCGCTTTTATCGCTTTTTTTCCCAACCGCTTATCGCTTAATTTCCGACCGCTCGCTGCTTTCCGACCGGAAACCGACCGCTTTTTTTCCGCTCGCTCGCGTTCGCTTTTGTTCGCTCGCTCGCTCCTGCTATGGTTGGCTTCAGAAACATCGTCCGCTTGCCAACCGACCGCTGGAGTAACAATGATCGTACATTGTATGTTTTTATTCGTAATAAATTTAGGTTTTAATCACGATTCAAAACACAACGCCTATTGTTTCTCTGTTTTGGAACAAAGACGCCTTCAAATCACTTGACACATTGTAACGTTTGCTAAGCAAGTCGAACTGTGACCTGTATTTACCTATTTACGTCCCTGTGTGTGTAGCTATATAACTGGTCAATCGCAATATGTATTGAGTACTAGTATTTGTGTGTTGTGTTTGAGTTTCTGTGTGTGATTTTGACTAAATTTATTCCGAACGGCGCTCAAAATAATTTGACACTTTGTTATTTGTGAACGCAACTCACACTATGACCCTTACTCAATTTGCATAAGTAATACGAATGCTGTAGTTCAGAAAATCTATTGGTTAACTTTTGCTCGTGTCTGGGTGCGCAAAACAAAACTGCACATATAATTATCGCATAGCTGAATTTCTACAAATCAATTGGACTTAACCTACTAGTATAATGACTGTGACGATTAATCGCATATCTGAGTACAGTCACGATTCAAGACAAATAAAAGGCACAAATATAGATAATATAGCAAATTATTTTTTTCTGTAATATTCGTGTGTAATGAGTAATTATGATAAAAAATTATGGGTACATATCGAATAGATTTCGTTATGAATTATTTCTAATATCAATTTCTAAATTATTTTGTCAAAATCAGGGTTTTTTTCCAGGTTTTTTCACGCAAAACGAAAAAATTTCATGTCGGGAACGAGAAGTTTTTTTTTTATTAGGCCACACTGATTTAATTTTATGGATGACATCCTCTGAAGACCCCAAAACTAATGCGAGAGGGCGAAAAAAAAAAAATTCGGCCCCCAAAAAAAAATGCTGCTAAAACCACAGGACTACGAAGCTATTATTACGAATTTAACCACAGTGTATCAAAAAAACAACAAGTCTTTATTTGTAGGAGGCACATGCTGATGTACACATTTCGTACTGTATTACTGTCACAGGTATCATCACCTTTGATTTTGAAAAGACAATAGGGTAAGGCAGATGTTAGCTTTGCCAAAGGCATATACATCAACTCAATAATAAAGAAAAACTTACTGTGTTGTATTGAAAAAAAAAAAAATTAAAAATGAACAATAAGTTTGTCAACAGCAACCTGGAAATTAACTTCTTTGACATTCAAACTACAGCTTTTAGATAGACTAAGTGTAGACACAAATGCTCAAGAACTACTTCAACTCGGTAACAAATTATAAGAGGCTCGATATTGGAAAAAAACACCAACAGAGAGTCAACAAAAATTTGGATGCAGAAAATTATGTACATGAATCTTGATGAAAATGCGTCATATGTTCAAAATATTACTGAATGTGTGTGCAAGCAAATTATCCGAATCAGAAAATGAAAAAAAAATAAGAAGGTACCTACCATTCGCAAAGGACGCCGGGAACCAGCGAAGTTTTGAGGTAATCCAAAACGAGTTTTACAACAAGTCGGCGCTTTGCGACAATATGAGTCGGCAAGTTCCGGACAGAAAACCGATCTGTGGAGACTCGTTGTAGGAGATTTTTTTTTTTTTTTTTTTTTTTTTTTTTTTTTTTTTTTTGAGAATAGGCGAAAACTAATGCGCGCGCGGATGTCATCCATAAAATTAAATCGGTGTAGCCTTATTTATTGGGAACGGAAAGTCTTTATTGTAGTGCTTCGCCTCGGTTGACAAGGAGCTCTTCGGGTCGCTAAAACTGTATGTCCACCTCTGTTGGGGTGAACATTTGTATATTATACTGAATAAATCTTAGAACAGAAATGGTGGCACTCAATCATGGCAATCTTCCAGGTCATCGTTAGAAAGATTTTCGGAGGCAAATGTAATCTTGAAGGATTGCAGGAAATTGACCCTTACCGATTCATATTTATGAATTAATCGGGATTCAGGTACCATAGTGTTTGTAACAGAAAAAAAAAAAAACGCTTTCACGTGGGATTTTTCATGCAAACATTGTGAATGGTTCCCCGACACTGATTCCTTGTTAACTTTCAATTTTTCTAAGATGCGGCAAACCCTGCTCATGACCGGAGACATCGTCGAGATGCAGGTGCGATTCCTCTTAGCAACGTGTTCTATTTATTTCCAAAGCATTTGGTCGGCGTCTTTGATTGCGTTTATTTTGTTCTTTTATTCACGTAATCTATCACTGGCAGCGTTTGTTTTGTCGCCTCTCACAACTTAATGTCCAAACTGACTTTGTTTTGGCTGTATGTGAACTACGTACAGCTCATGAAAGTATTTTGCCCAGAGTTCGCAAAAAAACTGAATACCCTGCAAAATTTAAATCCTTTATTTTATAACGAGACATTGGGCGCAAAAATAAAAACCATAATTGTAATTCAACAAGTTTATGTAACGTGTTAGTCTGCTTGCCAGCCGCCTAGTTAAATCAAAGAAAGCTTAGAAAGAACTCCCATGTGCTGAGAGTATTGGAGACACATTAAATATAATTTGAAATTACTTAGCTGAAAACTAATTATGCAAATCAGAAAATTAACATGAACAGATTTGATTGTAAAACTAATGAGGTCTGCGCAATGTAACAAAAACTCTATGTACCAAGTTTAATTGAAATGTGATTAGGACCAAAAAATTATGAATTATTATGCTAATTGGGGAAATAATATGAACAGAGTTTTACCCCAAACTAATTAGGTTTGTACATTGTCCTAGAGCATCTTTGTACTAAGTTTCATTAAAATGGAAGTTAGTACTTTAGATATCAGTGTGAAAGCTTAAAATTGGTTAATTATGCAAATTGGGTAATTAATATGTACAGATTTTAACCCACAAATATCCAGGTCTGTCCATTGTCCTACAGAATCCATGTATAAACATTCATTGATGTGTGATGATTACCGATAGTACCCGAGATATCAGTGTGAAAGTTGGAAATTGGTTAATTATGCAAATTAGGTGATTAATATGCACAGATATTTACCAAAAACTAATTGGGTCTCTGCATAATTTTAGATTCATTGAAATGTGATGATTAGTACTTTAGATATCAGTAGAAAAGCTGAAAATTAATTATGCAAATTAGGTAATTAATATGCACAATTATTTACCCTGAAACTATTCAGGTCTCTGCATAGTCCTAAAGGATCTATGTACCAAGTTTCATTGAAATGCAATGATTAGTACTTGAGATACGCGTGGAAAAGCTGAAAATTAACTAATTATGCAAATTAGGTGATTAATATGCACAAATATTTATCCGAAACAATCTCTGCATAGTCCATGAGTATGTAAGTACCAAGTTTCATTGAAATGTAATGCTCACTACTTATATCAAAAGCTGAAAATTAGTTAATTATGCAAATTAGGTAATTATATGTACTGATATTACCATAAAAACTATCAGGTCTGTGCAGTGTCATATGACATCCATGTACCAAGTTTCATTGAAATGTGATGATTAGTACTTGAGATATCAGTGGAAAAACCGAAAATTGATTAATCATTATGCAAATTAGGTAATTAGTATCCACAGATTATTACCAAAAACTAATCAAAACCTAGCATTAGTTCAGAAAATCTATGTACCCAGTTTCATCAAAATCCAATGAGTGGTTGTTTAGATATCAGTGGAACAGTCATGGAACCACTAAACAATAGCTAATTATCATGCAAATTAGGTAATTAATATGCACGGATTTTTACCAAAAACTAATCAAATCTGCGCACATGTTCAGAGCATCTATGTACCAAGTTTCATCAAAATCCAATGAGTGGTTCTTTAGATATCAGTGGAACAGTCATCGAACAGCTAAAAATTAGCTAATTATCATGCAAATTAGGTAATCAACGAGCATGGATTTTTACCAAAACCTAATCAAATCTGCGCATTGGCCCAGAGCATCTATGCACCAAGTTTCATAAAAAAACCAATGTATGGTTCTTGAGATAGCAGTGGAACAGTCGGACACACATACACACACACACACACACACACACACACACACACACACACACACACACACACACACATACATACATACATACAGACACACTAACTGCAAAGACTCCCATTTTGTGCTTCGCACATGGGAGTAAAAAACGCGATCTCCATTGATGTCTGCTTCGACAACTTTGGACAAGTAAGATGGGCGCTGGTCGACATTACATTTGCAAGTATTGTATTTGTTTGACAAATTGTACACTACGGTCATTCTATAACAATCGATCAGTCGTTTTTTTCACAGTCTTACTATTCCTGCAGATATTCTTCAATTGTTATAGGTGCCACGGATTTTAACATAACTACAACTTGACCCGAGTTAAACCCAAACCATGCGTGCATGACAACCGTCACCTTACACACGGTTACTCAACAAATACCGTACTCTACAGTGGACATTTTTCGCTCTCCACCAAAAATAGAATGGTTTTATTTCATATTAGTTGTGTCTGTGTCAGTGTCGTATTTGATTTCACATGTTTGGTTCGATCTTGTTTATGGTGGACATTATTGCTACGCGCATGTATTATTACCAATTTTATATGGCCGTGTGATCCACCGTATTTTTTCAACGGTCGTTCTATAAATTTCTGATTGTATTTATTCTTATTTTAACATCATAAAAACAAAAATGATACACTTGTACATGAAACAGAAGGTAATGAACTGTAAATGCGGGCGGTTGCGCTGTCAGGCGAGCGAGCGAGCGATTGCGCGAGCGGATACTTCCGGATTTGCGCGGTCGAAAAAAAAGCGGAAATTGCGCGGTCGAATTGAACAAAGCGAGCGAAAAAAAAGCGATAGAAATCCGGAAGCGGGCGGGAGGTAGGGCGAAATGAGTACTGTAACTTACTACAATAGGCTACACACTTTGTTTTCAAATTCACATAAGTTGTAACTAGAATTGTAAACACCGGCTGCAAATCAGAGGAATGATTGACAGATACTTTAGTGTCAAATCAGTGCCTGGAATTGCTGTAATGAAATATGGTATCTATGCACAGTACATTCGTATTCCATTCTGTTTGTCATGGTAACAAAGTGAAACATAAGGTTTTTAACAAAATCAATTCGTTATTTGGCAAAAAAGGTACTTTTTATGTCATTAATACTGCACAAGTTCATGGTAGTCAAATAATCGGCAATCTCATTGCCAAACTGTGTTACAGTATTTTACTAAAGTTCAGGTCCATATATTCGATACAAGCAATGTTTGAAAGATGATTAATCTTGTACAAGGGATGGCATTGCTAACCTGGTTCCTGTAATTCAAGTGCTTCTTTAGCTTTACACACATTATCTCTGTCTTCTTTTAATCTTGCAAACTTTCCTTCTAATATCGTTAATGCTTTCAGCGCTGTATCAGGTTTTGTGTCGCCCTGAAAACATGAGAAATCAAAATATCAGCATACAACAGAGAAACTAGAACAGAAATAGCTTATATTCTCAACCCCGTTTCATCATTACCCACTCAACCTTAAGAAATTGCTGAAATGTCATGAATCTTACCTGCACTGGTTTTCCTTTCTCCCATTCAAGCAATAGATCAGAAGTTCTACATTCAACTGTCTCATCTTCTGATACAATCTTCATTTGCAAACTAGCCACCTAAAGACAATTACATAAAACAAGTTATTACACAAGACTACAAGCCTTTTTTTTTTAGAACAGTACAAGAGTTTGATTTTGACCAGTGATGTACATCAGCAAACCTTACTTGATAAACTAACAACAGAATATGACAATGAATTTCTAAGTTCTTGATATATACCTGTTGTTGAATAGCACCGTCTTTTCTCTTCATAATTTCATTAAAAGCTCCCCATTCACCATCCAAGTTATCTACATACAACCATGATGTTGGGAATTGGAAACGTTGCTTTTCTAGTAACCTCTGACCATGCTTGTACATCTTAAAAATACAAAAAGTAATTTATTATGATATAATCCAGCATAGCTTTGTTCTGTTGTACTGTATGTACAACACTAGTTTCCCTAAGGCACACTTATTTTTTTTTAAATCAATCACTGACACTTACTTCAACTTGACGTTCCCAGGATTTGACTTTTCTCTTCAAGCCTTGTACATAGGTGATAAAAGTCACTGCATCCGATGTACTCGCTGTGTCTATCGATTGGCTTTCTAAATCAGAACGAGACTGACAAAAAGAAGAGCATATTCAATCTGTGTAAACTTATGAAAATTACCATGATATGGCTTGCTAAGTTTTTTTATAAGTAAACAAGCAGCTTATCGGCTGAGATAGCTCCGCTGTTAGCAATGCACATTTCAATTAAAGAACTGAAGACATCATTAGAAAATGAACAATATGAATAGTATCAAAGCAATCAGACTTACAGTTTTTAACAAGAAGTCGAAAATATCACTTTTTACCAAAAATTACAAAAATATTCACCAAAATAAATAGAGAATTGAAGATATCATCACAAAACAAACAAATCTGAGAGAGGTCCACATGTAGTACCTATATATGTAGTATCAAAGCAATTGGAACTATTGGTTTTTAACAAGAAGTCGAAAATATCACTTTTTACCAAAAATGACAAAAATATTCACCAAAATTAGAGAATTGAAGATATCAACATGAAACAAGTCATTGTCAATGACACGTCCCCGTTCCGTTCATATTTGAGTGACATATACATTCAAAGCAGATCATGACCGAAATGCACCTGCATATGTACAACACATTGTACTAAATCTGAACAAAATCCATGCATGCATGACTGAGATCCGGTTCTGGAATTGTGAAAATACGTGATTTTAATGCATTTTCGGCCTTAAAATGGCCATCATTCCGCTATTGCTAAGCGGATCATGAAACAAATGCACATATCTATTTGTGACATGATGCACCATGTGTGTGTGAAGTTTGAACTTGATCAATCCAGACATGTCTTGGATACGGATCCAGAACTGAATTCTTTAAGAAAATGGCCGCCAGTCGGCCATTTCGAACTTGATCCGGAAAAAAAAATGACGTGCATCAAGGTCCTATTATGTTTAATGTAAGTACCGAATTTGAACAAAATCCGTCCATGCATAACTGAGATCCGGGTTCGGAATGGTGAAAATGTGCGATTTCAATGCATTTTCGGCCTTAAAGCGGCCGCCATTTGGCTATCGTTAATGGGATCATGAAACAAATGCACATACATATTTGTGACATGATGTACCTTGTGTGTGTGAAGTTTGAACTTGATCAATCCAGACATGTCTCGGATACGAATCCAGAACTGAATTCTTTAAAACAAAATGGCCGCCAGTCGGCCATTTCGAACTTGATCTGAAAAAAAAAATGACGTGCATCAAGGTCCTATTATGTTTAATGTATGTACCAAATTTGAATGAAATCCGTCCATGCATAACTGAGATCTGGGTCCGGAATGGTGAAAATGTGCGATTTCAATGCATTTTCGGCCTTAAAGCGGCCGCCATTTGGCTATCGTTAATGGGATCATGAAACAAATGCACATACATATTTGTGACATGATGTACCTTGTGTGTGTGAAGTTTGAACTTGATCAATCCAGACATGTCTCGGATACGAATCCAGAACTGAATTCTTTAAAACAAAATGGCCGCCAGTCGGCCATTTCGAACTTGATCTGAAAAAAAAAATGACGTGCATCAAGGTCCTATTATGTTTAATGTATGTACCAAATTTGAATGAAATCCGTCCATGCATAACTGAGATCTGGGTCCGGAATGGTGAAAATGTGCGATTTCAATGCATTTTCGGCCTTAAAGCGGCCGCCATTTGGCTATCGTTAATGGGATCATGAAACAAATGCACATACATATTTGTGACATGATGTACCTTGTGTGTGTGAAGTTTGAACTTGATCAATCCAGACATGTCTCTGATACGGATCCAGAACTGAATTCTTTAAAACAAAATGGCCGCCAGTCGGCCACTTCGAACTTGATCCGAAAAAAAAAATGACGTGCATCAAGGTCCTATTATGTTTAATGTATGTACCAAATTTGAACGAAATCCGTCCATGCATAACTGAGATCCGGGTCCGGAATGGTGAAAATGTGCCATTTTGATGCATTTTCGGCCTTAAAATGGCCGCTATTCGGCTATCGTTAATCGGATCATGAAAAAAATGCATGTGCATATGTCCCATATAATGTGTGATGTATGAGTGAAGTTTGAACATAATCGGTCCATGCATGTTCGAGATACAGGTGATCACGGACGCACGGACGCACGGACGCACGGACGCACACAGGGCAAAACATAAGTCCCCGTTTTCGGACTCCGTCCGAACGGGGACTAATGAACAAACCTAAGAGAGGTCTACCCAAGGTACATATACACCAAGTATCAAAGCATTCAGGCTTGTAGTTTTCAAGAAGAAGTTGAAAAAGTAAAACATTGACACGGACGACGACGGACAATCACTCATATGATAAGCTCCGCTCGACAAAGTCGACAGCGGAGCTAAAAAGTCAATTTATGCTATCACCTGATACAGTGAAGGGTGAAAACAGGAAGGCACTTTACGAGCATAGATGATATTGAGCTTATGAGCCAATCACTATCAAATATTTGAATTTTTTTTGATAAATGTGTACAGTACTGTTTTTAGAGAACTGGATTACAACTTTCAATTATACAAGCCACATTGGAATGCTACAATCAGACAAACACAAGAATAACTGACAATGACATGTCACACACTGGAATCTATCAAATCTATGGATACCTTCGATATTCCTGAATGGAATGAAGTCATTTCATTCCCAAGATTAGTACCAAATTTACTAAGGATTTCCTTATGCCAGGAGTCGTACTTCAAATTGACCTTTGACTGTACTTTAGCATAATCAACAATGATTGGACCAAATTCTTTTCTCGTCTCAGAGGTATCAAAAGTTGTACGAGCTTGTCTATAAAAAAAAAAAAAAATACTGTAATACTACAATAATACACATTTCTGGAAGTCATTACAGTCCACATGTAAATACACAATCCACAGCTACAAAATAGTCTAGTTGAGAAAATATTAAAACACATCATAGACAAGCTTGAAAGTGAAGTCACGATGGAACATAAATAGTCAAATAATGTGAAGATACATACCGTATTTCCATCAATAGTTGCATCCAGTTGTTGAGATCTTCACCTAGTCTTCCATATATATTATGTGGTTGCATATCCCATAATGACTGATATTGTAACCATACCTAGAGTAAAACAGTAACAACCAAATTCACAATCACAAGTTGAAGTTATATTTCTTTGTAGATATTACAAGATAAATAACCACCCGATCTACTGATTCATGAATACCCACATTATAACCACCCGATCTACTGATTCATGAATACCCACATTATAACCACCCGATCTACTGATTCATGAATACCCACATTATAACCACCCGATCTACTGATTCATGAATACCCACATTATAACCACCCGATCTACTGATTCATGAATACCCACATTATAACCACCCGATCTACTGATTCATGAATACCCACATTATAACCACCCGATCTACTGATTCATGAATACCCACATTATAACACACCTCAACCCAACTTCTGCCAAAGTGTGGCCACACATAGTACATAATTTTATAATTACATAGAATTGAGAAAAAACATTTTTCTGACTATTCCCAGGGGCCTGCTTTTTAAGGTCACAAACTGCTTTTTAAGGTCACAAACTGCTTTTTAAGGTCACAAACTGCTTTTTAAGGTCACAAACTGCTATGGTATCTATAGTATTTTGTATACATAGTTCTTACCTTGATGTATTCGTTGACCTTATTAATGGTTTCATCTATTGCTATGTAAGCATTGTCAAGAGCATCAGGACCATCAGGTAGTTGAGTTAACAAACTACGATACGTAACCTCAGTCTCCGATTCATGGTGATCCAAACCAACCTAGAAAAACACAATTCATGTTATTTATGTATGATTGTAGTTTACGTAGACAATTCATGTTATTTATGATTGCAGTCTAAGTAGACAATTCATGTTATTAATGATTGCAGTCTAAGTAGACAATTCATGTTATTTATGTATGATTGCAGTCTAAGTATACAATTCATGTTATTTATGTATGATTGCAGTCTAAGTAGACAATTCATGTTATTTATGTATGATTGCAGTCTAAGTAGACAATTCATGTTATTTATGTACCACTGCTTTCCATTTGTGACATCTCTTAACAAATTGTCTTACCTGGTATCTTTGACTCTGAATACGTTTCTGATTGCAAATAATAGCTTCCCATGCAAATAACTGCTGCATTAATTGGTATCTTGTCTCTTCTATTGGTGGATTCAGATACATGACTTGGTTTGTGATGCGCAATTCATGAATCAAACCCTGCAAAATCAAAAGTCATTAATTAATCATGTGTCAAGAGGATGATGCAGGACAGGGTCCGGACAAACGGATGTACAGTCAAACCTCGATTATCCGAACACAGTGGGCGGTGACGTATTTGTTCAGTTAATTGATCGTTCGGATAAACGATCCGAACGTAAAATTAACATAAAATGAAGGACAATAGAGTGTACATTGATTTCATGTTTTATTGATACATGTACATTACATTTAATTAATAAACGTGTATTACAATTCTACATTGTAAATATTAATAAAAAATCGTTGTTAAGGAAAATTTTTGTTAATTATTACGTTAGTAAAATAAATAAATAAATAAATAATACGTGTCCACGAAGAAAATGTGAGAGTCGACTTTTGTTTCAGTTTCAATATTGTTTCAGTTTCAGTCTGTGCAAAATGTTCGTAAATGTTACCCAAAGAAATGATCCAGGCGCTGTTGTTTCACTTTCTGTTTTTTTGATTTTGCGAATGAAAGCATTTGTCGTAACTGCATCAGTTTCACTGCATCAATGTCCTCTTGACCTTCGTACTAGTCAATAAAAAGTTGCATTCCGTCGATTGCCTCGGTCACTGGAACTGCTGGTGTTGGTGCGTTGGGCGGCATGTTTTCTTTTTCGTTGTTGTCACTTTCAATGTCGTCTTTTTGATTTTCGGCTACAATCTTTACAATCTCGTCCTTAGTGAAAGTCTCTGACCCAATGTCGTTGTCACAGTTGATCCATCAAGTTCGTTCTCGGCAATGACTCCTAATCCTAGATCAACACAGGCCTCGTTGATTTCAACGGTTATCTCCTCACTTTCGTTGATACTCACGCCTTGCTCATTGCCATGGTCGCCGACATGAAGTCCATTGTACCAACACCCCGCCACAGTCGATGGTTTGATACGATTCCATGAATCGGCGATCATGAACAATGCGTCCTTAAGGTAGAGATGCAGTTTATTTGTGAATTTCAATCCAAAATAGTTTTTTTCGTTTTTTATATAAATTTTTATCTAAAGAACATTCTGTGAAAATTTGACCAATGAATTCTTATTGGAACACCGTTAAAAATGCTGTTTATTTTCTGGTTAAAAATAAAAAACACTCACACGTGGCAATGTTTATGTCCAATTGCCTAATTTGCATGAGTAACCAAATAACAGGACCTTTGATTGACAATATGCAAATCGAGATTGTACGGGTCATAGTTCATTCAATTCACGCGCATGTGCAATTATTCTCAAATCAGTTCTCGCTTGCTAGCAAACCAAACATATTTCCTCAGTGTTTTTTCCTAATTTTTATCATTACATTATGCGTGGTGTGAAAAGAAAGAGAGGTAGAAAGAAGATTCAGATGATTTCTATGTCCGAAGAGGCAAAAGCTACACTGAAGGCATCAGCTCACCGAACGAAAAACAAAATTGATGTGAGCGTCCAAACATGACTTGCCCTGAAGGCATGAATCCGAGTTTCTGATTGACTGAGAGATTTTATTTTTAAATAATTGTTCTTAAAAAATAAACTGAGCATGTGAAGAATAATTTAACATTGTTTACAGTGATAACTGCTCATTCTCGAAACGAAGCTTACCCATTCACGCTAGTCACAATAAACATCATACTCTTGAATAGGTGTCAATGACTACGGTAAAACTTAGAAAATGACGTCAAAATACACCTTAAAAGTCCCATTTTATTTTTTTCTAAATCCCATCCCGAATTTACGGCAGAATCTGGTCCCTCAAATAAGGGACACGTGAGCTTTGATTCTAACCGGATATATTGCACTGGGTCGGGGAGATACAAACTTTTGTGTATCTTTTGTCCAATGGATACCTCTACTACGATCATTCGCAAGTTTTGCTAGGTGGTGCGAGATAGCTTTGTTTGCAACCGGACGAACTCTGTTTAATTCAATGAAGCAAACAACTGACAATGCTAAAATAAATTGCAGAGGTACGCTAAAATTAATTGAAAACAACCAAATAATTTCAATGAAAAATAAATCACAGAGAGAGGTAACTTGATACATTACGGTAACAACTCTTTTGACGCGCTGACCGCTTCTCCGCGTGTGATGTTTTGTTTTCCATGTCATATTACTTACTGATTGATGATTTTGTTTTGATTTGAGTTTTTTAGCCTGCAACTCGGCCACGACCTTTTTTCCTTTTTTCCGTGAAAAATGGGGAAGTTTACGTCAATTTGACGGACATTCCATTTTTTAAACTAACGAAGCACAATGTTTAGCACTCCTATTTTTTTCATTTGCTGATTTCTATTCATTCTCGAAAATGCACCTTAATTTTGCACTCTTAAAACATGTCAGATTTCCAACACTAATTATTTAAAACCGGTCGAAATTTTAAAACTTTTACGTTAGGAGCTGGAGCTCTCTTCTTGCAGGCGACCGTCGTCGGTAGTACAACAGCATGTTTTGTACGTACATCCGTGCGCTGATTGTCTGCGACTGTCTTAGAAAATCCCTGAATAAGGCGTTGCCAAAATCGGAAAAATAAAAAAATGCCTCCTTAAAAAACGAACATAATTCAAATATTTCTTTTAACAAATATGTTGCAGTGGGAAAAATGGGATTGGAAACGAACAAAACTTCTGTGCCTCGCGTTTCGATTCTAGGATTACGCGATTATTCATTATTGTGCGTTCGCTTCCTGGAGTTGGTTCTCAATATACTACATAAAAATCATCAAGGATAAATAATTTAATATCCCACTTTGTACTCTTCACGGTAAACCATAGGCTCTGAAATACTCGTAGATTTTTTATTGAAAATACATCGAAGAGAAGCCATGATGTTTTGATCGTGATAAAAGGTCACCTTCCTAGGACCGCCCCCTGTTTAATAATTCATGAGATGACCACATATTTACTGGGCATTGCCACGTGTTTTTACCGACCCCATCAAAACACTGGTATGAATGACGTGTTTCTGATTTATATATTCAAGAGCAGTTGTTCTGGTCCAACGATTTTACATAAAATGTCTATGTCTATACGTTAACTTTCAATTTCAATAGTCTAGAAAGTATGACAAAGTATGACAAAGCAGTAATTCCCTGTTTAACGCGCAAATATGCAAATTGGCCTTTTTCTCGTCTTCTATTTTTGGTGAATTCTTGGGTTTTAAATTAAAATAGCTGATAGACGCTTTGGCCATTTGCCTCGAAATTTTCACACATTATTGACAAGGTGTTCCCCCTTCAAAATGCATCCGGACAGTTTATTACGGCGAGTGGAACAAAAATAACAAGTCCGCAATTAACATGGATATATAAATTATGCAAAAATAGAAAAGAGTGAACTTTGAGGTCATGCTGTGCGACTTTGAAAGTCGTTAGAGAGATGAGTGGACGCATTTGAATTAGTAGTATACCAAGGTATCCAGTGATGTAATTTTACCCACAAACGGACTTGAAGTTTTTAAGCTAATTTTTTTTAAACCACTTTTGTCCAAAAAAGCATATTTTTGACCCCAAATCAAAAACGCATTCTGGATATTTAAAATAAAGACAAGTTTTACAAAGTTTGTATAATAAGCTTTCAGAAAATATATAACATGTTGGATATATAATACCATCTTCATTGTCTAATTACTCAATTAAAAAGCAAGCCAAATAAACTGCATCTCTACCTTAACCGTAAATGTTTTGACGATTTTTTTCAAATTCTTGTCTTCATTGTCTTCATCGACGACGGCACGTAGCATGTTTCGGCGGTAATATTTTTTCATAATTGCGATGATTCCTTGATAAAGCAGTTGTAGCTTTGAAGTTGTATTTGGCGGTAAAAAAGAACACTTGATGTTACCATCCGGTGATTCTAATTGGCTGCCCTTCAAACTGTGAACCGGCGTTGTCAACTAGCAGTAGCGCGTGCTGTGGGAGTCCCATCCTGGCTAAGTGTGATCGCACCGCCGGTACAAATTCGTTCAGAAACCACGATGAAAATAAATCACAAGTCATCCAAGCCTTATTTTGTGATTTATATTTCACTGGAAATGAATTCTTGTCACAGTTTTTGAAACATCGTGGATTAGCATAACGCCCGATGCAAACAAGTGGCAATTTGTGAGTCCCGGTAGCATTGACGCATGGTTTAATTGTGATGCGGTTTTTTTGAACTTTGTGGCCGTCTGCCTGTTTTTCTTCATGTGCTGCTAATGTTTTGTCTGGCAAAGCACGCCAAAACAAACCACTCTCATCGGCGTTGTACAATTGTTCGAGTTCATAATTTCCTTCTTGTATTATGACCTGCAGTTTCTTACGATATTCTTCGACAACACCGTCATCTACGGACATCGTTTCACCTTGGACACTGAGTTGTCTAATGCCATGCCGATCTTTGAATCGTTGCAACCATCCACTTGATACGGTGTGATCTAACGAGGGTAGCATTTCATCGGCATGGATTTGCTCGTGCAAACTTGCAGCTTTTTCTTGTAGCATCGGACCAGAGATCGGAATTCCCTTCTCACGTTGTTGTGAAAACCACAAAAACACAGCTTGGTCGAGTTGTTCGTCTCTTGCCGGTTTCATAGACTTTCTTTTTAGAGCACTCGCTGTATCACTGTGGCTTATAAATTTCTCGATCATTGGCCGTGCTTTTTTAATGTCCTAAAAAGTTGTTCGTCCGATATTGTATTCTTGTGCCAGCTTTGCTGCTTTCTCTCCTTTATCTAGTCGTTGTAGAATCTCCTTCTGCTCGATGGTTAGTGGTGTACGTTTTCTCTTCATAGATGATATGGTAAAATAGCGTAGAATAGCGTAGGTTTAAGCGTAGATCGTACTCGTGACAAAGTCGTTGAGTGAATGATGATATTCCAGAAAATGTTCTCGTTTTAAATCATTGTGTACGTCAATCATTTTTACCTGTGAATTATTTTATTCACGCTGAGCAAAGGAACCGACTGATCAAATGACTGTCCGACACGGACGTGCTAAATATGCGATGATCGAGCGTGTGTCGGTAACACCACTTTCATCATGGTAAACAAAAGACGTAACTTAGCAAGTCCGTCAAAACAAAGAGGTGACAAGAACCCCATTCTTCAACTCTTTTGTTAACAACAATGGAGATAAAAAATGCAGTCTTGTTCCGTAAATAAATTTCAAATGGGACTTTGGAAACATGTTCGGATAATCCGTAATTTGGATAATCGGTGTTCGGATAATCGAGGTTTGACTGTAATGTGATTTGATAGTCACCATGACAAGACCTGATAAAAAACATGAAGTAACTTATTGTAGTTATAAGCTCTGCCACATTATAGGGTAAGAGACAACCATAGTTGTAATGAAGCACTTCAAATTAAACCCTTTAAGTGTTCACGGCATTATTGTCTTGTTAATTTATTCTTGTTCCCTTCATGGCCATCATTTTTGTCACCTTTCATTAAAAGGCAAAATGCTATACAGATTTTTTGATGGGAATAGGTACGGCAATCAAAGGGCTTAAAGTTCCTCCAGTGGCTCCTGCAAAATATTATTATCTCAAGTGTTTGCATGTAATGATAAAATACATATATTTACAGTTATCTGTGGTTCACCACCAGGTTTATGAGCTGTAGGAGCATCTGTGTCCATAGTATCATCTGTATCATCTCGTTCACCTTTCAAACATTTAGTCCATGCTCTGAGACCAGCTTGTAAACGACCTGCTAATCGCTTCTCAACCTGCAAAACAAACATAGTAACTAAAATACATTCTACACAACATAATATTTATAAACCAGTCATGTAGATTAGCTTCAATAACAGATCTAGGTAAGTGTCACTAACTTTGCCAGGGTAGTGTTAATGTTAGCATCACCAAGTGTAAGTGTCACTAACTTTGCCAGGGTAGTGTTAACGTTAGCATCACCAAGTGTAAGTGTCACTAACTTTGCCAGGGTAGTGTTAACGTTAGCATCACCAAGTGTAAGTGTCACTAACTTTGCCAGGGTAGTGTTAACGTTAGCATCACCAAGTGTAAGTGTCACTAACTTTGCCAGGGTAGTGTTAACGTTAGCATCACCAAGTGTAAGTGTCACTAACTTTGCCAGGGTAGTGTTAACGTTAGCATCACCAAGTGTAAGTGTCACTAACATTGCCAGGGTAGTGTTAACGTTAGCATCACCAAGTGTAAGTGTCACTAACTTTGCCAGGGTAGTGTTAATGTTAGCATCACCAAGTGTAAGTGTCACTAACTTTGCCAGGGTAGTGTTAACGTTAGCATCACCAAGTGTAAGTGTCACTAACTTTGCCAGGGTAGTGTTAACTACATCAGTTAAGCATCACCAACTGTACCAGCAATATTTTAAACCAATATGCAGAATGGATTTAATAACAGAACAAACTGCAACCAGAGATAGCAATAAGAATACATTGTAATAACTTTACCTCTGAATCAAGTCTTGCCACCCATTGTGGTAGGTTAGAATAAGAGTGTAAATTAAGATCATCAACATCTTTCTGTATACGTCCCAAGATTTCGGCAAATATATTAACATTAAAAGCACATGTCTCCAGACTACGCACTTCAGTATCTATCTTCTCCTCAATCAGTAATAGATCATCCACCTGCAATAACAATGCATACATGTTGTCATAGAAACACTTCACACCAATTGATGTATTCCAAACTAACTAGAGTTGTGTATATCGTATATGGGATGTAACTAACACTAACATTGTTATAATGAACTTTTTGGAAGACGTACAATTAGTTTGTTATAGTAAAGTGTTCACTATAATGAAGCACATATCACGCGCGTTTTGATACGAGACATGCAATGTGTTCATTATATCAGAAAATTTATTATGACGTTAAAGTTCGTATATAAAGTTACATAACATGAAATGATTTGGCTCCTACAATTTCAGGTTCAGGACTATTTTGCTTCTGTCTGTATGCACTTCAAATACAGTATACAAATAGAATCTGTATTAATGAATAGACTTTACAAAAGTTTTTTTTTTTAGCATGACCTTTTTTAGCTTAACATACCTTTTCTTGAAAATTGAAGACTGCTTCTGCTAATTTCTGTACATATGGATCTAACTTGTAAGACTCCCAAACCAAGCCAATACCCTGCATTTCAAAACGTAACAATAAGAGTCAAAGTAAGCATGGATCTAACTTGTAAGACTCCCAAACCAAGCCAATACCCTGCATTTCAAAACGTAACAATAAGTAACTTGTAAGACTCCCAAACCAAGCCAATACCCTGCATTTCAAAACATAACAATAAGAGTCAAAGTAAGCATGGATCTAACTTGTAAGACTCCCAAACCAAGCCAATACCCTGCATTTCAAAACGTAACAATAAGTAACTTGTAAGACTCCCAAACCAAGCCAATACCCTGCATTTCAAAAAGTAACAATAAATAACTTGTAAGACTCCCAAACCAAGCCAATACCCTGCATTTCAAAACGTAACAATAAGTAACTTGTAAGACTCCCAAACCAAGCCAATACCCTGCATTTCAAAACGTAACAATAAGAGTCAAAGTAAGCATGGATCTAACTTGTAAGACTCCCAAACCAAGCCAATACCCTGCATTTCAAAACGTAACAATAAGAATCAAAGTAAGCATGGATCTAACTTGTAAGACTCCCAAACCAAGCCAATACCCTGCATTTCAAAACGTAACAATAAGAGTCAAAGTAAGCATGGATCTAACTTGTAAGACTCCCAAACCAAGCCAATACCCTGCATTTCAAAACGTAACAATAAGAGTCAAAGTAAGCATGGATCTAACTTGTAAGACTCCCAAACCAAGCCAATACCCTGCATTTCAAAACGTAACAATAAGAGTCAAAGTAAGCATGGATCTAACTTGTAAGACTCCCAAACCAAGCCAATACCCTGCATTTCAAAACATAACAATAAGAGTCAAAGTAAGCCTCATGTCAACACATTTATGAAGTTGAGTTTATCTCGTTGCATACCAGCATTTATGAGCAGACACCGGGACATATACATATAGTCATTTTATAAGTTAGGAGTACCGTATTTGTCTTTAGTTCAATTAGGAGCCAGTGCCGTGAAAACATCGTATTTTACACCCCAATTAAGTTAAAACAAAATACTGTACGAGGAGAACTCCAAAAAACTACACTGTTTGAGATGTATAAGAAAATATTAAATCAATCACTATGAATTATCAACACTAAATGAGTCAATCTGACAAAGAAATGAATCAAATCGAACAGTCTGAGATGAATCAAAGGTCTATCTACATATCAAATATCTAAGCAATTGGACTAGTCATTTTTAATAAAAAATAAAAGATAGCATTATTTTCCCCAAAATATTCACTAAAATTAGAGAACTCATCACAAAATGAACAAATCTGGGAGACAACCACCAATGGTACATTTGTAGAGAGTATGAAAACCCATACAGGTGTTTTTTTTTTGTGAATGCGAAGTCGGTGACAAACAGGCAATCAGTAAAACATTGTCTACAGTGGCTGCAGAGATAAAAGCTTACCTCTGCTATGAGTGCTTGTACATCTTTTCTCAATCCAGCAACTAATAGAGATATACTTGGTCTATCTTCAACCTGAAATGCACCACATGTATGCATGGTGGAATTGGCTATCATTCGCACAAAAACTAATTCTTCTTGTGATATTAACACTTGTTCATTATGTAAACTGTTTACACAAATACATATGCTTATGTCAAATATAGTAATGACTCAAGAAAATAAAAATATGATAGATGTCTTACCTTTTCACATGTACGCTCATATGTACGTACACTTTCGATTAATGATATTGCAAACGGGTACATCTGATTGGCCTGATGAGCTTTGTTGACAATCGCTAATGGTACGCGAAAACCAAGCCATTTCAAATTCCGAACCTAATTAAAATAAAAAATTAGTTTACATTATACAGATAAAATTATACAGTTTTTACAGTAATCATCTCATCCCCCTTAATCACCAAATAAATCAAATTCTTTCCTGAAGCAATCTACATACAAGCAAATTGCAAAAGTTTGGACCAAGCATTTTTTGAGAAGTTTTGTGATGCAAAAACGAAACTTGTATATTCATTCAAAAAATATTTATATAAAATATTTTTCCAAGATGAAAATCAGAGCAAACCAGAACAAAAATACAAAATACATATTAACTAAATATAAATTACATTGACAGTGATAATGTTAATGACGATACCTCTTTAGCCAGTGTAATAATCTCTGGTAAAAAATTCACCCTCAGTTTCAAAATATTTCCACCTCTGCCACCACGAGCACGCTGACTTTCAATAGCAAATATTCTACCAGAAATTCCCAAGTGCTTTTGTTGAACCTATGAAACAAACATATCAACAAATGAATACCCCCGGTAGTCAACCAACAGTACGGTACACGTGCAAATACACGCACGGTACGGTACACGTGCAAATACACGCACGGTACGGTACACGTGCAAATACACGCACGGTACGGTACACGTGCAAATACACGCACGGTACGGTACACGTGCAAATACACGCACGATACGGTACACGTGCAAATACACTCACGATACGGTACACGTGCAAATACACTCACGATACGGTACACGTGCAAATACACGCACGATACGGTACACGTGCAAATACACGCACGGTACGGTACACGTGCAAATACACGCACGGTACGGTACACGTGCAAATACACGCACGGTACGGTACACGTGCAAATACACGCACGGTACGGTACACGTGCAAATACACGCACGGTACGGTACACGTGCAAATACACGCACGGTACGGTACACGTGCAAATACACGCACGGTACGGTACACGTGCAAATACACGCACGGTGCGGTACATGGGCCAATACACTCAATACAAATAATTATTGAATTACTTACTTTTCGTGACCACTCATCAAATAATTCTTGAGTGTTCAATTTGGCTCGGAAACTATCCCCATCTGCTTTTAATTTCTGGCCTTCTACATGATTTTCCCATCCTTTACCAAGCACATCTTCAACACGGTGCATATAGGCAGTCAGTTGTCGCTCAATCTAATTGAACAGAAGACATGAACGTTACAGTTCCTGTTTGAAGAAGTATTCACAAAATTAAATAATTGATTTAAATTTAAAAATAATAATTTAAGAAGTATTTTAACAATTTTACGTATTTCAAAAAAAGAAATAAACTCAGCACAGTATTGTCAATGTGCAGTTGTTCTTCAATTGCTTTGAGAGGTGATTATTCGTGAAATCATGACAAAGACCCACTTAGAATACTCAGATATGGAAATAAATTTTAGAGCCAGTCCAACACAAATTATATTCTTCATCAACATGCAAAGTTTAATTATTATCAGCTGCTGAATTGCTGAGAATGTAAATGTAAATGCAGGCAGACTAAAACCGTCATCCAATGATCAAATTGTGAACCAGCAGCTGAATAATACACGACTGGCGACAACAAACTTACCTGTCTTGCCCAGATAATAGAGCCTGAAACAGGTGGTAGATCCCGTACACAATAATACACGACTGGCGACAACAAACTTACCTGTCTTGCCCAGATAATAGAGCCTGAAACAGGTGGTAGATCCCGTACACAATAATACACGACCGGCGACAACAAACTTACCTGTCTTGCCCAGATAATAGAGCCTGAAACAGGTGGTAGATCCCGTACACAATAATACACGACCGGCGACAACAAACTTACCTGTCTTGCCCAGATAATAGAGCCTGAAACAGGTGGTAGATCCCGTACACGGCTCATTTTACAAGCTTTACTCTGAGGGTATTGCACCTTGAAAAAAAATCACAAGTTTTGATAAGTGATAGATTTGGTGGGACAATAATTGATCGCATGATACTCTAAATATAGATTTGTGTGGCAAGTTATTGACAAAAATGAAATTCCAGGATTTTAGGACCATCATATCAAAGTGGTTTTAAACCAATCAATGTACTTGTGTGTATATACTCTTACTCTTGGCAACACATCTGCACAAAATTGGCCAAAGAATAGTTGAGAATACCTGTCAGTCTGATAGGTATGGCAAGACTGACCATGTAGTATTTAACTATTTCACGATATTAAATGTGCATGTAATACCACATCTATATACATTTCTGAATAAGTAACTACAAGTATTACCAACAAACTAGGAAGACAACTTACCTTGAATTTATCATGAAGCGATTCAATATCATCTTTGACTCGCTGTATCAACTGTGTTTGATATTCTCGAATGGCACCTCGAATATGGGGTCGAACAAACAAAGCATTGAATCGAGAGAAAATGCGGAACATCTCATTTGCATTTTTAGCTGTTCCAAGTTGATCACGTAAACGAGCAGTGATTCTGGTTTCAACACGGTCAATACGCTCATCATATCTACAATAATAAAGTAAAGAATCAAAACAAGTAACTTTTACTGTTATATACAGCAAATTTTATAAATATTCTTTTATTATGTCACGGCACACAGAAATAGAACATGTATTAAACCATACAAGTTTCCTTGTCCTGTAATTACACAGTAATAGACACTGTTATGTCAATTACCTTTTAGTTGCAGCTTCCCAGGACTCGGTACCTTCTTTAGATACGTCCAATCCATCAACTTCTTTGGCATTCTCGTATGCTAGATTTACTTCCTACAAAGCAAGACTATATATTAGTATTTACAAAGCTATATATGTAGTGTTCATAATTTATATGTACTGTATACAAAGACTAATAAATTTACAAGCACATGCATTTTCATTATTTGCAATGTAATTGTACATGAAAAATATCAATTGCCATGTTTTCACTGTAATATAAAGTTGACTTGTTTTTAATCGTAATTGCTCATAACATTGAGGTAAATTAATGAGATTAGCGGTGTCTTGGTAATGCTGAATCAGTTCTATCAAGGCAGATGCTTTTGAACTGACCAGGGGATGTGCCACAATATAGATTTGAACAAGATGAAATATTTCAGTTGTAACCATGCTTCAACACCATCAAAACGACTGTCACTATGAGTTCAACTAATTTGTACAAAACTATTTTCTCTGAAGAATTTAATGACTGCGTTATACATGATTTCAGGCTTTGCTATCGACTACATTGTATTGTCAGCAAAACATTTTTGACGCTTTTCAATTATTACCAATTTTAAATATATCAAACTTTTTGTATACGGCAATATCAATGCACTCACAGCAACATTGACATTTGTGTTATTTGTAACTATAAACCAGCATACTATAAATAGTTAAGTGGATACCCCTAATAAACTTGCAGGGTTTCGTCTGCATGTCATTCATGCCATAGTCACTAATTTTAGTGAGTGCATTTCGATTTTTTTTACATAAACATGCAAAATATAAACATGAATACTATTGGTATATGAACAACTTAAAACTAGAAACAAACAAAGTAATGAAGTAATGAAGTGAGAAAGTTGGCTAACCTCAATTGCATTTGCATCTGCTGCTTCTAATACAAGTTCATTGACCTTAGTACTAGGGACTTCATCTGGAGCAGCCCCAGGGCTTGGTGGTGTGGTTGTAGATGTAGTTGTTGCTGGTCTCAAAACTCTAACAATGACAGCACGTAACTGTTCATGCTGACGACGGAATCTAATAATATATAGAGAAATGTATGGTTTAAGTTACAGTGTTCAAATGATCATTGTTTGTAAGGAAAGTTGACAGACAGACTGACACAGTAAACTATATGCTGAGCTGACAGTAATTGCATTATATAGTCCCTTAGAGTTAAAATGGCCCCCATTACACCATCTGACCATGATCAGTGCACATGCATCCCATGATGCATTGATGTATGTGTGAAGTTTGAATGAGACTAGCCCAGGCATGTCCGAGAATACAGGTGGAATTGCATATTAAAACGCACGTTTTTGGACTTCCTCCAATAACATATTTATCATGAAATTGACTTCTGTGAGACAATGAAACTTTTAGTATAGTAAATGGCTGTTCTGCCATTATGTCAAAAGTATTCATTTGTGTGGCATTTTCCACATTTTTAGCACCCAAACTAGTGTAAACTAAACAGTTTGTCTGTAGTATTCAGCAATGTGTAAAATCACATACATTGTATTCATTCATTTGTTTAATCACACAAACATGACTTTAGCAGATACACATTAGATAAAGATTATCACATTGCCAGTCGGTTTATTGTTAGTCCAAGATTTTTTAGAATAATAATCCATCCTAGTAATACCAAGAAAAGTTAGTAGTATGTTAATAGAAAGCAAACCAGCATGGTCACACTGAGTGTTGAGCTATATTTCAAATGCACACAAGTATGCAAGTGACTTACTTTCTCATTTGATCTAATCTGGCCTGTAATCTTTTATGAGCAGGATTCACTCTCCATACCATTTTCAAACTTTCCTCTCTTTTCTTTTTCACTATGTCTCTAAGTAACCCCTGTAGTTTCTCATATTCATCATCCCAAGTTCCAAATACTTCAAAGGATGCTGACATCACTTTCTCAAACTCATCAAATGTGATGTGCATCAGACGTCGTGTTCCAAGAACCTAAAATGAAAACAAACAATTATATTTTTGATGAAAACTGTTTAATTTGTTAAGATTTTAAGGTAACAGGTATTGTCATATGCAGGACTAAAATCAGTACATGAAGTGAGGTAACATGTATTGTCATACGCAGGATTAAAATCAGTACATGAAGTGAGGTAACAGGTATTGTTATATGCAGGACTAAAATCAGTACATGAAGTGAGGTAACCGGTATTGTTATATGCAGGACTAAAACCAGTACATGAAGTGAGGTAACAGGTATTGTTATATGCAGGACTAAAATCAGTACATGAAGTGAGGTAACAGGTATTGTTATATGCAGGACTAAAATCAGTACATGAAGTGAGGCAACAGGTATTGTTATATATACAGGACTAAAATCAGTACATGAAGAGAGGCAACAGGTATTGTTATATGCAGGACTAAAACCAGTACATGAAGTGAGGTAACAGGTATTGTTATATGCAGGACTAAAATCAGTACATGAAATGAGGTAACAGGTATTGTTATATGCAGGACTAAAATCAGTACATGAAGTGAGGTAACAGGTATTGTTATATGCAGGACTAAAACCAGTACATGAAGTGAGGTAACAGGTATTGTTGAATTGGGGGCATTTCGCCCATTTACCACTTCGCCCGAACGGTTTCGCCCGAACGGTTTCGCCCGATTACCTGTTCGCCCGATTGCCTTTTCGCCCGATTGCCATTTCGCCCGATTCCTCGTATGTTTGGTATTTACGTGTAGTCAAAACAAGATAACGTAGAAGTCGAAATTTGTTTTTATAAGGTGACAAACGTGAAGTTTACAACGGGGTTGTAACGTAATTTTATGCCGTTGCAGCCATCTTGTGTGGGTCATACCATTTGTGTATCGGGAGGAAACAATGAGTTGAGGGACAGTCACACCTTTTTGTTTGATGGTGGTAGTTCCTTTAGTTAAATGCACCGTGACCCTTTAAAAACACAATTTTTTTGTATAAGAATGTAAACCTCTGTTTTTAATGTAATTCCAATCTGATAAAACTTTATTTTTCCTTTAATATTAGCATTTTTTGGTAACTTGACACAGTAAAACACTGAGCTACAACAATTCAACAAATTGAGTTGAGGAAAAACTTTTGAAATATTTTTCTAGTATTGTGTTTGTTTTCCCCAGTTTCACTTCCAATATTGCATGAACTGTTTGATTCCTGGATGGGGGGAGCAATGAAAGTAAAGATATAATGCATAATTTACATTTACATTACATTTATTTATTTACCCTGGAATAAAACTAAAGTGGCACACCAGGTGCTAATACAATCGAGCAATATAAAAACACACACTGTACAAGACAATTACAAGAAATCACAAATATCAAAAATATATATATTAGTACATGTATTACATATGGAATGTCTACGTAGAAATTGAAATACAAATTAAAAATTTACATCTTTGATTCTTTTTTAAAAAATAATGTAATAATAATTTTATTATTCAGTGATAAAATGTCTTGAAAAAAATAAAACTCAACCTAGAAACAAACTTCCAGACAAAATATTTGAAAATAGTTATGGCGAATAAATTAAAACTGCTTTAGCAAAATGTTAATATACTTCCAATCACATCAGGACACCTAAGTTAAATCAGGCCCTAATACTATATTAATTACGGTATATACAATGTTGTGTTTCTATTTCAATTTAAAAGTATGGTCGCAATTTAAAATAAATTAGTGTAATTCTGGCCCTAATACTATATTAATTATATACAATGTTGTGTTTCTATTTCAATTTAAAAGTATGGTCGCAATTTAAAATAAATTAGTGTAATTCTGGCCCTAATACTATATTAATATACAATGTTGTGTTTCTATTTCAATTTAAAAGTATGGTCGAAATTTAAAATAAATTAGTGTAATTCTGGCCCTAATACTATAGTAATTATATACAATGTTGTGTTTCTATTTCAATTTAAAAGTATGGTCGAAATTTAAATAAATTAGTGTAATTCTGGCCCTAATACTATATTAATTATATACAATGTTGTGTTTCTATTTCAATTTAAAAGTATGGTCGAAATTTAAAATAAATTAGTCTAATTCTGGCCCTAATACTATATTAATTATATACAATGATGTGTTTCTATTTCAATTTAAAAGTATGGTTGAAATTTAAATAAATGAGTGTAATTCTGGCCCTAATACTATATTAATTATATACAATGTTGTGTTTCTATTTCAATTTAAAAGTATGGTCGAAATTTAAATAAATTAGTGTAATTCTGGCCCTAATACTATATTAAGGTAGCGGGACTATTATTTGCATACTTGTTTTCATCTTCTGATTGTGACTAAATGACTACAAATAGACCCGGGAAAGTATATATTTTTAGAATCGCCAGACTTCAAGCTTTTCACAAGTGTATTTTGCATGCCGGTATCTGCATTCTACGACGCGTTACTCAATCAAAGGTGAAAAATTACTTTTTCTGTAAAAAAAATAATTACGCATTTATGCTGGCGATAAGAAGTATTTTTTTCACTTTTCCTAGTTGTTCAATAGTCTGGTAAATTGAATGTGTCTGGTCAGTTTTATTCAAGCAACGCGTTTTAAAAAATCACTGTTTTAGTAGCATTGCCCCCAACTCAAACCACAACTCGTTGGTAAATAATCGATGAAATAGTTTGTCTGGACACATTCAAGTTCCTCTCACTGTCACCTTAAAGCTGTGAAAATTTGGTGTTAATCCGACGACAATAAGTATACGTTATTTTTTGTTAAAGACCTTGTATTTTGAAAAACATAAACTCCTAGAAAACGTCCATGAAGTAACAGCAAAGATTTTCAAACTTGTTTATCGGCACAATCAATTTGTTTTCCCATCAAGGTCTGTTTTAACATGTGTAGGGACATCCAAATGTGTAAGGCTAAACCAAAAAAATAAAGGAATGGGATAGCTATAATTGGATAAATTCGGCATATGAAAACACCAAAATCAATGATTTTTTTCAGTGGCTGTATGACCTTGTGTCTGACACATTCATATGCAAATGACTAATCTGTGAAACAAACAGGGGCGGAGAAAAACCACTCAAATGTTTGGGAACACTCATTGTGTGTCAGATAGCTACTGATAACACATCCTAACATTGCTTTGTCTTGAGTTTATCTTTGGAATTTATAGGCACACAGATTAAACCTGTGTTGTTGATTTTGGAAAACACTACTGAGGCTGCCTTGCTTCCCTTCAGAAAATCTACATTTTAACCAACTTACATGACATTCTATGTTATGTTGACTTTATCACATGAAAGTTTATAGTGCACATTCAAGTTCCTCTCACTGTCACCTTAAAGCTGTGAAAATTTGGTGTTAATCCGACGACAATAAGTATACGTTATTTTTTGTTAAAGACCTTGTATTTTGAAAAACATAAACTCCTAGAAAACGTCCATGAAGTAACAGCAAAGATTTTCAAACTTGTTTATCGGCACAATCAATTTGTTTTCCCATCAAGGTCTGTTTTAACATGTGTAGGGACATCCAAATGTGTAAGGCTATTGGAAACCAAAAAAATAAAGGAATGGGATAGCTATAATTGGATAAATTCGGCATATGAAAACACCAAAATCAATGATTTTTTTCAGTGGCTGTATGACCTTGTGTCTGACACATTCATATGCAAATGACTAATCTGTGAAACAAACAGGGGCGGAGAAAAACTACTCAAATGTTTGGGAACACTCATTGTGTGTCAGATAGCTACTGATAACACATCCTAACATTGCTTTGTCTTGAGTTTATCTTTGGAATTTATAGGCACACAGATTAAACCTGTGTTGTTGATTTTGGAAAACACTACTGAGGCTGCCTTGCTTCCCTTCAGAAAATCTACATTTTAACCAACTTACATGACATTCTATGTTATGTTGACTTTATCACATGAAAGTTTATAGTGCATTTCATCAATTAATAAATAAATGTGAAAATCGTAATTTTCAACACAAATAATAGTCTCGCTACCTTAATTATATACAATGATGTGTTTCTATTTCAATTTAAAAGTATGGTCGAAATTTAAATAAATTAGTGCTGTTCGGTATAACGACAAAAATAAATAAATAAATATGCCTTATATAACTTGAAGGTGCTTAACTGAACTGGTATGATATATAAAACTTGAAAGTGCTTAATTAATGAACTATAATGTTGAGATATATAAAACTTGAAAGTGCTTAATTAATGAACTATAGTGCTGAGATATATAAAACTTGAAAGTGCTTGATAATCAGTAGTGTCGAACAGTCAATAATAATAGCGCTGTTGTTGAAAAAGTCTGGCAGAGATGTTCTCTTGATGGATATCAATCGAAGTGGTTGTAGTCCTCTCAAAACGACGTCATTATAAACACTATTTGGACGCTGTGATTGGCTAGTGCATCATTAGCATATCTTGTCCTGTGGGAGTGTCCACGATAAAATTAAGGGGCCCCTCATACGAGCGTTCACTGTGACGTCACTGGTAGGTTAAATCGAGATCAGCGATTGGCTGGACACGCAATTTTGTTTACCAATGGACGAAATACGCGGGTGAGAACATTAACACTCAATGATATTGTGCTAATACTTAACACCTATTTCCTCTATTTAACAAGCTATGAGACGGACACAGAAATCAGCCATCTCTTTGATAATAGCGCGTCCGCCACACTAACATAAAGCCAATTCCTAAAATTAAAGCCATTTATAACGTTAAACATTCAAGCAAAAAATAGTAGTAACTATTAGTAGTTAGTAAAAGTACTAACTGAATCTCTATTGAACATGTCTTAAATATTTCCATATTGGCGCTCCATGATTTACAACAACACTTTGATTTTTTGACCCGGCTTGCACCAACAAAATGGTAGAATTACCTAATACCATTTAGGTGTGGGGGTGGTGGCTGCAGGAATGGGTGGTTGAGTTTAATTTAGAACGCCGTGTCGAAATGGTTTTAATTTAGTTACGCCGTATCGAAATGGTTTTAATTTAGTTACGCCGTATCAAAATGGTTTTAATTTAGAATGCCGTATCGAAATGGTTTTAGTTTAGAATGCCGTATCGGAATGGTTTTAATTTTAGAACGCCATATCGAAATGGTTTTAGTTTAGAATGCCGTATCGAAATGGTTTTAATTTAGAACGCCGTATTGAAATGTTTTTAATTTAGAACGCTGTATCGAATTTGGTTTTACTTTAGAACGCCATATCGAAATGGTTTTAGTTTAGAATGCCGTATCGAAATGGTTTTAATTTAGAACGCCGTATCGAAATGGTTTTAATTTAGGGGGTACTGTTCCGAAATATGGCGTAAAATGTTCGTGACTGCCTCGTTGTCAGCTCTTCCATACCGCTCCCTCCACATGAACTCAATGAATGTAACACCTCCAACAAAGAACATAACACCTCAAACAATGCTTGCTAATCAAGGCGGCGCATCAGACGCTGCCGCCCAGCGCCCTGCTTCGCACTTAATTTCACACTACTTATGGCGTTAAAATGACGGGCTCATTCATCTCTGACTACGTTTGGTGAGCCACAATGGAGGAATCGTACATTTACCCAAAGATACTAGAAAAGTGTTTTTGATTCATCTTACATCTTGGTTTTTATACATGCATATGCATTGAGTTTATTTATATGTCCATTTCTTACGTTGTGTGTTACGTATTGATGGCATCCGGTAGAGGTCAGTGACCGCGTCCTGTGACCCGCAAGTGATCTTTTGTCGTTGCTAATTAACATAAAATGGCATGCTTTTTGTAAGTCTGCAAAAAAATCTTAACTAAAAGCAGCCTGTATCCTATCTCTGATCTTTATTTTTAAACCTAAAAGCAGCCTATCTCTGATCTTTATTTTTAAACCTAAAAGCAGCCTATCTCTGATCTTTATTTTTAAACCTAAAAGCAGCCTGTAAAATAAAACAAAGACAGCATGTTACTAATTGGCCTGTCAATCAACCACATCAAGCTAACTATCCCGCAGCCACCTAAATGGTATAGTCCGACACGCAAGTTATTGGCAATTCAATTGACCACATCCCAGATTTCAGACCATAAAGCAATACATGTCAGTTTCGCTCAGGGTCCGCATTTTTGTGGTTCGTTTGGATGTGTTTCCATGCGGTATTGCTTAAATAAATTAAGAACAGAAGTCGGAATGTAACAATGTAGCAAGATGTTTTATTTTGTCGCCTTGTTAAATGTCCAACTTCTTTTACTTTTATACGCTAAATATATAAACAATGACCTATCGGTTGGCGGCAGATCATTGTTTAAAGAAAACAATTCACAGCTAAAAGAAGGTGTTAAGAACTTGAATAGAAGTGAGTACGTGACTGATGATGCCGCGCCTGTACGTAAGTGATAATAAAAAAAATCGTTCCATGTTACGTTAAGTCGCATTGTAATAAAAAAATCGTCGCGTGTTACGTTAAGTCGCATTGTAATAAAAAAATCATCGCATGTTACGTTAAGTCGCATTGTAATAACAAAATCGTCGCATGTTACGTTAAGTCGCATTATATCAGTCCCACTGATAATAAAAAAATCGCCCCATGTTACATTAGGGGTCCGGAAAGAAAACCCCTTAGGAAAAAAAAAACCTAGGAAAAAAAACCCATAGTGAAAAACAATTGTTTTTTATCACCAATGCTTGCACATTGTCAGTATTTTGCTTGCACATTGTCAGTATTTGCATGTAAAATAAATGGCAACACATATTTTCTGCTATTATTTTTAGAGTATGTTAATGGTCTTATGGGGGATATGGTAACCTTTGTTCTTAGGTGTGATCAACAGGTGTTAATTTGTGTCAATCCTATAGTTAATGGAGTTGCATCCTTTGATCTTGTCTATTGTACGCATTTAATGCGTTTCACATTTGGTAAATATTTAATAAATAATGAAAAATAACAAAAATACTGTGCAATAATGCTTGATGTTTACTTTTGCCTTTTCCTGTCCATCAATCCACCAATCTATATCAAAGATTTAAAACTAAATGAACGAGACTTATCTTATGTAAAGATCAAAGGCATCCCTCAACAATATAGAATTAAACACTTAACAAAACACCAATGAATAGGCATTCAAGATCAAAGGTTGCCTATAAACGTAAGTGATTGACACAAATTAACACTAGATGTTCACAACTAAGATCAAAGAATAACACAATGAGACAATAATACACTAGTAACATGTGTGACCATTTATGTCAATCCAGTGAATATAGTTATGAGAAACAAGTTAGTAAGTCTTCTGTACCACGTGCATTTTTTCTATTTGTTTCAAGAGATTTTACGTCTTTTAAGGTGTGGTTGAGTTATTCTTCATCTAAAGCCAACCTCGTCGTTTATCAACTTGACTAATATAACTCGCGAATCACCGTCGACGTTTTAATAAAATACTGTTACAATAGTTTCATTGTTGTGTACGGTAGAATTAATTTTAATTCGTGCATTTTATACCAGTGTAATAATTGCATCGGTTAAATACGACTAAACGACTAAATAAAAGTAAATGTGGAAATACTATGCTAAGTTGCAAGGTTTTTTCTCTAAAAAAACCAGGTCGCAATGACAACGAATGTACTATTGATATTCGTCGTGCCACATTAACCATTTCTCTGACTGTAAAAAATGAGGAAATAATATATATATTAAAAAAGAGGAAATAATATATCACCGATGGTGAAACAAGTGAAAAATCTGTGTATGACGGCTGATGCATACCTGTCCCATTGCCTGTCGGCCACCCCTCTATTGTGAATGGGGATGACTACCCGCAATGGCGGACATCAGTTGCAGTGTTTGCATCGGCAAGAAAACCCTGACTAAAATGCGATCATATGGTAGATTTTATGCATTTTACCAGATGTACATTTCGAATCGAAACCCCCAGTAGGCCTAGTGTGTAACATCGGTAAGTCGGGCGAAAAGGAAAATGGGCAAACCGGTAATTGGGCGAACCGGTAATCGGGCGCAGGAGTTCGGGCGAAGTGGATTTCGGGCAAAGTGACTGTACCCCGGTATTGTTATATGCAGGACTAAAATCAGTACATAAAGCGAGGTGTAACAGGTATTGTTATATGCAGGACTAAAATCAGTACATGAAGTGAGGTAACAGGTATTGTTATATGCAGGACTAAAATCAGTACATGAAGTGAGGTAACAGGTATTGTTATATGCAGGACTAAAATCAGTACATGAAGTGAGGTAACAGGTATTGTTATATGCAGGACTAAAATCAGTACATGAAGTGAGGTAACAGGTATTGTTATATGCAGGACTAAAACCAGTACATGAAGTGAGGTAACAGGTATTGTTATATGCAGGACTAAAACCAGTACATGAAGTGAGGTAACAGGTATTGTTATATGCAGGACTAAAACCAGTACATGAAGTGAGGTAACAGGTATTGTTATATGCAGGACTAAAATCAGTACATGCAGTGAGGTAACAGGTATTGTTATATGCAGGACTAAAACCAGTACATGAAGTGAGGTAACAGGTATTGTTATATGCAGGACTAAAATCAGTACATGCAGTGAGGTAACAGGTATTGTTATATGCAGGACTAAAACCAGTACATGAAGTGAGGTAACAGGTATTGTTATATGCAGGACTAAAACCAGTAAATCAGTACATGAAGTGAGGTAACAGGTATTGTTATATGCAGGACTAAACCCAGTACATGAAGTGAGGTAACAGGTATTGTTATATATGCAGGACTAAAATCAGTACATGAAGTGAGGTAACAGGTATTGTTATATATGCAGGACTAAAATCAGTACATGAAGTGAAGTAATAGGTATTGTTATAAGCAGGACTAAAATCAGTACATGAAGTGAGGTAACAGGTATTGTTATATGCAGGACTAAAACCAGTACATGAAGTGAGGTAACAGGTATTGTTATATGCAGGATTAAAATCAGTACATGAAGTGAGGTAATAGGTATTCTTATATGCAGGACTAAAATCAGTACATGAAGTGAGGTAACCGGTATTGTTATATGCAGGACTAAAATCAGTACATGAAGTGAGGTAACAGGTATTGTTATATGCAGGACTAAAATCAGTACATGAAGTGAGGTAACAGGTATTGTTATATGCAGGACTAAAACCAGTACATGAAGTGAGGTAACAGGTATTGTTATATGCAGGATTAAAATCAGTACATGAAGTGAGGTAATAGGTATTGTTATATGCAGGATTAAAATCAGTACATAAAGTGAGGTGTAACAGGTATTGTTATATATGCAAGACTAAAACCAGTACATGAAGTGAGGTAACAGGTATTGTTATATGCAGGACTAAAATCAGTACATAAAGCGAGGTGTAACAGGTATTGTTATATATGCAGGACTAAAACCAGTACATAAAGCGAGGTGTAACAGGTATCAGTATATGAAGTGAGATAATGGGTATTAATTGTAGGGCTCAAAATAGACGAAACTGCAACCACATTGACCATTTACATTACCTTGAGTAGCTGTGCACTGAGATCTCTAGATATGGCTTCCACCAATCGTAAGGCTCTTTGTATTGGATATTTGGTATTTCTTATTTTCCTTAGATGACTAAATATAGCAACCAATGCTTGCCTGATACGGTCTAGTTCTGTTGCTGACAGGAGATCATTAAGTGGAAAGTCTTTCATCAATGGACTATAATCATTTACTGTAGCTAAAGCATGTTTCAAACCTACAAATAGAAAAACAATGTCAGTAGAACGAGTGCTTCATTTTACGATATAAATATTTAACATAGCATGTAAAACTGTAGAAAAGCATGGGATCAGCTCAGAAAGTCAAAGGCGAGAGCCTCATTCTGCACCAATAAGATGTTTGTAATTATATTGTCAGTTTAACTAACAGCAGGTTTTTACATAGCATACAGCCTATGGGATCCTGACCAAGATAATCAAATTCCCACCCACCAGAGTATTTTATTCTACTATACTTTAAACATACTATCCACAAACAAGAACTATATTAGGGAACTATGTTTTTAATATTCATGAGTAAATGTTACGAAAACCAATCAACACTGCAATGGAAATGCACCATGCTGATTGGTGCACACAAAGACAATAGCCAACAATGTCAACTAAGTCATTACTATACCGTACTTATCCAGGTAAGAGCCCATGCCTGGGCAAACGGCCACCCCCCACTTTTGACACAATAAAGGAGTTGAGGTCATATCCGGGCACACGCCCAGGGGGTCTTTTTCTACACAAAAAAAAAACTTTTCTATTCGTTGACTGTGGTTGTATTAACAGTTGACTTTCTTGAAGACTGTCGTGATACTTATAAAAAATGTTAATTGCCTAAAACAAGGGGTGAACGCAAATTAGCTGTGACAGCTTTCTGCCTTCAGGGCAGCGCGTTCTGAATCATAACAGTCAGCAAGTCTATAAAAATACATATTAAAGCAGAAACGGTAGTTCTCTTTAAAATATGTTGTGGCCCTAAAAATGGCCGGCCGTTTGGTTTGTGCTTCCTTAGTAACTTAGAAACAATTCAAGCAAATCGTAAAAGGAGAGCCGCAAGTGTTGCTCTCGATCGGCTTTAGCGCCATGGACAATGAAACCAATGTTGCAATATTGTAGCAACCTGTACCTGGGAGAGTGGTTAAAATCACGTTATTTTGGCTTTATAAAATATTTTGTAGCAGCTTGCGAATCTATAACTGGGGTCAGCAATTTTGCAATGTCACGCCGAAGACTGCCAACTTTGTTACCATCTTTCAGCACCGCCATGAAAACATTCTTCTGTCGTTGGATAAAAAAAAACTTCCTATTTCAAGTCCACCGCGATATCCATATAGTGAGACATTCCAACCGCCGTAACTTGCTGAATGATAACTTTCACCGTGATTAATAAGCGTTGAGTCTGATAAAAAAGCAATGTCACGATTTGACCTTTATGATGAAATACGAGTAGTGATGTTATTATTAGCCAATCAGTAAAGCAGATGCATAAAGGTCAAAGACGATTGCTAGACTGTAAACAAAAGCATCGTGTGCCATTGCAGCAGAGCGACCTCATTTTTCTTGTCTCTTTATTATGATTAGACATGAATGAAAAGTGCCAAGCTGACAGACTGCGAAATCCGTGGATTAAAAGTGCTAGGTCCAAATTGTGTGGGACGATATCGACGAACTTCAGGAATAAGTTGTAGGGATTTTGTTCGACGGCTACAGTGACGCCGACTTGGATTTTGACGGTTTTGAGTTTGACGAAGATGGCAATGAATGTACAAATAAAGATCTGAAAAGTTTTTTTCAAACAGCTATGAATTTTTATAATTTTTACTGTGTAAATTTGTAAATTATTATTGATCTTGTATGACGGTTGATGCGTAATTTGTCGAGACCGGAAATCATTTTACGCAATTTAACACCTGACATTTTAATTAATTTTGAGTTCACGCGTGTTTGTCGGCGGGAAAATCCTAATTCAAATGATTCCTCACTGTCGATTTTTATTATTTCTGGTTTAGTCACATTATAAGCAATACATTATTTTTGTTCTACTTCTAGTTTTGCATATTGTTCATTTATTCCCGTTGCATGTTTTCATTTGCCGTTCTATTCCCTGCCGCAGTTCGATCGAACTGCGTGTTGCCAATTTTCGCGAATTTTTGTTTTTTTGCCGGGGATCTCCTGGCAAACGCCCACCCCTTCTTTTTGGCAATTTTCCATGTTCAAGACCCTGGGCTTATACCCGGATAAATACAATAATATTACAGTATATGGTACTATAAAGTCCATTACCTGTATCAGTATCAAAGCTAACAGTGGCATGAAATCGTTTGCCATGTTTTAAAATGTCTAATGTTAGTGCAACTTCAGAACTTTCTCTCTTCTCTTGGATTCTCAATAAAGCACGTTCAAGGTTTAACCAAAAACTGATTTCTTGAAGAGCAGTGCCAGATGCAGGATCACGGTCCAGTTTGGTTACCTGTAAATTACAACATAATTGTAAATAATCCTTCAGTAGTTTTGTAATTCTAAAGTCATAATATTCCAAACATTATTTCCATTTTTTCTTATGACTTATATTGTACTAATCATTGTACCACATAGTTTAGTAATTCGGCATTTAATGATAACATTATCAAAGTCAAATACAAATGTACTAGTTATTAACAGCAATAAAATACAAAAACATGATGCAGGTTTTAACATCATATTTGCTCTACTACCATATTTTAACAGTAATGCACATTAACCAAAAATTGCATTGTACATGTATGTATACATACTCATCAAAATATAAACTTATTTTAATCATAAACAAATGTCTATAATTTCCATAATAGAGAAAATATCTATGAACTGACTCAAAATGAACACAACTAATTATATTAACCTTTTGTATCTCTCTAATCCATCTGTTAACTCCATTTTGTAGAGCATTGAGAAATGTAGAATCTTCTACTTTATCTCCAAAGTCGTGTACTTTTGGACGTCTTCCTTCCTCCCCACATTTTTTAATCATGGCTACCACAACAGGATGGATATTCAGGGTAATATCTGGGATGTCAATATTCTGCTGTAGATGTAATAAACCCATCTCTAACTCAGCAATCTTCTTCTCAACCGAAGGAGCCATCTTATCGCCATCTCTGAAACCAAATTAATAACTGAATTCAACTTTCACAAAATTCTTTCATATTTTTTTAGAAAACTTTTGGTCAAGACTTGAGATCAATGTGCATTTGATCCAAAATCAAGATATTTGAGTTTGAAAATGTGAAACATATTCAATTAACATTTTTGTGGTGAAAATGCAGGCATTATACAGTCAAATTTGATTGAAAAGAAAGCTTACCTGTCAGCCTTTCCAGAGGCTCTGATGTATGACTTGAAATACGGCGCCACAGCATTGCTGATATGCGCATGTAATGTTTCATATGGAGACCCTTCACATAAAGTCAATACTTGTATCTGAGATGCAATACTTTTATCAGCATCTATCACCGGTGTTCGCTTTATAAATGCACAGCTGCAAATAAAATACACTTTTGTCTGAAAAGATGTGCAAATAATATAACAAGAGAAATTTTTTTATGGATTATTCAAAATTGTAAAATTTTTAAACAGCAAAAATTGTATGCGACTTTTGTGAAATGTTGTCAATTCTTAGCAGTGAAAAAGCTACATGGTTTACAGTAACTACTGTAGAATACTTCATTTCCACTTGCAATTTATTTTTGTTTTTTTCGCTGAATGTTTCAGTGAAAACAAGTCATTGAAAATGACAGTCCCCGTTAAATTTTTGAAAGTTCTCTTTGTGCTCGTCGTATTAAAGTGGAGGGGTTGTCGTGAGCGTGTCCTTGAAACTTGAGTTCCAAGTGGCGTATACAACAGATTGTTTATTTACATCTAAACGCGTGTTTCGTGTAGTAGTATTATGGCCAAAAATAAAAACAGCCCTTATTCGGCCATCTTTGATCTGATTATGAAACACACTGATATGTATGATGTATGTGCCAAATACAAATGAAAATGGTACATAAATTGTTGAAATATAGTAGTAAGGCCAAAAAGTCAGATGGCTGTCAATCGGCCATCTTTGACCAGATTTTGAAACAAATTGTTATTGACATGCATCCTAACATGTATAAAGTACATGTATGAGCCAAATTTGAATGAAAACTGACAGCACTTCCAAGATACCGCATAAAAAAAAAAAAAAAAATTGCCTGCCAGTCGACCATCTTTGATCCAATTGTGAAATAAATCGTCATAGACATGTATCATTTTCAAAAAAACAAGATGGCTGCCAGTCGGCCATTTTGAATCGTATCGCTAAACCACTGCATGTGCATAAGGTACTAGGCACATGCAAAGAATGAACGGAATCGGCCCACAGGATTCTGAAATACGATGCTGAACAGACTGACGCACGAACGAACGGACACCTGGCGGACGTACGGACGAACTCACGAACGGTCGGAGACATGTATCCTAACATGTATGATCTATGTACTAAATTTGAATGAAAACTGACAAAGCATGTTCAAAATACAACATTTTCAAAAAACAAGATGGATGCCAGTCGGCCATTTTGAATCTAAATGCTAAACCACTGCATGTGCATATGTCCCACATAAAGTACTAGGCACATGCAAAGAATGAACGGAATAGGTTCAAGGGATTCTTAGATACGACTCCGGACGGACACACAGACGGACGGAGACCGAATTGTAAGTCCCCGTTTTCGGACTTTGTCCGAACGGAGACTAATAAAATCTAGTGAATATAATTTGTTTTCTTATATTTTACATTCAACTCATTAAAAATCAGTGAAAAAAAATTCTGTACAAAACACCCAAAAAGCCTTTTCAGCAGAAATTAATTCCAGCTAAAATAAAGTATTTTACAGTATTAATAATGATCAAAATCTTGCATATTCCTTCACTTATTTTAATAGTCCTGTTATGCAATACTGATTCAATCAAGCTTTAGCTATGCACTAAACGTAACTGACCAAGGATGTACACAATATTCACTGATGCAGTGACAACATAAAAGAGTCATTTTCAAATTACAAAAAACAACTGCATGTCTCGTGTGCAGACTATTTTAACAGATTACCTACAGACAATCAATGCAAAAAAGCATGTCAACAGGTCATGTAATAGCTTTATATCAAATTTGTCTGATCATTTTTCAATTCAATCAATCTTGCATGTGATTGCATGAAATGCATGAAAACTCAAATAAAAATTAATTTAAGAAAAGGTGATTCATAAGCAGATTTAGCATTAGGTATATATATTACTACAAATGTCAAGGATTCTAATAAAATTTGGGTGAAAATACTGTCCAGATTTGAAATACCGAATTCCGCTGTTAAAAGAAAGTTTGGGTTTTAAAAAAAAAAAAATGAGACCAAGAAATCACGCGCCCAGGGCATTTTTTTGCCAGTTTTTAAGGTGTTTTTAATTTTTCAATATTTTCGCGTCATTTTTCAGACATTTCAAACATTCCTGATGCCTGAAATAAAGTCTAATTAAGTTTTACTGTCGTCATTGACAACTATTCAAGAGTATGGTGTTTATTGTGGCTAGCATAAATGGGTAAGATTTGTTCAGACAATGAACTGTAAACATTGTTAAATTCTCCTTCAAATGCTCAGTTTATCTTTTGAAAACAACTAATTTTTGATATTAAAAAAATCTTGCCGTTTTCCCATCAAATTTCAAGCCAATAGACATAGGCAAATCTGTTCAGTGTTACGTTCAATAACATTAACATATTTAAATGAACTATGGTAATTTGAACAAGTTGATATCATCCATCTTTTTGGTTGGTCAAACCATGGGGGATATTCTCATTTGCGATCATTTGCTTCTAAGCAATGCAATTATGTTCGTTTTTATTTGAAACTTCTTTTAGAATTTACTCTTACGTTGCTAATAAAATTTAAAAAAAAATAATTCTATTTATTATACCAGGTTTGTTAATGTGATTTTTTCGGAGTAAGATGACACTGGGTGACATTATAATGAAATTTTAGGCAGTCTACTTTTTAATTCAGCAAGAAAAAAATGTATCAAATTTTAGATTAGCTTCTGCAATAGTTTCTTTCGTCTTGGATGGTCCAACTGCTGGCGTTGAAAGTCAACGTAGGTGAACTTTTCAATGAAAATAGAAGTCCTAAGAAATATTTGATGATCTTTTCTGAAATTTTGAACGCTAAATAAAGGCCCACCAGTCGTGAAATCGAGGCGATTTTTTGGATGGGCGAATTTACAACAGAATTTGGTAACAGTCAATATGTATAAGGTTTTATACATTAGTTACTTGAGTTAACTATGCAAAAAACCAGAGAAAGTTTCCTGAATCTAGAATGTATCTTATATAAATACAGATATTCAATAAGTTCTGATTACCTGTTAAACTTAGCATTGGTGAAATGTACATCCAATGATAAAGTGTAAGCAATGTCAGGCTCGGCATTTTCATCCTCAACATCATCTGTAAGACAAGATGTATGCATCCACTCAGAATTATGATAATCAGATGATGTGCTCAGAAATTTTGAGATTTTGTTTACAAAGGCTGAAATGAAATACATGTAATATGCAAATAAGCTACTTATTATGCATGGACATAAACTTAAAACTAATCATGTCAGCACATAACCACAAATTTAAACAAAATCTGCTCACAATTGTTCGAGACTTTTCTTACACAGACTGAAATGAGATAATATGCAAATTAGCTACTTAATATGCTTGGACATGGCACTAATACTAATTATGTCTCCACATTACCCTAAGGAACCTGTTCTAAATTTCATCAAATCAAAATTCGCTAGGAAAATCAAGATTTACATAGAGACAGAGACAGAGACAGAAACACCAAACTTATTATCTTGCACTCAAGGCAGCTAAAAAAAATATTAATTAAATTGTCTGACTACAATCAACTATTTGGAGTCACTAGACATGCGACTTCTCTTGCGTTCACTGTGATAAGAGCGTATTTGTGACCATTACGTAAATGGCTTAAACTGATTTGTGTTTCTTTGTAATAGAGATAGATGCATTATGAGGTGAAATCAAGCATGAAACGAGTTTTAACGAACATATCTCAGTTAATAATGCTTGGAATCAAATGAAACAAAAACGAACCAATACAGAAAATCATTGTCCATCGATACAAACTAAAAACGAATGAAAAATTACAATTAAACAAATATGAAACAAGTCATTGTCAATGATACGTCCCCGTTCCGTTCATATTTGAGTAACATATACATTCAAAGCAGACCATGACCGAAATGCACCTGCATATGTACAACACATTGTACTAAATCTGAACAAAATCCATCCATGCATGACTGAAAATACGTGATTTTAAAGCATTTTCGGTCTTAAAATGGCCATCATTCAGCTATTGTTAAGCGGGTCATGAAACAAATGCACATATCTATTTGTGACATGATGTACCATGTGTGTGTGAAGTTTGAACTTGATCAATCCAGACATGTTTTAGATACGGATCCAGAACTGAATTCTTCAAGAAAATGGCCGCCAGTCGGCCATTTCGAACTTGATCCGGAAAAAAAATGACGTGCATCAAGGTCCTATTATGTTTAATGTAAGTACCAAATTTGAACGAAATCGGTCCATGCATAACTGAGATCCGGGTTCGGAATGGTGAAAATGTGCGATTTCAATGCATTTTCGGCCTTAAAGCGGCCGCCATTTGGCTATCGTTAATGGGATCATGAAACAAATGCACATACATATTTGTGACATGATGTACCTTGTGTGTGTGAAGTTTGAACTTGATCAATCCAGACATGTCTCGGATACGGATCCAGAACTGAATTCTTAAAAACAAAATGGCCGGCAGTCGGCCATTTCGAACTTGATTCGAAAGAAAAAATGACGTGCATCAAGGTCCTATTATGTTTAATGTATGTACCAAATTTGAATGAAATCCGTTCATGCATAACTGAGATCCGGGTCCGGAATGGTGAAAATGTGCGATTTTGATGCATTTTCGGCCTTAAAATGGCCGCTATTCGGCTATCGTTAATCGGATCATGAAAAAAATGCATGTGCATATGTGCCATATAATGTGTGATGTATGAGTGAAGTTTGAACTTAATCGGTCCATGCATGTTCGAGATACAGGTGATCACGCACACACGCACGCACGCACGCACACACAGGGCAAAACATAAGTCCCCGTTTTCGGACTACGTCCGAACGGGGACTAAAAAATCAAGAAACACACGTAGATAAGCATCCACGATAAGACTAAGTAGTTTTTTTTTGCTGTTGACTTGTACGTTTTCTTTTAAGGTAGAAGCCTATTGGCACTCGTGTTCGTGTTCGTTTGTCTATTATGTACAATCACATAGCTTATGGCACCATGAAATAGCATTCTTTTGTGTGTTCCAGCGACATATTTTGAGAAATTTGATTTAATATTTTTCAAAAATCACTATTTTTAGAACAATTCCATAGAGCAAAATGTTTAAAAAACTTGCATTTTTTGCCACTTTTTGAAATAATTTAGAACAATAAGTAGCCCAATATTAACAATATATTATTTTGTCAGCTTATGTCACCAGCCTACAATTTGAGATATGGCATAATAGCCACAGGAACCTAAGGTAAAAGCGTTGTAATATTGTCAAAATAGCCACTATCCACTAAAACAAAACCATAAATTTTCCAAAAATTCTGGGTACTTGCATTTCTAAGTAAACTTCTAACTTAAGCCATTTCAAAGGTTAATAAATATTATAAATGTCCAAAAAAAAACATTTGAGGAAATACAATGTTGTTATAAAACATTAAAGTGTCAGTGTTATAAATGGTTAAGACTACCATTCACATTTCAGACATTTCAAAACAGTAATACAGACTCAACTTTCTAATTTATTGACATCACCTAAAATTCAATGAGGTTAGTACATTAATCTGTTCCACATCTCATGTGGATGCATTTTGATTGACACTATCGCTATCTGATGTTGACTGCACATGAATGAGTAGCTTGACGATAGTTATTACGCCCTCACTGGCAGATTCAGTGACACAAATACCACCAGACAATGACGTCATGACAAGCATAACTTGGTGTCCAAGTGAATACACCGACATGGAAATGTCACCAAATGATCACTGAGCTAACAAACATGATGTGGCTTACATCAGATAATAAGCTCAACTCGGTCACCTTTACAGGGTTATCAGTATTCACCAGTGTTCCACCTAAATTTGGCATTCATTGATAAGTAATTTTTATTCAAAAAACTATCTTGAACCAGGTTTATTTTCACACAAAATTATTGTTTTTCAGATTGCTAAATTTCACTGAGAAACCTGGTCTCCTCCTCAAGAATTACCTGGACTCTGAGAATCTCAATTTTATACAATAATGTGCACACATGTACAGTTCTTATTGAAATCATGCATGGATCTTTGTGTGTCACTCTTAAATGGTTGCATTTAAATCCAGGTACGGCCTGTGAGGGCACTGCACCGCAGCAATCGGGACAGGCAGTTTGGGAGGTCAAAGTGAATAACACACACATACACATAGATGTCTTGGATCCATATAGGGAGTAGTTTATTACTAAAGCACTATGAACTAAGAAACCAGTGTTTTCACAAGGAATATGCAAATTTATGCAAATGCTATGTAAATGTGAACATGCTGACTTTGAAAACACTTGTAACGTACATATCTAAAAACTACAAACTAAACTAATGGACTAAAGTCCCCCTTGGAGTTTAAAAGAGACACACGAATCAACCTGTGATGATTATTAATAACAGGTTGAAAGACAGCAATCAACCTGTGTTGATTATTGGAAAATTGTTAAAAGAAAACATAGCTCAACCTGTGTTGGTTCTTAATAAAGCTAATACAGCAATCAACCTATGTTGATCATTGGTAAAGTAAGAAAAAGCAATCAACTGGCTTTAACATTGCAAGACTTAGAAATAAAAGGAATCGCACACCCATGGTAAATATCATGACCTACCCATGTGAAAGAGGGTGTGGTGGGTGGGAGAGAAAAACACGACGTCTGTGGCTGGCTTGGCAATGCGAACTGAGTACTAAATTAAAAATTGCCGACAAACTGATAGTTTATTTATTTATGCTAATAGGGCAGCATAGTCCATATGATTGGTCACAATTGAAATATGCAGATGTGACCTTTAAATCACTAACCTCCCAAAGGGCCCACTAGCTCCCCTGTATTTAAAACTTGTTAACATATTAACTTTGCCTTAAATCCAGGTACGGCCTGTGAGGGCACTGCACCGCAGCAATCGGGACAGGCAGTTTGGGAGGCCAAAGAGAATAACACACACATACACATAGATGTATTGGATCCATATAGGGGGTAGTTTATTACTAAAGCACTATGAACCAAGAAACCAGTGTTTTCACAAGGAATATGCAAATTTATGCAAATGCTATGTAAATGTGAACATGCTGACTTTGAAAACACTTGTAACGTACATATCTAAAAACTACAAACTAAACTAATGGACTAAAGTCCCCAAAGATCCAAGACATCGTAGTGAGAGTAGTTGTTACGTAGAAGGTAGTCTGGCTATGAATTGGTTCATTGTTTGGCGCCTCAGAGGAAGGGATGGATGCAGATATTTTCTGAAGGAGTCGCTGTGTCGGTCCCCCAGGAGTTTGATTAACTCAGTGGGTATACCTGAGGACAACGCCCATGAAGCACCACCCCGGCAAAAACTGTGGGTTGAATACTGATCAGCATTATGCACCAATGGAGCCAAAAGAGAGGCCAGACGTTTGGTGAACATAGGAGGGAGGACTGGCTGGGAGGGAAGGAGTATAATAGCTGGTCCTTCAGGAGAGGGGGTATTCCTGAAGGCAGCAATAACAGCTGAAACGGGACAAAGAGGATGATTGGGGAGGATTGGGAGGGGTAAAAGCAGTTCACGACTTTTTGTTTGGATGGTTTTGGACCACCTAATTACCATACCTATGCCCCATGGAAACACCCGGAAGTCACCACGTGACAAATGTTTAGCAGGATCAAAAAGCCGGATGAATGAGGGGAGAACATTTGATTTTCGCAGGAGACCAAAAAAACATAACGAAACATATAGCCCAAAACACTATATCTGTTACATGTGAGTGATCAAGCTGAGCATGAATACCAAAGAGAAGCTGTGGCGTTATAGGTAGTTTACGAGTAACGAAGGTATCCTAAACCCGGGCAATCCCTTTCATCAGAGAATTGAGGGTGAAATTCTCTTGAGTGGGTTAGAGGATCCACATTCAGAATGCAAAAGTCTGATGACATTTAGATATTGGCGAATTGAGCTCGGCTCGAGACACCTTGCCAAGTGGGCCACATATTTATATAGAGCCGCCGGGCTAACAGGGACTGGGCTGTAACCAAATTCCAAGCAGAATTCCAAAAAGGATTTCCTATGAACCTTGTATGTTCGTTTTGTGGAGTCTGCGAAGGTGCGGCTTCTATAGACGGCGATCTCAGCATCCAGTTCTGACTCCATTTGTCGGAGTCGAGTACCTGCTGGACAAGAGAGAGCGCAGGATGAGTCATATGATATGGTAATGACAGAATGAAGTTTCTGGGTTCCCAGTGGGTGTCACTGTGAAGTAAGGAGTAAAGGCGCTGTGCTTGACCAGGTTAGTGTAACCTAGATATAGCATCCGGAATGTCATTTTGCTTTCCTGGGATGTGTATGGCATGTATATTAAAATTGTAAGAAACTGAAAGCCAAAATAACTCCCGAAGAGCAGACATTACTTGCGGGTTGCGAGATGTACCATGATTGATATTGGCCATTGTGACTGTGCTATCAGTAAATACATGCACTGTACAGTCTCGCCATCTAGGGCCCCATCTCCTAGCTGCTAAAATAATGGAAAGAACTTCTTTATGATTGATATGAAGGGATTTTGCAGCAGGCCAATCAAGACCCCAAGAGGTGTACTGCCAATCCCCTCTATGGAATATACCTGATGCCTGCGTGGAGGCATCCATGAGTATGTCTGTGATAGGGCGAGGGTCAATAAATTTGGTTGAGCCGTTAAAAAGAGGGAGGCAGTTTAACCACCATTGAATGTCGGCAGCAAATTCAGTAGATAAAATGACCTTATGCGAAGGGCAGCGCAATTTGTTTAGCTGGTCTAGAATGCGGCGGAGGAAAGTTCTACCTCCCTTTATGACTCTGCATGCCCATGCGAGTTTACCCGCAAGGAACTCCAGCTGGCGGCGATTAGCACGTTTTCTCTTCGAAAACTTGAGCAGCAGCTCTTGCAATTCATTCAGTTTTTGCGTCGGCAGGCGCAAATTTAGCGTGGTGGTATTTATTTCAATACCAAGAAACGTAAGCTTTTGAGTGGGTCCCATAACCTTACCCCAAGCAATGCGGAAATCTAATTGGCGAAGTAGGCTGATGAGTGTGTTTAGGGCCATCCTGCATGTGGCGTAGCTTTCAGCAATGATGAGAAAGTCATCGAGGTAGACAACCATGGCCTCATAACCACGGCGAGCCATCATACGTCTCACACTTTGGGTTAGCCTATGGAAAATACTTGGAGCCAATTTTGCACCAAATGGGAGGCGTGTATCATAAAGGTAGGTTGGTTGGCTGTCCCCCGCAAACGTTCATTCAATACCTGTGGCTTGGTAGTTAGAGGGATAGATTTTTACGGAGCGGTAGGCTGACTTTAGGTCAACCTTAGCTAGGTAGTTGCCATGTGAAATTAATTTTGTTGCGTCATCAATTGTTTGGTATCGGAAATGTTCATGAGAGGCATAATCATTGACTGCGCTGCCTATTGGTTGACTGCAGTCATGTATTAGCCTAACATCTTCAGAGTTAGGTTTAGGGATAGCACCTAGTGCGCTAACTATGGTAGGTCTATATGGGGTTGGTAAGTAGTAACCCTCCGCAATTTCTGAAAGTAGTTGGGACTCTACTTTCTGACGTGCCACTCCTGTAGCAGAGCGATAATTTTTTGTATATGCAGGGCGATATGCAACACCCTCAGTGGTTATGTGAAACCCATTTTTGATGCCCGCGAGGAGAAATTCAGCGTCGGGGTCATTTTGCAGTTCATTTAGCCATATTTTGTAATTGAGAGCGTAATCTGGTGGGGTTGGTTTAGGGGTGGGTGGCAACTCTGTAATTAGTTTTTTGAAACCAGGGAAGGTGTGGCATGGGTAGTTTTAGCATGTGCCTTGCGACAAGTAGGCTCTAGGCACACATGTGCATAGGTGCATGAAGTACCAAATTTGCAATTACCTCTATTAAATCCCAGGCATATCGGTCTACCTGATTGACTGTCAACCGGAGCTGGTGTACGATTTACCGAGTGGGAGTGAGTAGTATTACCAGATTTGAATTTTCCACTTACATTGTCCATAGTTTTGTTAGAATGTGGGGCAAATGGCACTTTTTCTTTTAAACTGACAGTAGCAATATGTGGGATATCACTACCCCAAGGGAAGTTATGTATAGCCTGGAGTTGTCTATACTGACGATCATATAAAAGCACCGAGCTCTATGTGAACCGATGCGCAAGTTGGGAAATTTTGTCAGTATATGTCATATAATTTAGCAACGAATTTGAGTGGAGAGAACCCTCTTGGACTAACTCATACATTATACGCACATTAGCCCCAAACCATTGATAATCGGTGACAGATTCGAGCCGAGGTTGCTTATTTTCGAAAGATAGAATTAATTGCGTGCCATTTTCACCCGTGCTAAGTACTTGTTGGTCGGGGACATTGTCCATATTTGATAAAAAATCACAGATGTCCAAGTATTTACGTTTCTCACCTTTGTTACGAGTTTGCATGTACACTAATGGTTGGAGGTCTGCCCTTAAATTGTTTGCAGAATTGTTTATCTGAGGGGTTGACTGTGGTCGAGTCCCGGGTCGAGTATTCAGCAGTTGGTGTAGCGGTAGTGAATTTTGGTCGGAGGAGTCTGAAAGCAGTTGATGCAGGAAATCTTCCATCCTTCCGGCCATGTTGTTGTCATCTGCGGAGTCGTTGGTGGCGCTGACATCCGGTGCGCTGACCACTGAAGTCTGTGCTTGTTGACATCTCAGATTAACAGGAAATGCCCCACGCCGTGCTTGTTCGATGTCTTTAATGGCGTTGATCAAAAGGCGACGCTGTGCCCGCGGTTCAATTCCCATCGCATCAATATCGTCGAGCTCGATAAGCCCGACAGATTTCATGTTAATAAATCCACCAGTGGCTAGTTTTGCAAGAGTGAAGGAGGTGATGTCGTTGTTCACTGCCCATTGCTGTACTTCGAGAGTTACGTCAGAGTTGCCTTCGGGTTCCATTGTTCTCGGTGGTGTAAGGTCTATGTCGCTGGAGAACATGTCTGATTGTGTCAAGCTATCCATAGCTAGTAATATTGATCAATTGTTCATAGATGAGTAAAACTGGTCGAGTATGTCGTTTTCGTGTTCTGGTCGTGGCTCAGTGTGTTGACAAAAATAACACCGTCTTTCTCCGCAAGCAACGCTACAGTCTAGTATTCTGGCAAGTAGTGGATCCGATTCAAACAAAATGTAGTTAACGTACCTACGGATTTCGTCTCTAGATAGCTGGTACGTAATAGGTATCGGGAACACACTGCGGATTGTGATTTCAACGTAGCTGGTTGACATTTAGCAATAAAAATTAGTACAGATGGTGAAGAAAAACGCAAGCAGAGAAAAACACTACGTCTGTGGCTGGCTTGGCAATGCAAACTGAGTACTAAATTAAAGATTGCCGGCAAACGGATAGTTTATTTATTTATGCTAATAGGGCAGCATAGTCCATATAATTGGTCACAATTGAAATATGCAGATGTGACCTTTAAATCACTAACCTCCCAAAGGGCCCACTAGCTCCCCTGTATTTAAAACTCGTTAACATATTAACTTTGCCAATATCAATCTTTTAAAATAACAAGTTTTTTGCATCCTTAGAAATATAATTTTACAGCAGAAAACAATATTTTCTCAATAACTAGTTAGTATTAAAATATGAAAAGCAAATATTTTTGATCAGAGAACTCGAAAGAATACGTGACTAGTTTGTTAACAATATAATTTAATATAATATAAATAGGTTTTAACAATATAATTTTCAATCAGGATTATTATATCCTCGAAAATAATTCTTTATATGCAATTAGGTATTAATTAATTAATAATTAAGCTGCTTGCATAAATATCGTCTAGAATGCAGATCCGATCCAATTGCGTGCATGTGTTACCAGGGATTCTGTCATGTCTGCAGCCAGCCATGTTTAATTTTAAATTATTCGTTTCACATTATTATTTTAAGTAGGGGCAAATAATTGATTGCATTTCACGCTTACCCTTTGAAACAGCTCGTTCCACCAAAATTGTCTGAATTTGTGGGTCGGAAAGGAATTTTTTCATACATTCTTGGTGCCCTCGTTCACTGAGCGCAGTTTTCAGTACTGTGGATGTCCCATCGCCATCTTCCAAAAGGAGTGGTATTAACTTTGCAACGTATATTTCTAAACTAGCAACATCAGCCACCGTCTGACTGGTATTACTGCTCGTGTCAGCATCGCTATTATCCGCCATAGTTGGGGATATAGACGATGTGCCGAATGAAGACGGTAATTACCTCCTTTCGCTTTACAACACAATGACAAGAGGAGTGCCAGACAAGATGTCCGACTCGCAGGTCAGGTGATCGCCACGTTATGAGGTCTCTGATTGGCTGTTTAACGGCAAGATAATTTTTCCAGTCAAAATATTGTATTGTTTCCTTAAAATGCTTGATATTGCAAATATATATTTATATATCGATATTTATCAACTTAACCTTAAAGTATTTGCCATATAACATAGAGACCTTTTAGAAATGTTCTCAATTTCATTATATAAAACTCCTCGCCCCCAAAATGGAATGGTATTTCCCAAGCCTCCCGGTGAGCAAAGATGCAACAAACAGGCGAACCAAATTCAAAACACCCTGGAAACCCGTGTTTGTGTATCTATGCTGCGGTTTTTTTTTTTGACAATTTAGTGCGACATGACGGCTGGATCAGTAGCGGTGCCAACTATTATCCCACTGCGGGTTCCTATACCAGGAAAATCAAAATTAAACATTGATACGAACACCAGCATTGAAATTCGCACAGGTAAAGTAGTCGAACTGAATTGTCATTGTCGATGTTTATTGAACCCCACACCCCATGTGACCTCAGAAATCTCGTTTCAGGCCCTGTGTGTGCGAGGAAAAAGGGCCTTAAGGCCCCACCCCTAGAGTGAAACCTAACTATAAAACCCCAGCCCCTACTATTGTATTTGTATATGCTATCAAGGGTACATTACTTGGGGTTTGCAACGTAATAATAATTATCTTTATTGCGTTCGTATCCCTATTAGGATTTTGACTAAAATGCAATACAGATGTGAATAAAGACAAACAAACAATTAAAGTGAGAATAACAATACACACAGGAAAATAAATAAAAAAACAACTAGCAAATAAAAGTAGAAAAAAAAATAATGGTAAAGTAAATTGGGTTGTTTTCCACATTTGTGTTGAATGTTTAGATTACTATTGCATGTACATGACCTTATCTTGAGATAGCTGACTATGTTTTCAACTTTTCCTCTCTTGTTTTGAAACAGTTCTCTATGTATTTTGCTATTTATATTATTAGTGTTGGGGTGATAACAGCTGATAAAGTTTTTTCTTTCTCCCGCGTAGAGATCACATGTTAAAAGAAAATGTTCTTCGTCCTCTATGGCGTTATTTTCACAACATAGACATTTTCTTTCAGATATATCTGTGTTGTTATATCTCCCAGTCTCTATTTGTAGTCTGTGAGCACTAATCCTCAATTTTTTATTCAAGACCAGTATTTGATCATCTGTTTTATCCCTGTTGTATTTAATGGATACCTTCCTAATTCTAAAAGACATGCCACATTGGTCGCTTTGCTGTTAACTTTGAGGAGGTATTTGCAGTATTTCATGTGCAATTGTTCCATTGGTGACATGATATTCATATACATCTTTTGGTGTTTAATTATACTATCTGACCAGATTTCTGCACAGTATAAAAGTATTGGTTTCATCATGGTATCAAATATAGTACATATATGTATATACGGTAGTACTGTATGGTGACATAATGCCAAGATTCCATTCAAGTCTCATGTCGTAGGTAGCGAGACTGATGCTACTCTCTTCTGACATGACATAGACTGTTTGTAATATAACAATAAAACATGTATTACCACATTCATAGTGAAAAAATGTAATACATCGAAAATGTACAGAAAATATAGTTATCGTAATCCGTCATATCGTGAGCTATTTTGATCCACCTGGACATCCCAGTATCCTAGTTACCTCGGGCATGTGCATTCGCATATTTCTGAGTTGGAACGCTTATGTGAGAGTGAGATTGTAACGGGATCTTGGTATCATGTCACTGTAGTTGCAAACCCCAAGTAATGTGCCTCTGTTGCTACTCCAGATAACTATGTGTCCTGATCAAGCAGAGCATATACAATTAAAATGAGGGAGGGGCAGGGCTAGTTCTGGGTAAGAGGGTCCGAAGGAACTTTAGTGCCATTTCACGGGAAGAGATCCCTCATAACTTTTTGCGCTATTAATTTTCAAAATAATGGCCACTCATTTGATTGATAACGAGTATGAAGACAGCGTTTGGTTTGATTCGCGTTCAATTCGCGTCCGATTCACGTACAATTCAGACTCCCACTGAATGTTGATATATAGCAATTTCAGCTAATTTAACAATATTTTTGAGCGCTGGAAAAACAGAATATTTTATACTTGTTTTATACTTGTTTGAGCCCATGTGACTTCCGATGTGAGCGAGACGAGGACTATTTATAACCATGATTTTCTCCAAAAGAAATAGGTTGATCCCCATTTTTCCTACACAAAATATGCTACCATACATGTATAAACTTTTGTGTAAATTATAGATATAGCAATTTGTATGTCAATTCACCGCGAAACATGCGTCAATCGAACAGGAAACAAGCGTAAATCAAACGCGAATTGAACACTAATCAAACGGAACACTGTCTTCACACTTGTTAATTGATATGAAATTACATATTCATCATCTATGAATATGCGTCAGTAATTTGATCACTTTGTGTTGATTGGTCACTTGGTTAAGATAGCAATCTTGTTCAAGAAAACCAAGAAACTCGCATACCATAATATATATGTACTGTATTCATTGTATTAGTTGAAACTAAACAATCTGTAATTACTATTTGATATTAAAAAAGAAAAATGGCATGTTTTTCAGGAGTCTTTCACAGAGGTACCATTTTTGAATGATGCAACTCAATGTGACATGCTTCCTCCACTCAGTAAAACACTGACTGAAAATATTGTGACCTGATTTATCTAATAAAAAAAATACATGACAATTAATCTATACTGCTATACATGTATAAGGAAAATGATAAGCTTTGTACACATTGGTTGACAATATAGTCATTCAGAAATTTATTTTACATTTCTGTGGATGATGACATATTTGTAAATGACCATATTCACAGAATAATTTCATTCATACTGTAGTAATAATAAGCTATCATGGTGGCACAATTTATTGTAGCATGATTGAAATTTAATTCACTATTGGCAACTGCCGAAAAGTAAGTAGAAGTACAGATATGTCACATGCATATAATGTTTTACATTAGTACAAAAAAAGGAATGTTTTTCTAATTAGGTCAAATTTGCTAAAATGGCATGTAAGTATTTAAACATGTTTTAAATCTTATGTGGATGATATTCGCTCACATTCGATCAGGTTCAGATAAAAAAGACAGCGTAAAGTACATCCAAACAATATACTATTTATTCGTACAGTGTATAACAAAGGAACTACAATGTAACAAGGATGCAACTAAAGAAATATACAATGAGATGTCCTTTTATAGGGTTGAGTAGGATTCACACCTCTAGATTAAAGATCGAAAGGAAACACATTTATTAGATAGTAATATTAATATATCAGCTTTAAATTGACCTTGCAACAGATTTCTATTGCATTAGTGCTGATAGTAGTTATTACAAAATGGCTTATGTAACTCGAATCTGTGTTTCTTTCCAATAGATTTACATGTATTATGGTAAAATTTCAGGCATGTAACAACTTTCAATTGTTGTATCTCAGCTAATATAACTTGGAATTGTATAAAATAAGGACCAAAACATACAGTAAAATATAGTCTAATAATATCACGAAATTACGAATATGAAAAAATAAAACTGAATAAACAACAAGTAATATTAATGAATGAGGAAACACACATGTGGATGAGCATCTACAATAACTTATGAAATCTATAGATTGTCATGTAACTTTTCACTAGAAATTATTAATTAGCCCCCGCCGGATCTGCGATCCGGGCGGGGGGTTTAATTTGGGTCGTGTCTGTGCAAATGTGTGTGCACATTTTTATGTTACCAGCTTTTTCTCACACATGTGTGATTCAATTCGGTTCAGAGTTGGTACAGAGACAGAAATTGATCGTGCTATTGTGCACATAAAGTTATTTTTTCGATTCTTCAAAGTTTCACTGTGTTTTTCCTTGATTTTTAACATTTTTCCTTCAAAATCCGACTTTTCCCGAAATTACCCGAGTTTAATCCGAGTTTTGATGACGCTTACGCAGTTCTCGTCTCGGTGGAAATCAGTCATTTTTGTGAGGATATTGTATCCCGCTTATATGGACAAAATTGTGTCTCGTCAATTTCAAAGGTAAGAAACTGTGCTTGTTATGGTATTTATACACTTTGTATTATCGTTTGTGTCTCGGGTTTGGTGATCGTGAGAAACAATTGCTAACCTGGCGAGAGTTTCGCCAGAAAAACTGCCTTTTTATTATGGTTGTAGGAACTGATTATGTATTGTGTAAATTGAAAGTTCACCTCGTGATTTAAGAGGTTTGCAGTGCTCTCACCGGGATTCAAACGTCGTGGTCGTGGTGGTGTCGGCGCAATGCTGCTCTGAGACGCTTGCCAGACTCTGCCTCGCTCAAAATCATTATCGCCATGCTTGATTTCCGCAACATTTACATTTGTTTATGATTTCCACTGCTATTGTTCTATGAGATGCGTCCTCTCTGTTCATAAACAGCCATAAACAAGTTTAGTTGGGTCGGCATGTACTCATTGAAAGTGTTGGTTTATTTACATAATCCACTGTTCACGCAATAGGCGAAGTTAAAAATATGTCGCTACTCAGGAGAGATGGCCCACAACGCTAATTGTCCCAATATAAACGTACCGGTACGTTTATTTTTTCCACAGAAAAATTCCACCCGGTACATTTTTATTTGGGATGGTACGTTTATTTATTTTTCTAAATCCGATTAAAAAAATCATGCCTTTTTCCCCATGAGAAACGAAGCCAAAAGATCGCACTAAAACATCGGTAAATCTGGTCTTCCGTGTTGCTTTCACCATGAGGTCGCTGAACTGTCATATTTAAATGCTTTATGGTAATTTGAGCACATGGGCACCATCCAGCATTTTGGTTGGTTGATTAGCGACTTGACCTATCTGGTCAATAAACACGCGTCGTGGGCATGGATAACTTGGCGGATATCGTCTCATCGAGCGTTAATATGTAATCGAAAACATTTGCTTACCATAAAACTAAGTTGAATTTTACTTGCATTTCATAACAATTCAACGAATTTATTTTTTGTACGTTAATATAATCACTACTGAGTACTAATCAACAATTACAACACTTCGAAAACAAGTAAGCTATCGTACCGTGATCATTTGCTACCAACAAAAAAATAATGCATAATAAATATAGTGAATATTTTTTGTTGTCATGTGAACAGTTTTTTTGATTGACTGTAACTTTCCAACATTTCATGACGCCTATTGTAGAACCAAATTAGGGCCTTTCACTCCTCCTTGACGCCTATTTAAATGATTATACGGCATCTTGTCGCCAGCCACGAATGTCACACTAGACGAACTTGATCGATACTGCCGACCATTCCATGCATTTTTTATCGACGCACGACAACACGCAAATCGAGAAAAGTATTGTCCTTGCAACAATTTCGCGCAATATGTCACCACTATACAGTGACTGATTTTAATTTTTATTCAACATTAAAACAAACTACAGTGAGTTGTTCTATGGTCGTATAAAAATAAAATAAACTACATTAAGCAGTGTTCTCCCCAGGCTCAGAGGCAAGCATGGCGGTCTAATTTGCATGCTAATTTGCATACTAATTTGCATATTTTTCAGGATTCACTCTCACAAAAACAAACATACAAGACAGTATTAAAATGTATGAGAGACTTTATTTAAATTACATAATACTTTACATAATATACCATAATTTGACAAGATCGTCATTTAATGTGAACTGTTCCATAAAACTTAGTCTAAACTAATCCTTCTGACTTTGTTGTGCTCCAAACATTGGCTGCCTTACTGTAGTTAAACTCGATCGTCATAGACTTGCACGGGACTTTGTTCCATAAAGAAGATTCACTCTTTGCAATCATGTTGTGCTTTGAGCATTAACTGCACAACATTCCTAGTGGGAAAAAATTATAAATAATAAAAAAAAAACAATGAGGATTAAGGTTCAAATAAATGTAAACATAACGATTGAATTGTGCCACGATCGGGAACCCAGTGCCGTATGGATAGCATTTCGTCTGCAAAACATGTTGTTTACATGTTGGTTTTGTCAGGTCAACGACAAGGAGACTCGGGAATTTCGAGGAAAAAAAACATGAGGTCACTATTCAATTAAAATTAAAACGTAACAATAGAATTATGTATACAAATCGGGATTCCATCGATTATAGCGCGTGATGATAGCAGCTGTCGTTCGCAAAACGTTGACAGGCCGCCATCTTGGAAATACCTACACAGGTCAACATGTGACCGGAAGATTACAAAATTTGATTTTTTTTTTTTGCTTGGACAAATTATAACATACGCGTACCCATTAATCTATGAAGATATCCATAAATAATCTAAAAAAAGTTGACAGTAACGAGTGATGTTTTTTTTTCATGCCGTGTCTATACCAGCCTCGTGTCTAAGATGTTGATTGAAATCAGTGTAGGCCTACCATGTTCGGTGTTCTTACGATCGGCAAAACATACACACACTGGCATTTTATTTCTAAAATTACGAAATCTTACCTGAACAATTGACCTTAACCAGGGAAATGTCTTTTTCCACGACTCATCAAAACCAGCCTCACGCCGTTTCTGTGTTTCTACACGCTTCCGTTTCTGTGCTGTGCTAGCGGTGATTGTACGTTTTAGCCGGGCGGCATCACCTTTTTTTCCTTTACATGTTTTGTCATATAGCATCTCGGTGTTTGCAACTTGAGTGACAATTTGTTCCCCATTGACAGCGTCTGTACTTCACACGTGTTTAACAATGGGACTGTTTAATTTGTCCCGGCAAGTTCAAACCGCCGTGGCGTAGACGGTGATAATTTATGCAGTGCTACGTGTGAGCGGGTCAAATGGACGTAAACAATGCATCCTATTAGCATGGCGGTGAAGTTGTAAGCATGGCGGTCCGAGCCCAAGCGTGGCGGCCAGGTCGCCAAGCATGGCGGTGCCGCCATGCTTTGTTCTATGTGGGGAGAACACTGTTAAGATAGAGTTAACCAACTAAACAGAATGCTAAATAAAGCTAAATAATATTACAAACACATATAGAATCACAGTAAACTTGTACGATACAGTACAATACAATACTCTAACTACTATTGCTAAGGAGTGGAAAATCACATTCACATTAGAGTCATAACTATGGAAAGAATATTTTTATATTTGGTGGAGCTGCTCATATATCATCTGCATACATTTTTGTATGTATTGTGCAGTTTCCCAGCCAGTCCGACTCGAGTAGTGATTGGTTTGCTACTTCATTACATCTTGCAGCCTTTCAAACAGTATATTGCTAGACATGCATCAATTGTTGTCCATGTATATTCCTAATTGCTCAGTGAAAACTTGCAATTTTATTCTGGCTGGTATAAATATATTAAGTAATATGTTTTGCGTACTGAAAAGACGGTACACAAATATCTTTTTTAATTAAATTTAACAGCTAATGGGAGCATATATGCTACAACCTCTGCTTACTTTTGACTAAATGTTTTTGGTTTTTTTCAGGTGCAGAGCCAGAATTTTTTTCTCGGGAAAACAAAGCCACTGAAACTGCATATATTACAAAAGCATACTATTCGCTGCATGTCTGACAAATGTATAAACTTTTGCAGGTCGTCTTTTTTTTTTTTTATAAGTGCTGTCAACCAAAACATAAATATGTGTTTCAATTTCACACGATTTGTTAATATTAATGTATGATAATAAAAACTTGATAATATTTTTCTGCGTTCTGGCACTTTATTTGTATCATTGTCATATGAGAAGTACTCTTGTCCTTATTTAGAGATATTGAAACTAATTCAGGGCCACAAACTACATGAAGTACATGGGAAGTAAAGTTGTTGACACAGGTAATGTACACCAAGGATCATTGCAGTTTCTCAGTTCCTCATCTGGGCCTAGTACTTGTATGACAAACGGTATCTTTGCCCTGTTACTGTTTGAAATATCAGAAGTTTTTCGCTGGAACAGTTCTGTGATTGACAGTGTTCTTGTATTAGGAATACAGTTGTACAAGGAAGTTTATCCAAACAGACACAACACTGACTCTTCAACATATTTGCAGATCTGATTTGCATACTTGCATGTCATTTTACCTGTTGTACTTGTTTGTTGCTCTCTGGTGTTCTTGCTGAGACCAGGATGGAGAGTGCTATAAACTTGAAAATGCCATAGAAATCATCTTTGCCAATTTACATCCATGCCAAAAACTGGACAAATTATATGTTGCAACTTTCAGTGTTATTCATGACCTGTTTGATTGAAAAAAGTTTTACGACTTGGAGGCCATTTTTTCCCTCTAAAATCTAAAAAAAACAAGCTTTTTCTCAGATATGTGTCATTCAGTTTTGTTCAAAGTTGGTACAGGGACAGGTAATAATTGTTTACAAGTGCACATCGCATTATATGTTTAACAAGTTATAAATTGTCTCAGAAAAGCCAAATGAATAAATTTTAACCCCACCCCCTAAAATTGTAACACATTAATTCTGAACATTTAATAACGGAATTTTAATACAGCTCAGCTTCATTATAAGTTTTTAAATTTTTTTCTGAGTGGGGGCTATGACATGACATGTCATGTCTTGTTTAATGAAAAATGTATTGAAATGCTTGAAAATTATCTTGTTCAAAACCACTAGCCTCATGATTTGATTTGAAGTTTGGCATGTGGCATGTTATGTACCAAGTCCATTCAAATTTACCAATAATCTATGATTGGTCACATGGTTTTGCCTCCATCTTGGATTTTGGGGAACTATTTCTCATACTTCCAGGTGTCTCATCAATTTGAATTGTGTGTTATTGCATCATTGACACATGTACTACCAATATCATGAGTACAAACTTCATTATATGACTTGTCACCATTTTTGATTTTTAACCCAAAAAACATGCCTGAAAATCATTTTTATTTCATTATAAAAGTTAGTGTAGTTTTAATACATACATGTAGCTTTAATTCGAATGACCATATCTTATATTTATTAGATACCCAAGGCTCAGAAATTTACTATACCACAAATGGTACTAAACCAGAGCCATTTCAAAAGCAAGGAGAAAGAACTACCTTGAAGTACAGAAGACCTTTTTTATTAGGTGAAGGTAAAAGAACAGTGAAAGCAGTAGCTGTTAGTGGGTAAGTACATTGCATATATATTTATATACAATAGCACACAAGATATGAAAATAAAGAGTAAATTTTACTGAGTACAAGGTATTTCGAACTTGCGTATATTGTGGAGATAAAAACCACAGTCAGCTGGTGCATGTGTGATAATAAAATAAATACGATATTTACTATATGGGGGCCGCCATCTTGAATGACACATAAAACTAAATAAGAGACAAGTTGTGAAACGCGTTTTTCAGATTCCTATAATTCTGGACAAAAATACCAATCTTTTACAAAAATACGGTCCGTTGGGGTTATATTAAGCCAACCGAAATCAAAATTCGGTCTAATTCGTCGTTTTTGTGTGGAAAAATCCCTTGCATACAAACACCTAATTACACGAAGAACCTAGAACACTTTCCTGGGGTATTTAAAAAATGACAATTTCGGTTTCAAACACCCCAATCTGATTAAAATAAGATCCTACTAAGGGCTTTTTTATTTAAGCACAAGTGACCTTCTATGATTATCAAAAACTTAAAAAACTTAATTTAAATTGAATTCATATATATAATACATACTTCTACATTAATAAGATTGAGTAGCGCTGTGCCAAACTGATTACTAGTATTACTTAGTTTGTAGATAACTGTTATATTTTGTCATATTAGTGATGGAAGAGAAAGTAATGTTGTCAGTAAAACATTCATGATTGAAAGGGTTCCACCACAAGATAGAGACAGTGATGATGAAAGTTTTAAAAAGAAACAAGGTATTAAGGTGAGCAAATTTCATTCATTTTATTACATTGACATCTGTCTGTGTTTTATTTGTGTCTGTCTGTCAGGGTTCTGCCCAGCTTGATTTGAGTGCTGGTCGCTAATTAATATTCATGAGCTAATTAATATTCATGAGCTAATTAATATTCATTTTCCCATTCTACTAGCTACGAATTAACTACTTTAATTATTTTAACTTTTATTTATTTTTAATATTTCAATATAAAATTAATCTGGTTTAATAAAAGTGAAAAAATATATACACTTTATTTTTGAAATCATGTCTAAAATACGTATTTTTAGACATTGACCTCTGACCTGGCAGCCATTTTTTTTTTCAAAGCGTGTCGTCAGTTTGTTACGGCAAAAGTGGCAACAAGAAATTAATTGTTTTCTTTTCCGATGGAACGCTGGTAAATCACATTAATAGTGAGAAATTAGTATTCCTTGTATCGCTGACTGAATATACCTTATGAATTTATTTTTATAAACGAGTCATGAAGCCAAAAACATCAATGACGGTTACTACACTCAAGTGCAAGTGCAGATTAAACGAACGACAGCTTGACGCATCGCTGCCGGTGAAGTGAGCAAGTTATTGTTAAACTCGGCAAATCCTACACACAACTAAACTTGCAATGGTAATCATTCCTTCTGTTTATTTATCATTGTCTCCCCTTTCATTTTCTTGATATACGATTTATTCCGATCTGGTTCGTTTGTTAAAACTAACAGAATGTCAATCGGAGGTTAAAACAACGTGTACGTTGATTTTGAACAGCGGTATCTTCTTTCAAATTTTGTTGTGTTAATTTGTTGCATTGTGTTGTGTGTTAAAACCACAATAGAATGATGGTCCAGTGGCCGACATCCTGTGTGTATCATAAACAAATAGAAGAGTGCTGGTCGCCAACTTTTTGTCCTGGTCGGAAATTCTGAGTGCCGGTCGCTAGCGACCGGCGTTGACCAGCGTGGGCAGATCCCTGGTCTGTGTTCCATTCTTTGCATGTGTCTTGTACTTTATGTGGGACATATGTACATGCAGTGGTTTAGCAATTCGATTCAAAATGGCGGACTGACAGCCATCTTGTTTTTGAAAATGTTGTATTTTGGACATGCTTTGTCAGTTTTCACTCAAATTTGATACATAGATTATACATGTTAGACTACACGTCCTCCGACCGTCCGTGCATCTGTCTGTCCATCTGTGCATTCGTCTGTCCGGAGTCATATTTCAGAATACTCTGGACCGATTCTGTTCATTTTTTGCATGTGCCTAGTACTTTATGTGGGACATATGCATATGCAGTGGTTTAGCTATTCAATTCAAAATGGCCGACTGGCAGCCATCTTGTTTTTTGAAAATGTTGTATTTTGGACATGCTTTGTCAGTTTTCATTCAAATTTGGCACATACTTTATACATGGCAGGATACATGTCCATGACAATTTCTTTGGCAATTGGATCAAAGATGGCCGATTGACAGCCATCTGACTTTTTGGCCTTACTACAGTTTTTTTTTTTAGAAAAAATGAACAAGAGAGAGCACACACAGGCGAGGTGTATCTATCGCCATTGAAATATTTTTGGAGTAATTTCAGTGTATTTGTTGTCCAGGCACATTGTCAGCTGGTGTTGCTGGGAAGTTTTCCGGAGAACAAAATATTTGAGAAAAATTTCATGTTGTACGGCAGCACGGCAGATCAATCGGCAATTCGGTAAGAGGGCGCCAGCCGAGAGTATCAGGGCGCTGCGCCCCTGTTCCCCGGTTTAGAAAAACTTCTGTTACTACTATATTTCCAAGATTTATGTACCATTTTCATTTGTATTTGGCACATACATCATACATGTCAGTTTGTTTCATAATCAGATCAAAGACGACCGAATATTACTATATCTCTGTCACCCATGTATCATTTACATTGATATTTAGCATGTCATAAATCGATACATGTACATGTCAATTCAATTTGCAATTTGATAAAATATGGCCGACTGGTGGTCATCTTGTTTGTTAGTCCCCGTTCGAACGCAGTCTGAAAACAGGGACTTGTGTTTTGACCTCTGTGCGTCTATGCTTCCGTCTGTGCGTGCGTGCGTCTGGACCTGTATCTTTGAAATGCCTGGACCAATCACAATCAAACTTCACACATACATCATACATCTTATACATATGCACGCAATTTGTTTCACGGTCTGATTCAAGATGGCCGAATGGCAGCCATTTTTGTGCTAAAAATCATCAAAATCAAGCTTTACTCGGCTGTTTACAGATAGATTTTGTTCAAACTTGGTATATATGTTGGACATTATAGGACCTTGATACACATTATTTTGTTTTCAGATAAAATTCAAAATGGCCGACTGGCGGCCATTTTGTTTTAATAAATGTGGTTCTGGTGCCGTATCTCTGACTTGCTGTGACTGATTATGTTCAAATGTTAAATATTCATTATACATCATGTTATAGATATACAGATTTATTGGTTTGACGATCCTGTTAAAAATGGTCGAATGGTGGCCATTTTTGTGCTAAAAAATCATCAGATATCACTATTTCAGATATTTCCGGCATTTATGGAGGGATTTCGTTCAAACTTGGTACATACATTAGACATTGCGGGTTCCTGATGCACATTTATTTTATTTTTTAGATCTGATTCAGAATGGCTGACTCATGGCCATTTTGTTTTAATGAATGGGCTTCTAGAGCCATATCTCTGAAATGCTTTGACTGACTATGTTCAAATTTTATATATTCATTATACATGTATTCAAAATGGCTGATTTTGTTGACTCCCATGTGCGAAGCACAAAATGGGAGTCTTTGCAGTTAGTGTGTCTGTATGTGTGTATGTGTGTATGTGTGTATGTGTGTGTGTATGTGTGTATGTGTGTCCGACTGTTCCACTGCTATCTCAAGAACCATACATCGGTTTTTGATGAAACTTGGTGCATAGATGCTCTGGGCCAATGCGCAGATTTGATTAGGTTTTGGGAAAAATCCATGCTCGTTAATTACCTAATTTGCATGATAATTCGCTAATTTTTAGCTGTTCTATGACTGTTCCACTGATATCTAAAGAACCACTCATTGGATTTTGATGAAACTTGGTACATAGATGCTCTGAACTAATGCTAGGTTTTGATTAGTTTTTGGTAATAATCCGTGGATACTAATTACCTAATTTGCATAATGATTAGTCAATTTTCGGTTTTTCCACTGATATCTCAAGTACTAATCATCACATTTCAATGAAACTTGGTACATAGATGTCATACGACACTGCACAGACCTGATAGTTTTTATGGTAATATCAGTACATATTAATTACCTAATTTGCATAATTAATTAATTTTCAGCATTTGATATAAGTAGTTAGCATTACATTTCAATGAAACTTGGTACTTACATACTCAAGGACTATGCAGAGATTGATTGTTTTCGATAAATATTTGTGCATATTAATCACCTAATTTGCATGATTAGTTAATTTTCAGCTTTTCCACGGGTATCTCAAGTACTAATCATCGCATTTCAATGAAACTTGGTACATAGATCCTTTAGGACTATGCAGAGACCTGATTAGTTTTAGGATAAATAATTGTGCATATTAATTACCTAATTTGCATAATTAATTTTCAGCTTTTCTACTGATATCTAAAGTACTAATCATCACATTTCAATGAATCTAGAATTATGCAGACCCAATTAGTTTCCGGTAAATATTTGTGCATATTAATCACCTAATTTGCATAATTAACCAACTTTCACACTGATATCTCAGGTACTATACATCACATATCAATGAATGTACATGGATGCTGTAGGACAATAGACAGACCTGAATAATTGTGGGTTAAAATCTGTACATATTAATTACCTAATTTGCATAATTAACCAATTTTAAGCTTTCAGACTGATATCTAAAGTACCGTAAAAATTCCAAAATTTCGACCGGTTTTAAATAATTGGTGTTAGAAATGTGACGTGTTTTTAGAGTCAAAATTAAGGTGCATTTTCGGACGGTCGAATTTTTCAGAATAGAAATCAGCAAATGAAAAAATGGGGATGATAGACAGTGTGCTTCATTAGTTTTTAAAAAATGCAATGTCCGTCAATTGACGTAAACTTCCTCATGTTTCACGGTAAAAGCAAAGGTCTTGGCCGAGTTGTAACTCAAAATCTAAACAAAGTCATCAATCAGTATTATGACAAGCAAAACAAAACATCAAGACGCGGAGAAGAGGTCAGCACAAAACTAATAGGTCAAAAGACAAAGCTGTCTCGCACTACCTAGGAAAACTTGCGAATGTTCGAAGTACAGGTACCCATTGGACAAAAGATACATTGAAGTTTAGCAAACTATCTCCCCGACCCAGTGCAATGTATCCAGTTAGAATCAAAGCTCACGTGTCCCTTATTTGAGGGACCAAATTCTGCTGTAAATTCGCCCTTGGATAAATAAAATGGGATTTAAGAAAATAAAATGGGACTTTTAAGGTGTATTTTGGCGTCATTTTTCGGACATTTCAATCAATCCTGCCGGCTAAAATAGAGTCTAAGTTTTACCGTAGTCATTGACGTCTGTCTATTCAAGAGTACACGTGTATGATTTTTATCGTGACTAGCGTGAGCGGGTAAGCTTCCTTTCGAGAATGAGCTGTTATCACTGTGAACAATGTTAAATTATTCTTCAGATGACCAGTTTATTTTTTAAAAACAACTAATTTTTTTATTTAAAAAAAATCATGCCGTTTTCGCATCAAAATCCAAGCCAAAATATCGTACTACAACATCAATCTCTTCCGCATTGCGTTCAATAACATTAACATATTTAAATAAGCTATGGTAATTTGAACACTTTGGCATCATCCTGCTTTTTGATTGGTTAATTAGCGATTTGACCTATTTGACCTAAGAGAACATGGCGGATATCCTACAGCATCAAACGTTTATACGAGACCGGAATCATTCGCTTACGATGAAACTAAGTTGACTTTTATTTGTATTTCATAACCATTCAACAAATTTATTTTGTGTACATTATTATAATCACTACTGAGTACAGTAATAATCAACAATTCAGAAACGCAGCATGCCGAGATTTTTGTGTTCGTTTTTATTTGAAACTTCGTTTATTTAGAATATATTTTCGTTACCAATAAAATAAAAATCTCTCAGTCATTCAGAAACCCGGATTCATGCCTTCGAGGAAGGTCCCGTTTGAACGCTCACATCGTGTTTTTTTTCGTTTGGGGGAAAACTAAAACTGGTCGCAATTTTCGAATAAGAATGAGTCGGCAATTTTTAGTGGAGTCGAAAATTTGGAGGTAAATAAAACACCGAAACCCGGCAAATAAATAAGCGATCGAATTTTTAGAGGGGTCGAAATTTTGGAGTTTTCACGGTACTAATTATTCCATTTCATTGAAACTTAGTACAAAGATGCTCTAGGACAATGTACAAACCTAATTAGTTTGGAGTAAAAATCTGTTCATATTAATTCCCTAATAAGCATAATAATTCATAATTTTTTGGTTCTAATCACATTTCAATTAAACTTGGAGACATAGATTTTCTGTTACATTGCGCAGACCTCATTAGTTTTACACTCAAATCTGGTCATATTAATTTTCTGATTTGCATAATTAGTTTTCAGCTAAGTAATTTCGAATTATATTTAATGTGTCTCCAATACTCTCAGCACATGGGAGTTCTTTCTAAGCTTTCTTTGATTTTAATTAATGCTGTTCCAGAGCAATATCTCTCAATACTCGTTTGACGATCAGATACAAATGTCAATCATTCAAATGTTGCACAATCATCATAATCGAATTCGATGTAAATAAACAATCTGTTGTATACGCCACTAGTGACTCTAGTTTCAAGGACATGCTCGCGACAACCCCTCCGCTTTAATATGACGAGCACAAAGAGAACTTTAAAAAGTTAACGGGGACTGTGTTCTTTCAGTTATAAGTCTGTAATATGAATTAATAATTAATCAATGAATTAACAACAACAAAACTACTATGGTATTCAAGATATATGAATACATAATCAAAGCAGTGATATGTCCCGATGAGATCTTGAAAGATCTCACTGAAAACTATTCCTACTTCAGCAATGTGAAATTGGCATCAAACTCAGTTTCTTGCATCAGATAAGCATAATATTCAAAATATACGAAAGTAAACAGGAATTGATCACATTTTTCATCATTGCCAATATGATGCCAAACAGATTCAAAAGCACACTTCACTCTGCTTCCCACTTTTGCAGACTTTATTGTGTTAAAAGTGTCATCTGTACAATTTATATATCTTCTTAACTCTATCTTTGTTGTTTCAGTCAACTGCAGGATATTCTGCAAATACTATAATGAAGAAATTACTTGAAGAAGATAATACTCTAGCATTGGAAGATTTAACAATTAGTGGTTCAAGTAAAAGACAACCTACTCAAGGTCCAAGGTTTACTGCTTCTCGTCTGGGTAATAAAACAGGTCCCAAGTCACCAAAGACACCTAAACCACCCAAAACTCTTGAAGCAAAGGTAAGAAGATTCATGAAATTTGGTGACATCATCAATGAGTTCTGATCAAATGCAGCTTTGCTCTGAACAAGGATAATAATAAAAATTGTGGATATATTAACAATAATGAACCTTTGCATGTACAGCTATACTGTGTGCCATTATGTTGATTTCTCACCTGGAATGCTAACTGGAATTTCAAATTCAAATTTTATTAAAAAGTTGGAACTGCAAATAGTATACTATTTTTATTTCATATGTCATTATAAAAGTGACTTCATTTGTTTTCAGACATCATTGGATTTTTCAGCCAGTCGTCCTAGGAATGCTCCTGAAAATATAACCCAGGCCAATCGCATACAAAGAGAAACAGACTTTCTGAAGTAAGTAGACTCCAGCATACTCAATGTTTTGACGACAACTTGTGTAAGTGATACATTACTAGGAAAGTAAAGGGATATTGGTGTCATAATCACATGTTTTGACTTCTGTGTGTTGGGCTTTCTCCAGTATTATAATAGATGCTTTAAGAACAAAGGGAACATAAAAAGTTATTTCACTAAATATGGTAAATATAATTTTCTCCTACATAGAGACACGAAAAACTGATAAGAACACTTACAGATTGCAAAATACAAGATATTCATCAACAGTTTCTGCTAACGATAGAACCACATGGTGTAGAACAGAGCTCTGAAATCACCACTCTAAAGTTGCACTAAAAAAACGTTTCTGTAGCTGTATTGAAATATTTGACGATACCATATCAATATGCACAAATTAAGGGAATATATACAGTCAAATATTGCTACTACATGCAAACCTTATAATTAATTGTTGCTGTTTCTGTTTTTTATAGATGTATATATTGTTTAGCTGATCGTCCTTCAGATCCATATGCCCGTTTCTGTACTGAGTGTGGTTCACCTGTACCACCTGTACCAAATACAAGATTACCTCCCCCAGAGCCAGGTCAGGTTGGAATGTGTGTTGGCTGCAATTCTATGGTACCTTTGAATACTGATAAATGTGTTGTATGTGAAACTCCAATCCCACCTCAAATGATACCACAAGCAAGTATCAAACTGCGGAGCAAGATTATGTGTAATAGTTGTGGAACAGCCAATCCGGTTAATCTAAACTATTGTGTCACATGTGAGGCTAAACTTCCTGCTAATGCCAAGGTAAATGTTTATATTTGTACATGTACTAGATCGGTCATAATCAGATCATGCATAAATCTATATAGGAACTGTAAAATTCATTTTATAGAATTGAAATAGTATAATGTTATGTAATGTAATTCAGTTTTTGCTGGGAAAGGATTGACCAGCTTTGTTATTAGTCCAAGAAAATTGTTCAGCTTGGAATGTGTCTGAATCCCTCATTAGTATGCAAGAATGTAGGAATATACCAGGAAAATTGCTTTTCTGGAGTAAATTGTAGTGTATTTTACTTATGTAAGGTCAAAAAGTGCATGGAAATTTTATGAAAATGTGTGGATGTTAACAGAATGTCGTTTGGTCACAGTTGCGCAATAAATGGGCTATTTTGGGCGTAGCTATAAAATGTGTCATCGAAGTACTCACACATGTGCATGGTTCCAATAGTTTGTGCTGTGAAGAAACTCCATTAGAAAATAAGTATTGTGTAATTTGTAGTGAGAATTTATTCAAATAGATTTATGTTTATGAATCTTGTTTCTTTTCAAAGTTATTTATATAATAAAAATTGTTTATAAAAATGTTTTTTATACTTTTTCGATGGATTGAATTTACAAATAATGAGTTATTTTGTTATACCATCACTCAATAGTTTAGGCTTTGTGTTCTTGCGAACAGGGAGATATTAAACTGTTGTAACAGTGGACGTCGATAAAAGTGAACATATTTCGAAAGTTGTGAAATCATGGTACTGTTTTGGCATTATACGACTTGCAGTTCCCTTTTGATCTCGTGTTCCCCGGTGCATTTAAAAATCCCTTTTGAATTTGGGGGACTTTGTGTGACTGACTGTGGTGTTTGTCAACTTTAGTCGAACTGTAATAGTGTGTATTAAATCTGCCACAGCGTGGAGTTGCCATCGTCTCTTGTTTACCAACTCATTCAAATACGTTTGTGCCTCAACGAGGACTGAAAAGTGATTTCCATTTACTTCGTCTGTTATAAATCAACTGTATTAGCTTACTTCGAACTTCCTATTGCCATCGGGATTATGTCTACTACACTCGGCGGTGTAGTTTGTATCAATCTTCTCGTATGAAACACACCCGAACCCGGAAATCGACGGCAAATCGAGATGGTCTCATCACGTAATTTCTTACCTTGTTCTTGACCGCAGTATACTTGTCTATGAACTTACACATACCCATGCTTATGGGAATAGTGCATCTTGGGTATTACTGTATTGATCTGTTTTCTTTAATTTCAATTAAACAGCGATTTGGCTGTGACCATGCATTTAGTAATTGTCGACTGTTTTTCTCGAATTGGTTGATTGTCATAGTAACATATGCTAAGTACAATTAAACGTCCGTAGTTGAACAGTAGTCATTTCTAACATGATTATTTAATTTAGTTTGATTCCTTCAGTTAAAAATTGAGTTTCCAAAATAAATAAATAATAATACGTACCCTCATGTATACTTCAAATTTTCATTAAAACAAAGTCAAAGTCTTTGAAATTGCTTTTCTGCATGTTCGCTTAACCATTGCTCCAAAACACACCTTTAAATACTCTTATTTTCCCAGCATCGAGATGGCTTTGCCAACTCTTGTATTTAATGTATTTTTTTTGTCATGTGATGAATGAATAAAACAGTTTGATGATGTTAATACATGCCGGTAGACTGTCGACAGTACTCGGGCCTAATGTAATTGTGTATCCTACACATTCAAATGCTGAATGCCGAAGTGTTTGATGGGAATTTCACGCAAGGGACTTTAGTCTCGAGAGACTGTCCCTGTCTGCAGGTTTCTAGTTGATATGAATAATTCATAGTTGATGCTGACGTCACTAAATTGTATTAACATAATATAAGCAAATTTGTTCTAAATGGCTGACCTCCTGAATGTGTTGGTTGTTCACGTTGTGAACACAATGATACAGTTACTCCAACCAAAATAAGAAAACTATTAAATCGTCTAGAACCTAGGAAACAACGTGCATTGTTTGTGGCAGTCAAATAGAAAACCGGAGCAGGTTGTTTTGCAGGATCAACAGAACTACGACATGCAAAGAAATCAATTTTGATCAATCTACATCTTGCCAACTCGTACGCATGCAGAAAATGTGGACTGAGATGAGAGCGTCGACTCTGCATAATAACATGGAGTTCAGGAAGAAATTTCAACAATCTAAGCAAGAGTTTTTGACAATGTCAACACGGCACGCTGACAAACACATCTCTCTCCTCTGTGTAGTTTGCGATAGTGTCTCGCTGGTATTCTTTACAGGAAATAAATATCATGGTAGTCGAAACGTTCCATCAATTTTATAATGCATTTGTCAAGATTTGTTAGTGTCATGATATTAAAAACTGCTGTGGAAAGTGTCGTGATCGCATATAGTACAGTACAGTCAAAACAAACTTTGCGTAAGTCATGGGTGATCCTAGTAGCCAGCGATCCCTGACCCTTTTCGCAATTGGCCACGATAGAATGATGGACATCTCCGCGACTACTTCATTTGCATATGAAAGTACCCGGTTCTGGTAAGAAATCTTACCAGTGAATTGCAGCCCTGGGCAGTCGGTCGTGCCTAACAGCACTCTATACTTCCTGTCTCGGCGTTCGCAATTTATTCACACCTATTAAGTTTATACACAATATTTATTAATAATAACAGAATAATATTAGGTATGACCGACTGTTGACAGTCTACATTGCCTGCTGAATGTCTCCACAGATAGCTGATATGAGTGGTGTCAGTGTCGGCAGACACTGTGTTAATTAAGCTATTCTGCATCAATTTAGTTGCTTGCTATGAACTGAGTATATTATATATTATTATACATCTCTCACCGTAACACCATAAGTTACAGCTTGCCGTATTTTTGCGGTATTTTACAATGTATTTTCATCCTACCATATTAGGAAACGCAAATTCCAAATATGAAATGATTATGCACGTAAGTGTCCTCTATAATAAAAACAAACATTGCTGCCACCAGAGTTTGACCGAATTCAACACAAAGAAGTTCCAGTCGCTGATTCTGTTCTAAACATTCTGAGGTTATTACAAGAATACTTGCGCGTCGATCGATACTCCAGCTGTACTGTCTTCATGCATACTTTGAAGTATCCTTGTAATAACCTCATATTATTTTTTGTAGCCATTATTTGCCGGGGATTCTGCTCCACCACAACCAAGTAAAGAAGGCCGTTTATTATGTTGTAATAAATGTGGTAGAGTTAATAACAGTGATGCTAGGTTCTGTGATTGGTGTGGTGCTAAGGTAAGACACAAAATGATACAATTTAGCTATATCTATCATATTTCAATTCAGACAGGATATCTATTAGAAGTGCATCTCTATTCAAAGTGCATATAAACCAGAATTGCTTTCATTGTATGCTGCATCATTGAAGTATAAACACACCATAATCATTTATGTAAGAGAGCTAATATGCTATTTCATTTCATTGATTGTGGCATACCATACACTCAACGCAGGACAATTCATCCATATCAGAAGGGTCATGTAACTGCTGAATTATGACTGGAAAAAACTGCATTTAAAAACTGTTCTATCAATCTTGCAAAACTGCAGTCCCATGTGTGTATGAACCCCCACTAGTAAACAAAGGAAATTTGAACTAAGCTTATTAACAAAAATGTTTGTAATGTAGACACTGTTCTGCTATTTTGACCATGTATGATGATATCACACAGGTCTTAGGTTTGACTGAAACAAAGAGTGGAAACTAGATTTGAGTCATCAGTGTACAACAATCAAGCCAATGTTTATACATTCGCTACTTAGTAAACAAATTACAGAATTGAGACAACATTTTTGTTCATGGTTCTATCGTAACAACTGTATTAAAAATGTATCTCATCAATATTTATATTAAACTTCACAATCCTTATCTGAAGGCATTTTACTCAACTGTCTGAATGCTGAATTCTCTCTCTTGTCTTTAATATTGGGTTCAAGTCTGGTATCACTTTTCTAATATTCAGTTTCTATCAAATCAATTTTGTTTTTAGCCTGCACCTCCAAGTTGCCACTTGATATGTTCACGTTGTGGAGGTAGTAACCAGCCTTATGCTAAATTCTGTAACTGCTGTGGTGTACAGATTGAACCACCTCAAAGACAGGATCCAAGGAACAGTGGCATCACACAAGATGGATTCACAACTTCTTCTGTAAGTTCATATTTACCCGGTATCTTAAATGTTAAAATACTGTACTTGAAAACAAGAATTTAAGATTGTATGAAAAGTAATGAGCCTGTATGGAGTCCTAAATGTAGGATACATACAGAGAACTTTAGTTGGCACACTGCTTACACAACTTTATAAAAATCTCATGTCCATCTCAAGTATTTGTTAAAATTGTTCTTGAATAATTTAGAATCCTAGAGAACTGACATACTATTAAAATTATTTGTAGAATTTGTTTGGTAATTCTCTGATGGATTCTTGGTTGCCTGTGGCGACACCTGTATCCATGATACCAAAAAAAGGTGTTGCCACCCAGACTACAGGATTATTTTATCCATCCAACAAAGACTTGCAAAAGAAAGGAGAAATGGAGGAAACTATGAGGCAAGTACAAGAAGCTATGAGTGATAGAAAACCACCACTATCAGCTGTCAGCCCTGGAAAAGGTAAGTATTATTATTTACCAGGTGCAAATAAAAGTGTGAATAAATTGAAAAGTGTGAATTCTGAACATCTGGGAACATGCAAATATCAATTTATCTGAAAAATGTGAACTCAAATTTTTGGAGAAAACATTTTATAATCATTGTGCATACTTGAGATTCAACCACTGCCAACCTGATAATGCAGTACGATCAAACATAACTCAACATTTAGCTAAAGGTAGCTTAGCTTCCTTTAAAAAACTGCCACTAAATTGTGCAGCCTAAATTTGTCTCATATTAGTAACATGAGTAAATACTACAAAAAGTTGGAAATATTGATGGAAATGGTACATGTTTTAAAATTTTGAAAATTAAGTTAACCCCTGACTGTACTGTTTATAGATGCAATCGCAATCATATAAATTTAACTAGTCACTGATTTGAATAAAATACTTCCAAATAAAGTAAATTCCATGCTTTTATTTTATTTATTTCTTCAGTATTGTAGTTTGTCAAGTGTTAAGTTATTGATATCAACCTACTGTCTATCCTAGAGTTCAGTCATGTAGGTTGGCTAATTCCCGCTGATCAAGTATGGTACCTAAAATGATTATATATGTTCTTGTTCTTATTTATATTATATTTACGCAATCATATGAATGACATTTATTTTATGTTACTGTAAGTTTGACAGTAGAAGCTAAAACAGGGTTGAACACACATTACAGTTATACAAAATCACAACCTTTTTTTTTTTTGTGAACATCGTATAATTCATGGCTTCAACACAGGCAACTGAAATATGCACATCTTTGATTTTGATTTGATTTTGCTTTAATTACTTTACAATATTGTAAGTGGCATAACCCATATTTGAGGGTGATGACACTCAAAAACCTAAAAACATACATCATTAGTTTGCATTCCATTTCAATACTCACAAAAGCCACATGTTTTCAGTCAAATTGACAGCTGTGATGCTCAATACTCTGGAAAATACACTTTCATACTTACATAAGCTCATTTCACCAAATCAAATGCTTTGAGGGCTCAGTGATGTCACATCATGAATGTCACTCAACCGCAAATGCAAATTTATATTTCCCAGCATTCACAATGGTGCATTTTTCGAAAATAGAAAGAACTGCAAACAATAAAGTCGTTATGAACACATGTAAAACATTACTTATTTTGAATCAGTACTTAATTTGTGACAATTCTGAATTCCCACGTTGTCCCAATAAGTGTAGATTTGTATTTCACAGTTTAATTCCAAAAGTGTGAATTGGCACTTCCTAATTCATTTGAAAGTGTGAATTCTCACTTTCATTTGTACTATTGAATTCATATACATTTAAGGTAGAGATGCAGTTTATTTGGCTTGCTTTTTAATTGAGTAATTAGACAATGAAGATCGTATTATATATCCAACATGTTATATATTTTCTGAAAGCTTATTATACAAACTTTGTAAAACTTGTCTTTATTTTAAATATCCAGAATGCGTTTTTGATTTTGGGTCAAAAATATGCTTTTTTGGACAAAAGTGGTTTAAAAAAAATTAGCTTAAAAACTTCAAGTCCGTTTGTGGGTAAAATTACATCACTGGATACCTTGGTATACTACTAATTCAAATGCGTCCACTCATCTCTCTAACGACTTTCAAAGTCGCACAGCATGACCTCAAAGTTCACTCTTTTCTATTTTTGCATAATTTATATATCCATGTTAATTGCGGACTTGTTATTTTTGTTCCACTCGCCGTAATAAACTGTCCGGATGCATTTTGAAGGGGGAACACCTTGTCAATAATGTGTGAAAATTTCGAGGCAAATGGCCAAAGCGTCTATCAGCTATTTTAATTTAAAACCAAGAATTCTCCAAAAATAGAAGACGAGAAAAAGGCTTATTTGCATATTTGCGCGTTAAACCGGGAATTACTGCTTTGTCATACTTTGTCATACTTTCTAGACTATTGAAAATGAAAGTTAACGTATAGACATAGACATTTTATGTAAAATTGTTGGACCAGAACAACTACTCTTGAATATATAAATCAGAAACGCGTCATTCATACCAGTGTTTTGATGGGGTCGGTAAAAACACGTGGCAATGCCCAGTAAATATGGCGTCATCTCATGAATTATTAAACAGGGGGCGGTCCTAGGAAGGTGACCTTTTATCACGATCAAAACATCATGGCTTCTCTTCGATGTATTTTCAATAAAAAGTCTACGAGTATTTCAGAGCCTATGGTTTACCGTGAAGAGTACAAAGTGGGATATTAAATTATTTATCCTTGATGATTTTTATGTAGTATTGAGAACCAACTCCAGGAAGCGAACACACAATAATGAATAATCGCGTAATCCTAGAATCGAAACTCGAGGCACAGAAGTTTTGTTCATCGTTTCCAATCCCATTTTTTCCACTGCAACATATTTGTTAAAAGAAATATTTGAATTCTGTTCGTTTTTCAAGGAGCCATTTATATATTTTTTTTCGATTTTGGCAACGCCTTATTCAGGGATTTTCTAAGACAGTCGCAGACAATCAGCGCACGGATGTACGTACAAAACATGCTGTTGTAGTACCGGCGACGGTCGCCTGCAAGAAGAGAGCTCCAGCTCCTAACGTAAAAGTTTTAAAATTTCTACCGGTTTTAAATAATTAGTGTTGGAAATCTGACATGTTTTAAGAGTGCAAAATTAAGTGCATTTTCGAGCGGTCAAATTTTTCTGAATAGAAATCGGCAAATGAAAAAAAATGGGAGTGCTAAACAGTGTGCTTCGTTAGTTTAAAAAAATTGGAATGTCCATCAAATTGACGTAAACTTCCCCATTTTTCACGGAAAAAGCAAAGATCGTGGCCGAGTTGCAGGCTAAAAAACTCAAAAATCAAAACAAAATCATCAATCAGTAAGTATTATGACAAGGAAAACATAACATCAGACGCGGAGAAGCGGTCAGCGCGTCAAAAGAGTTGTTACCGAAATGTATCAAGTTACCTCTCTCTGTGATTTATTTTTCATTGAAATTATTTGGTTGTTTTCAATTAATTTTAGCGTACCTCTGCAATTTATTTTAGCATTGTCAGTTGTTTGCTTCATTGAACCCCCCCTCCACTCCCTATATTTAGGGGGGGCGATGCTTGTTCCCTCATCGTCCCCCCCACTCCCTATATTTAGGGGGGCCTATGCTTGTTCCCTCATTTTTTGGACCCCCCCCTATCTAGGGAAAAGAAGAAAATTTAACCCCCCCCCCCCTTTCACGGGCTTTTCCGATGAATTTCACCCCCTATCTATGGAACTTTTCAGTCTAGAACTCCTTTTAAACCCCCCTTTTTTGTATATCTCGGGAAGTGTTTTGAAATACACCCCCTATTTTGAGAATCTTGGGAAAACAAGCAAAAAATACCCCCTTTTCTACGATTTTCTCGGGAAAATGTTCCCGAGACAGATCGTCAAAAAGTACCCTCTTTCCCGAGAAAATGGGAACGCGCATGCGGCCCCCTATGGATCCTGAGTGGGGGGGGCATTGAATTAAACGGAGTTCGTCCAGTTGCAAACAAAGCTGTCTCGCACCACCTAGCAAAACTTGCGAATGATCGAAGTACAGGTACCCATTGGACAAAAGATACACAAAAGTTTGTATCTCCCCGACCCAGTGCAATATATCCGGTTAGAATCAAAGCTCACGTGCCCCTTATTTGAGGGACCAGATTCTGCCGTAAATTCGGGATGGGATTTAAAAAATAAATAAAATGGGACTTTTAAGGTGTATTTTGACGTCATTTTCTAAGTTTTACCGTAGTCATTGACGCCTATTCAAGAGTATGATGTTTATTGTGACTAGCGTGAATGGGTAAGCTTCGTTTCGACAATGAGCAGTTATCACTGTAAACAATGTTAAATTATTCTTCACATGCTCAGTTTATTTTTTGAGAACAATTATTTAAAAATAAAATCTCTCAGTCAATCAGAAACTCGGATTCATGCCTTCAAGGAAAGTCATGTTTGGACGCTCACATCGATTTTGTTTTTCGTTCGGTGGGCTGATGCCTTCAGTGTAGCTTTTGCCTCTTCCGACATAGAAATCATCTGAATCTTCTTTCTACCTCTCTTTCTTTTCACACCACGCATAATGTAATGATAAAAATTAGGAAAAAACGCTGAGGAAATATAATGTTTGGTTTGCTAGCGAGCGAGAACTGATTTAAAGGGGCACCTTCCAGTTAAGATTAATTTCACAACAAATTTACTTTCTGGATTAAAATAACAATGGATAACAAAAGATAGATTAACATTGTAAACAACATAAACAATAGTGTCCCATGATTCTTTGGTGCAATCCATGGGATTGAGTTGTTCCCCTTTAAGATTAATTGCACATGCGCGTAATTGAATGAACTATGACCCGTACAATCTCGATTTGCATATTGTCAATCAAAGGTCCTGTTATTTGGTTACTCATGCAAATTAGGCAATTGGACATAAACATTGCCACGTGTGAGTGTTTTTTATTTTAAACCAGAAAATAAACAGGTATTTTAACGGTGTTCCAATAAGAATTCATTGGTCAAATTTTCACAGAATGTTCTTTAGATAAAAATCTATATAAAAAACGAAAAAAACTATTTTTGATTGAAATTCACAAATAAACTGCATCTCTACCTTAAATAGCTCTATTCAGACAACCTTGATTGCGAGCCATGATATTCAGATATAATATCTCTCAACCTTGATTGCGAGCCATGATATTCAGATATAATATCTCTCAACCTTGATTGTGTGCCATGATATTCAGATATAATATCTCTCTACCTTGATTGCGAGCCATGATATTCAGATATAACATCTCTCAATCTTGATTGTGAGCCATGATATTCAGATATAATATCTCTCAACCTTGACTGCGAACCTTGATATTCAGATATAATATCTCTCAACCTTGATTGCGAGCCATGATATTCAGATATAATATCTCTCAACCTTGATTGCAAGCCATGATATTCAGATATTATATCTCTCAACCTTGATTGCGAACCATGATATTCAAATATTATATCTCTCATAATTGATTGTTAGGTTACTGGAGACAACAGATGGAGCATATATGTTCTCATATGAAAGCACATGCTCAGAATCATCAAGAATTTAGAGCATCAATTGGTGAACCCAAGATTGGAAAGGTATGTATGTCATGATTACCATGTGTGTACACATAAATGTCATTGTATTTTATGAATACAATGCCAGGATATAATGTCATAATTCATCTTATTTGGGGGGATGTCTGGTGTTTAGCTCATAAGTGATCAATTTGAAATAACACCACCAGGGACTACCGGTATGTCATTTTCAATGACTTGTTATATGAGATTTTTCTTGATTAATGTATAATTTGATTGTGTATTTTGCAATTAACCAGATAATATCAGCAACAGTTCATGAAGATGGTTATGAAATGAATCTGAATGTATGTTTTGCTTTGCGAGGACAGAAAGATAATATGACAGGAAAACCAATGAATATATCAAAAGGTGAGAACCAATTCTTTTATTATCATATTTAGAAATTTATCAAAGTATCTGGTACTATCATTTCTTATATTTTCAATTCAGGTGGATTTTTAAGCCAATTAACTGAAAGTAGAAGACATAGTTTTAATGGAAGTGTTACTAGCATGGGTAAGTTGAATATACTACTTTCAATATCATTCCAATTCCAATTGAAAATAGAACTTACATAAACTGTTCTCAAAATGAAACTAAAGATGAATTACATTTCTTCATGGATTGTCTGTCATGGATTATTATTATTAGTATTATTATTATTATTATTATTATTATTATTATTATTATTATTATTATTATTATTATTGTTATTATTATTATTGTTATTATTATTATTATTATATCTTGACAACCATTCCACAGATTTAAATACATACATTTTCTGGGATAAATATTTTAGCTGTTCTACTGAATATCTTCAGAACCTACTATTGCAAATCTATAAAAGTGATGTTACTATTTTGTATTATGCACCATGAATAAGATGTATTTAATTAGAATTGTAGCACATTAGTTTGTTGAGCTATAATATTTTTTCTCAAAAAGGTCAAGAACAAAATGTGTACATATAAATCAACCACCCGTACATACACTGCATGATTCCATTTTTTTGGGAGGGGGGTATGGCCTGTTAATAAACAGAACAGTTTAATACTGTTTCCTATACAATTATTTCATGAATTCAATACCTTTTTTGTTTTTATTTTCTACTGCTATTGTTTTCTGTTATCCTCAGAATCTGATAATAAGATTCCTCCAAAGAAAACTATTAAGAAGAAAAAGAAAAAAGAAGATAGTAATTTGTCTGTAAGTATTTATTCTATGCATACACAGTTCTATTTTTTTTATATAATGTCCCGAGTAGACCCATGTCAGATAATAGTATTTATTCTATGCTTACACAGTTCTATTTTTTAAATAATGTCCCTAGTAGACCCATGTCAGATAATAGTATTTATTCTATGCATACACAGTTCTATTTTTTTTATATAATGTCCCTAGTAGACCCATGTCAGATAATAGTATTTATTCTATGCATACACAGTTCTATTTTTTTTATATAATGTCCCAAGTAGACCCATGTCAGATAATAGTATTTATTCTATGCATACACAGTTCTATTTTTTAAATAATGTCCCTAGTAGACCCATGTCAGATAATAGTATTTATTCTATGCATACACAGTTCTATTTTTTTTATATAATGTCCCTAGTAGACCCATGTCAGATAATAGTATTTATTCTATGCATACACAGTTCTATTTTTTTTATATAATGTCCCAAGTAGACCCATGTCAGATAATAGTATTTATTCTATGCATACACAGTTCTATTTTTTTTATATAATGTCCCAAGTAGACCCATGTCAGATAATAGTATTTATTCTATGCATACACAGTTCTATTTTTTTTATATAATGTCCCAAGTAGACCCATGTCAGATAATAGTATTTATTCTATGCATACACAGTTCTATTTTTTAAATAATGTCCCTAGTAGACCCATGTCAGATAATAGTATTTATTCTATGCATACACAGTTCTATTTTTTTTATATAATGTCCCTAGTAGACCCATGTCAGATAATAGTATTTATTCTATGCATACACAGTTCTATTTTTTTTATATAATGTCCCAAGTAGACCCATGTCAGATAATAGTATTTATTCTATGCATACACAGTTCTATTTTTTTTATATAATGTCCCTAGTAGACCCATGTCAGATAATAGTATTTATTCTATGCATACACAGTTCTATTTTTTTTATATAATGTCCCAAGTAGACCCATGTCAGATAATAGTATTTATTCTATGCATACACAGTTCTATTTTTTTTATATAATGTCCCAAGTAGACCCATGTCAGATAATAGTATTTATTCTATGCATACACAGTTCTATTTTTTTTATATAATGTCCCAAGTAGACCCATGTCAGATAATAGTATTTATTCTATGCATACACAGTTCTATTTTTTTTATATAATGTCCCAAGTAGACCCATGTCAGATAATAGTATTTATTCTATGCATACACAGTTCTATTTTTTTAAATAATGTCCCTAGTAGACCCATGTCAGATAATAGTATTTATTCTATGCATACACAGTTCTATTTTTTTAAATAATGTCCCTAGTAGACCCATGTCAGATAATAGTATTTATTCTATGCATACACAGTTCTATTTTTTTAAATAATGTCCCGAGTAGACCCATGTCAGATAATAGTATTTATTCTATGCTTACACAGTTCTATTTTTTAAATAATGTCCCTAGTAGACCCATGTCAGATAATAGTATTTATTCTTTGCATACACAGTTCTATTTTTTTAAATAATGTCCCTAGTAGACCCATGTCAGATAATAGTATTTATTCTATGCATATACAGTTCTATTTTTTTAAATAATGTCCCTAGTAGGCCCATGTCAGATAATAGTATTTATTCTATGCATACACAGTTCTATTTTTTTATATAATGTCCCTAGTAGACCCATGTCAGATAATAGTATTTATTCTATGCATACACAGTTCTATTTTTTTTATATAATGTCCCGAGTAGACCCATGTCAGATAATAGTATTTATTCTATGCATACACAGTTCTATTTTTTTAAATAATGTCCCGAGTAGACCCATGTCAGATAATAGTATTTATTCTATGCATACACAGTTCTATTTTTTTAAATAATGTCCCTAGTAGACCCATGTCAGATAATAGTATTTATTCTATGCATACACAGTTCTATTTTTTTAAATAATGTCCCGAGTAGACCCATGTCAGATAATAGTATTTATTCTATGCTTACACAGTTCTATTTTTTAAATAATGTCCCTAGTAGACCCATGTCAGATAATAGTATTTATTCTTTGCATACACAGTTCTATTTTTTTAAATAATGTCCCTAGTAGACCCATGTCAGATAATAGTATTTATTCTATGCATATACAGTTCTATTTTTTTAAATAATGTCCCTAGTAGGCCCATGTCAGATAATAGTATTTATTCTATGCATACACAGTTCTATTTTTTTATATAATGTCCCTAGTAGACCCATGTCAGATAATAGTATTTATTCTATGCATACACAGTTCTATTTTTTTAAATAATGTCCCTAGTAGACCCATGTCAGATAATAGTATTTATTCTATGCATACACAGTTCTATTTTTTTATATAATGTCCCTAGTAGACCCATGTCAGATAATAGTATTTATTCTATGCATACACAGTTCTATTTTTTTAAATAATGTCTCTAGTAGACCCATGTCAGATAATAGTATTTATTCTATGCATACACAGTTCTATTTTTTTAAATAATGTCCCAAGTAGACCCATGTCAGATAATAGTATTTATTCTATGCTTACACAGTTCTATTTTTTAAATAATGTCCCTAGTAGACCCATGTCAGATAATAGTATTTATTCTTTGCATACACAGTTCTATTTTTTTAAATAATGTCCCTAGTAGACCCATGTCAGATAATAGTATATATTCTATGCATACACAGTTCTATTTTTTTAAATAATGTCCCAAGTAGACCCATGTCAGATAATAGTATTTATTCTATGCTTACACAGTTCTATTTTTTAAATAATGTCCCTAGTAGACCCATGTCAGATAATAGTATTTATTCTTTGCATACACAGTTCTATTTTTTTAAATAATGTCCCTAGTAGACCCATGTCAGATAATAGTATTTATTCTATGCATACACAGTTCTATTTTTTTAAATAATGTCCCTAGTAGACCCATGTCAGATAATAGTTTTGATGATCCATTGATCCTTCATTCTTTGTTAAAACGTGTCACACACTTGGTGCTATAATATATACTACAACAACTGGGTGATCAGCGAAAAAAAATAGCACACTTCTTGGCGAAACTGACTAATCTAATAAACCTTGGCCCAAGTTTAACCCCAAGTCACGCGCTGAACAAGTGGGTTGTTACCTTGGTGACCATTCGCGCTCCGCGCGTTGACCTTGTTATTATACACATCCCATTACGCAAATTTTTACTGGCTCTGCGTTGCCTACGGAAAATTTTTTACCGTTCTGGTTGTTAATATTTCACCATTGCCGACGTGATAATGCGTTGCCTTCATAATAATTACGCAAACTTATTTTCCATTGTTTACGTACAGCCAGTACGGCTGTGAATATTTCAACTTTGCCGACTTGATAATGCGTTGGCTTCGTAATAATTGCGCAAACATGTTTTTCATTGTTTACGTACTGGCTGTGAATATTTCAACTTTGCCGACTTGATAATGCGTTGCCTTTGCAATAATTACGCAAACTTATTTTCCATTGTCTACGTACTGGCTGTGAATATTTAAACTTTGCTGACTTGATAATGCGTTGCCTTTGTAATAATTACGCAAACTTATTTTCCGTTGTTTACGTACGGGTTGTGAATATTTCAACATTGTCGACTTGAAATTGCGTTGCTTTTGTATAATTTGTATAATTTATAACTACGCGACTTAGTCGAATCCGCTACTTACTGCCTCAGAGACGGGGCCTCTGAATAACTGTTGTTGATAATGATAATGTAAACAAACACGCACACACAAAAAATTAAAGCCAGAAAAGTCAAGTCAAGAAACAACATTTCAAATAATAATAATTATGGTTTGACATCTATATCATTTTGAAATATACTAAATTTCATGTAAATAAAATCCATGCGTTACAATTTACTGTAATTTCAAACTCGGGCAGCGTACTTTGAACGCAGAGTGAAAAAAACAAAACAACGTCAGGTGCTTTTGAACTACGTGCGGTTGGCACAGTAACAGGCAATGACCTCAGTGGTTCACGCGCAATGAAATTCTAATCGAGCCAGCTAGCGTTATCGTACGGTATCATAAAGTCAATAATTATTCATTCAAAATGCCGTTCACACTCACGAGTACCATGGAACACGAACATGTAACAGAAAAATATCGTCTTTTGTTTAAAGAAGATTCTGTCGACCAAGAATACATGCGCAAGGCAAGACTTATGAAAGGAAACAGAAAATAATCATGTCATTGTCAGTGCAATGCAGACAGCCTGACCTGTTTTGATTAGTTCGCCCGTTTCTCGTTTGCTGGCCATTTTTTCTGGAGTGTGACACAAATGGTGAACATGATACTGCCAAATCAATCAAGAACCAGGATACGGCTTGGATACGCTGAAACTTTGTAAATCGTCCTTTTTTCAATTGTAGACTTTATTCCAGTGTAATAAAGGTATACATACCTACATGTACCATGAAAAATTGTATCGCATCACTTTGGAAATTTACGCTAAATACACGTACTAAATACTAAACAAGCGCACATATCGTATTCATTTACAGCATCGGATTTTAAAACAATCACTCGTGGAATAACAAAGAAACTGTTAAGTACGTATTTCACACATTACCGAGGACTGCGGTTGTGACCGGTACAGCGGTAGAGGCCCTAATTATAAGCAGTCCGCGGCTCTCCCCGGCATTCTGCGGTACATCGCGGTAATGGCCGCGGTGCACCGCCCGTTTGATTTCCTACTCTTCCCTTACAATGATTTACCTTTCACTGATTCCATGACAACATTTGTTTGTATTTGAAAGGTGGTTAGAAAGTAGTAAGACATTTATGCATAGACTTTTGATTGTCATTTTGTTTTCTAATCATATCCAGCAGCCTCAATTCAATATTCTTTTCATATGTAAATTAAGATATTAATTTTTTGCCATGTTTTGGAAAATCTAATTTGCATATTGCCACATACTTGGTTCTTGAATAGAAATTTTGTGCTATGGTTTTATTTTTGCTTTTCACTAAAAATACTGTTAGCAGTTCATTTGATGTTGAAATTATGACAGGTATACAAATCCTGATGGTCAAGCAATATCATGTAAATTTTCATTAAACGGAATTGATTTCTGAAATTATTTGTAGTACATGTATATATCCATTGTAGCAACCTGTGAGCATAGTGAGATAGTAAATATGCAATTTATACTGGTGATAGCATGGAAAAATATTCAAAGTTGTCAAAATAAACCTTCTGTCATACAAGCCCTTGTGAGTCATTATCAAATCATAATTTTTTGTTTTTACCACATCTAGGCTGAGGACAAGTTACTGTTGAAAGAGGTTGGTGCAAAGGGAGAGGGTGATGCAGAAGAGGTTGAAAAACTATTGGAACAGGTAATCTCAAATTATCTTAAGTACCCCGGAAATGAAACAAAAATGTTTGATGTTGTTGTAAAAGATATTTTTTCGGCGACTGCATACCACAAGACCATCTTTTCTATAGAATAGAATAGAATAGAATAGAATAGAATAGAATATTACTTTATTACAATGTTAAAAAAATATATGCTATACTGAAAATTAAAAAAATATTATAAATTTTAAATTTCAATTTTGTTGATAACCTGCAGAGTGCTGATTCAAACTGTGTGAATTGGGATGGTATTCCAGTGTTAACAGTTGCTGTTATGAATATGAAAGAAGAATGTATTGTTCCTCTAGTTAATGCTGGCGCTAAGCTTGATAAAAAAGCTGGCTTGTAAGTACACTATTATCCATGTACAATATTGTATCAATCCCCATAAACCTTTTCTTTGAGCATTTTTAGAAATACTGGATTTTGTCAAGCAAAGCTTATCATAGGAGTGATTGTCCGTTGGCGTTTATTTCAATATTTTTCTTTTCGACTGAAAACGGTCCAATTGCTTTGATATTAGTACATCCATGCTCAGGTGGACCTCTCTCAGATTTGTTCATTTGGTGATGATGATATCTTTATAACAGCAGAGCCATCTCAGTCAAGAGGCCAGAATTTATATTAACTCCAAGTGCTAAAACAACAGAAAAATCAAGATTTTAGTTTAAGTGTGTCAGTCAGTGCACATTTGTAGTTGCTGACACCAATGGTTTTCAAATCAGAAGAAATAGTAATCTTCTTAGCGATATTTTTTTAAATAAACTTTCAGTCATTAATTTGAGTTATTTTTATTGCACTATGAAGATTAATGTTGTTACCCAGTTTGAATTTCGGTGTGATAAGATTTGATTTACCCTGTGCATATTTCTATGTATAGTGTTGAATAATCAGTAAGTGATATTTAACGCAAATGATATGCAACATGGTCATGTGATAACTGACAATATAACTATTATGTAATGTATGTATTTGTTCTTTTCTTATAGGAAGGGCAATACAGCTTTGCATGAAGCTGTTAATCTGGGTCCTGAAGGTCAGAAAATAATCCAGATACTACTGGATTGTGGGGGTAATCCAAAGAAAATAAAGAATGATAAAGGAGAGACTGCATATGATTTAGCTGTTAAAAACAAGCATGAGAGCATCATAGCTTCTTTTAATTCTAATATTGGGCAAGAAATGCTGAAAAAAATGAGTAAAATTGATTGATAACATGAATTAATAGCAGGGTATTTAGTGAAACAGAATTCATCTATATTTGTTTAAACACAATTACTGAAGTAAGATTTTATAATTGTTCATAAAGTTATATTGTATATTTCGTTTGAAGCCTTTGGCATGGTCTGTAATAATATTGCTATAGTTACGGTGTTCACAAGATATTCAGTTCAAAAGTGACTTTCAAATAGCCAAATATTCCTGAACATTTCTGTCAACTGGTTTGTGATTGAATTGTCAGTGTCTTGATGAACTTACTGACTATGGTGGGAATTTATGAAAATGAAAAGGTATAAATCTATTTGCATCTTATTGATCTGTGATGTACAACAAACTATCGATTAGTTTCTTCTACAAAAATAAGGTTCATCCTTTCAAAATTTATTGGATGACACTTTTACTTATGCTGTGCCTGCCTCTGAATCGAACATTTCTTACTTTCTATTAGTTATGCTTAGCGTGCAATGAAAGCAGAATTCAAAACAGCACTGCTTGGTGATAGAGGGACTTTGGTTTAGACTATAATAACTTAGCCAATAAACTCCAAATATATCAGGTTTTAATCAGGATAACTAGCAAATACCGTTTTAGATGTTTTTTGCCCAAGTTACTTAAGGTAGCAGGACTATTATTTGCATACTTGTTTTCATCTTCAAATTGTGACCAAATGACGACAAATAGACCCAGGAAAGTATATATTTTTGGAATCACCAGACTTCAAGCTGTTCAAAGGTGTGTTTGTCATGCCCGTATCTGCATTCTACGATGCGTTACTTAATCAAAAGTGAAAAATTACTTTTTCTGTAAAAAAAATAATTACGCATTTATGCTGGTGATAAGAAGTTTTTTTTCCAATTTTCCTAGTTGTTCAATACTCTGGTAAATTGAATGTGTCTGGTCAGTTTTATTCAAGCAACGTGTTTTGAAAAGTAGTGTCCTGAATTTGAATTAATGTTTTAGCCGCATTGCCCCCAACTCAAACCACAACACATTGGTAAATAATCCATGAAATAGTTTGTCTGGACACATTCAAGTTCCTCTCATTGTCACCTTAAAGCTGTGAAAATTTGGTGTTAATCCGACTACAATAAGTATACTGAAAAACAAACTCCTAGAAAACGTCCATGAAGTCACAGCAAAGATTTTCAAGCTTGTTTATCTGCACAAGCGATTTGGTTTCCCATCAAGGTCTGTTTTAACATGTGCAGGGGCATCCAAATGTGTAAGGCTATTGGAAACCAAAAAAATGAAGGAATGGGATAGCTATAATTCGATAAAATCGGCAGATGAAAACACAAAATCAATGATTTTTTTCAGTGGCTGTGTGACCTTGTGTCTGACACATTCATATGCAAATGACTAATCTGTGAAATAAACAGAGGCGGAGACAAACCACTCAAATGTTTGGAAACACTAATTGTGTGTCAGATAGCTACTGATAATACATCCTAACATTGCTTTGTCTTGAGTTAATCTTTGAAACATATAGGCACACAGATTAAACCTGTGTTGTTGATTTTGGAAAACACTACTGAAGCTGCCTTGCTTCCCTTCAGAAAATCTACATTTTAACCAACTTACATGACATTCTAGGTTACATTGACTTTATCAGATGAAAGTTGATAGTGCATTTCATCAATTAATAAATAAATGTGAAAATCGTAATTGTCAACACAAATAATAGTCTCGCTACCTTAAAATTCAAAGGTCTTTAACAAATGTTGCCAACAATACAACAAGATGTTAATTTTGTTAAATGATAAGTGATATGTATACATTTTGTATGGTCTATATATAACACTAGTGTGTATAGAGAGGGTCTATAAATGCTATCTTCTATAACTGACACAGTAGTGACAGCATCTATATATGTATAGAGAGGGTCTATAAATGCTATCTTCTATAACTGACACAGTAGTGACAGCATCTATATATGTATAGAGAGGGTCTATAAATGCTATCTTTTATAACTGACACAGTAGTGACAGCATCTATATATGTATAGAGAGGGTCTATGAATGCTATCTTCTATAACTGACACAGTAGTGATGGCATCTATATATGTATAGAGAGGGTCTATAAATGCTATCTTCTATAACTGACACAGTAGTGACAGCATCTATATATGTATAGAGAGGGTCTATAAATGCTATCTTTTATAACTGACACAGTAGTGACAGCATCTATATATGTATAGAGAGGGTCTATGAATGCTATCTTCTATAACTGACACAGTAGTGATGGTATCTATATATGTATAGAGAGGGTCTATGAATGCTATCTTCTATAACTGACACAGTAGTGACAGCATCTATATATGTATAGAGAGGGTCTATAAATGCTATCTTTTATAACTGACACAGTAGTGACAGCATCTATATATGTATAGAGGGTCTATAAATGCTATCTTCTATAACTGACACAGTAGTGACAGCATCTATATATGTATAGAGAGGGTCTATGAATGCTATCTTCTATAACTGACACAGTAGTGACAGCATCTATATATGTATAGAGAGGGTCTATAAATGCTATCTTCTATAACCGACACAGTAGTGACAGCATCTATATATGTATAGAGGGTCTATAAATGCTATCTTCTATAACTGACACAGTAGTGATGGCATCTATATATGTATAGAGAGGGTCTATAAATGCTATCTTCTATAACTGACACAGTAGTGACAGCATCTATATATGTATAGAGAGGGTCTATAAATGCTATCTTCTATAACTGACACAGTAGTGACAGCATCTATATATGTATAGAGAGGGTCTATAAATGCTATCTTCTATAACTGACACAGTAGTGACAGCATCTATATATGTATAGAGAGGGTCTATAAATGCTATCTTCTATAACTGACACAGTAGTGATGGTATCTATATATGTATAGAGAGGGTCTATAAATGCTATCTTCTATAACCGACACAGTAGTGACAGCATCTATATATGTATAGAGGGTCTATAAATGCTATCTTCTATAACTGACACAGTAGTGATGGCATCTATATATGTATAGAGAGGGTCTATAAATGCTATCTTCTATAACTGACACAGTAGTGACAGCATCTATATATGTATAGAGAGGGTCTATAAATGCTATCTTCTATAACTGACACAGTAGTGACAGCATCTATATATGTATAGAGGGTCTATAAATGCTATCTTTTATAACTGACACAGTAGTGACAGCATCTATATATGTATAGAGAGGGTCTATAAATGCTATCTTCTATAACTGACACAGTAGTGACAGCATCTATATATGTATAGAGAGGGTCTATAAATGCTATCTTCTATAACCGACACAGTAGTGACAGCATCTATATATGTATAGAGAAGGTCTATAAATGCTATCTTCTATAACTGACACAGTAGTGATGGTATCTATATATGTATAGAGAGGGTCTATAAATGCTATCTTCTATAACTGACACAGTAGTGACAGCATCTATATATGTATAGAGAGGGTCTATAAATGCTATCTTCTATAACTGACACAGTAGTGACAGCATCTATATATGTATAGAGAGGGTCTATAAATGCTATCTTCTATAACTGACACAGTAGTGACAGCATCTATATATGTATAGAGAGGGTCTATAAATGCTATCTTCTATAACTGACACAGTAGTGACAGCATCTATATATGTATAGAGAGGGTCTATAAATGCTATCTTCTATAACTGACACAGTAGTGACAGCATCTATATATGTATAGAGAGGGTCTATAAATGCTATCTTCTATAACTGACACAGTAGTGACAGCATCTATATATGTATAGAGGGTCTATAAATGCTATCTTTTATAACTGACACAGTAGTGACAGCATCTATATATGTATAGAGAGGGTCTATAAATGCTATCTTCTATAACTGACACAGTAGTGACAGCATCTATATATGTATAGAGAGGGTCTATAAATGCTATCTTCTATAACCGACACAGTAGTGACAGCATCTATATATGTATAGAGAAGGTCTATAAATGCTATCTTCTATAACTGACACAGTAGTGATGGTATCTATATATGTATAGAGAGGGTCTATAAATGCTATCTTCTATAACTGACACAGTAGTGACAGCATCTATATATGTATAGAGAGGGTCTATAAATGCTATCTTCTATAACTGACACAGTAGTGACAGCATCTATATATGTATAGAGAGGGTCTATAAATGCTATCTTTTATAACTGACACAGTAGTGATGGCATCTATATATGTATAGAGAGGGTCTATAAATGCTATCTTCTATAACTGACACAGTAGTGACAGCATCTATATATGTATAGAGAGGGTCTATAAATGCTATCTTCTATAACTGACACAGTAGTGACAGCATCTATATATGTATAGAGAGGGTCTATAAATGCTATCTTCTATAACTGACACAGTAGTGACAGCATCTATATATGTATAGAGAGGGTCTATAAATGCTATCTTCTATAACTGACACAGTAGTGACAGTATCTATATATGTATAGAGAGGGTCTATAAATGCTATCTTCTATAACTGACACAGTAGTGACAGCATCTATATATGTATAGAGAGGGTCTATAAATGCTATCTTCTATAACTGACACAGTAGTGACAGCATCTATATATGTATAGAGAGGGTCTATAAATGCTATCTTCTATAACCGACACAGTAGTGACAGCATCTATATATGTATAGAGAGGGTCTATAAATGCTATCTTCTATAACTGACACAGTAGTGACAGCATCTATATATGTATAGAGAGGGTCTATGAATGCTATCTTCTATAACTGACACAGTAGTGATGGCATCTATATATGTATAGAGAGGGTCTATAAATGCTATCTTCTATAACTGACACAGTAGTGACAGCATCTATATATGTATAGAGAGGGTCTATGAATGCTATCTTCTATAACTGACACAGTAGTGATGGTATCTATATATGTATAGAGAGGGTCTATGAATGCTATCTTCTATAACTGACACAGTAGTGATGGTATCTATATATGTATAGAGAGGGTCTATGAATGCTATCTTCTATAACTGACACAGTAGTGATGGTATCTATATATGTATAGAGAGGGTCTATAAATGCTATCTTCTATAACTGACACAGTAGTGATGGTATCTATATATGTATAGAGAGGGTCTATGAATGCTATCTTCTATAACTGACACAGTAGTGATGGTATCTATATATGTATAGAGAGGGTCTATGAATGCTATCTTCTATAACTGACACAGTAGTGATGGTATCTATATATGTATAGAGAGGGTCTATGAATGCTATCTTCTATAACTGACACAGTAGTGATGGTATCTATATATGTATAGAGAGGGTCTATAAATGCTATCTTCTATAACTGACAAAGTAGTGACAGCATCTATATATGTATAGAGAGGGTCTATAAATGCTATCTTTTATAACTGACACAGTAGTGACAGCATCTATATATGTATAGAGAAGGTCTATAAATGCTATCTTTTATAACTGACACAGTAGTGACAGCATCTATATATGTATAGAGAGGGTCTATGAATGCTATCTTCTATAACTGACACAGTAGTGATGGCATCTATATATGTATAGAGAGGGTCTATAAATGCTATCTTCTATAACTGACACAGTAGTGACAGCATCTATATATGTATAGAGGGTCTATAAATGCTATCTTCTATAACTGACACAGTAGTGATGGCATCTATATATGTATAGAGGGTCTATAAATGCTATCTTCTATAACTGACACAGTAGTGACAGCATCTATATATGTATAGAGAGGGTCTATAAATGCTATCTTCTATAACTGACACAGTAGTGACAGCATCTATATATGTATAGAGAGGGTCTATAAATGCTATCTTTTATAACTGACACAGTAGTGACAGCATCTATATATGTATAGAGAGGGTCTATAAATCCTATCTTTTATAACTGACACAGTAGTGACAGCATCTATATATGTATAGAGAGGGTCTATGAATGCCATCTTCTATAACTGACACAGTAGTGACAGCATCTATATATGTATAGAGAGGGTCTATAAATGCTATCTTTTATAACTGACACAGTAGTGACAGCATCTATATATGTATAGAGAGGGTCTATAAATCCTATCTTTTATAACTGACACAGTAGTGACAGCATCTATATATGTATAGAGAGGGTCTATGAATGCCATCTTCTATAACTGACACAGTAGTGATGGCATCTATATATGTATAGAAAGGGTCTATAAATGCTATCTTCTATAACTGACACAGTAGTGACAGCATCTATATATGTATAGAGAGGGTCTATAAATGCTATCTTTTATAACTGACACAGTAGTGACAGCATCTATATATGTATAGAGAGGGTCTATAAATCCTATCTTTTATAACTGACACAGTAGTGACAGCATCTATATATGTATAGAGAGGGTCTATGAATGCCATCTTCTATAACTGACACAGTAGTGACAGCATCTATATATGTATAGAGAGGGTCTATAAATGCTATCTTTTATAACTGACACAGTAGTGACAGCATCTATATATGTATAGAGAGGGTCTATAAATCCTATCTTTTATAACTGACACAGTAGTGACAGCATCTATATATGTATAGAGAGGGTCTATGAATGCCATCTTCTATAACTGACACAGTAGTGATGGCATCTATATATGTATAGAAAGGGTCTATAAATGCTATCTTCTATAACTGACACAGTAGTGTCTATTTTCTATTTTCAAATAATCATTACCAAATTCAAGTAAGAATAATCCTGCACATAACCTGTAATATACCGGTAGAAGTTAATTGTTTACCAATATACTTTATGTTTACATTTTTTATGTCAATTTTGTCTTGTATGCTTTTGATAATCACATACTGTTGAAAAATATCCGAAAAAAGATTATTATTTTTAAACAATCTTTTTTTTTCTGCAGTTCCAATTACTGTTGACAATGACAAAACAAATTTTCCACAATCACTAGTTGTGTTACTATGGTGATAAGTGATAATGCTTTTTGTCTCTTATGTTCACAATACAAGTAAAACCTGTTTCTAAAGATTATAAAGATACACTTTTTGAGTATGATTAAACACATCATTTGTAAGTTCTAATGTAAAATCTGTAGTATATGGATAGTATTCTAGCGGTGGTATTGGGCATTGTAAATTATATGTTTATAAATCAGTATTTTTATAGAATGACAGTTGTAATACAGTATTATTTATTAAAAATTGCATCATTGACTTATTTTATGCTCAATAATCCTAGAAATACTTTTCAAATACAATGCAATTTAGTTTATGTATGGATGCCAGTGTTGATATACAAAGTTTCTTCACCTTTTACAAAGTTTTTATTTTTTTCAATTGAAAACTAAAACATTAAAGACTTTAATTGAACATAATTATTGAAACTTCATTTGGGATTGGTCTTGTCATATAGTCTCTGTATGATATAAACAAGGTTGGTATACTACACACTGTCATATAGTGATAGTACATGTTTATTGCACTGAATTTGGCAACTTAGCTAATATTTTTGTACTGTTACATTTTCAATAGTTCTCTTGGTTAACATACGTACAATCACCCAAATTGTACATTGCAAAAAAAGGGAATACCAAGTGACGATTGTGCAGTTAGTGTTCGATTTGCAGCACTGGATTTCTATTTGTTTAAATCACTTTGAAGGCGAAATCACATGATCGGTCTGGTTAAATGCTAAGCAAGCAAACAACACTGAACAAATAGCAGGGTGAGCTGAACAATCCAATCATCAAACAAAACTACCATGCAATGAAAAAACATTATACAAAACTAATTAGAACAAAGAAAAAATATTTTAAAAACTCAATGATAAATGAACTTGAAAAAATTGCCAATGCAAACCAAATTGAGTATTGGTCAATTCTAAATCAGTTGTGTTGTCCAGCAAACAACTCCAGCTCAATTATAAAAAGTACAAACTGAATTAATCTTTTCAGTCAACTATATAATACAAATAATGATGCTAAAAATAAACAAATAGAGCAAGCTCTGATAGAAAATGAGAATTTGAACCCAAACATTACAAAAAAAGAAATAATTAGTGCAACAAAAAAGTTAAAGAACAAATAATCTGGTGGAGAAGATGGCATAAAAAATGAAATGTTAAAAACAAATAATGAATTACATAATAAGTGTATCTTAAAATTATTTAATCACATCATGAAAACTGGGAAATTTCCGGGAAAAATGGAAATCAACAATGTTGATACCACTACATAAAAAAGGTGATAAATGTGACCCAAATAATTACAGATCTGTTGCACTGTCAAGCTGTCTGTCAAAATTGTTCACAAGTGTAATGAATGAAAGACTGATTTCTTATTTAGAAAGTAATAATTTACTAACCCAAGTGCAGTTTGGTTTTCAAAAGCAAAAAAGAACAACTGATGCTATCTTTCTATTGAAAACAGCAATTGATAAGTCACTTTACAGTCAGAATGAAGAAAACAATCCAAAACGCTTGTACAGTTGCTTCATCGACTTCAGAAAAGCATTTGACCTCGTTTGGCGAGATGCACTATTTCTAAAATTACAAAATTTAGGTATAAATGGTAATTTCTACGAAATTATCAAGTCAATGTACAAAGATGCACAATATAAAGTTGCCAGAAGGAGTAACTGAAGGGTTTTCATCAACATGTGGAGTTAATCAGGGCTGCAATCTGTCTCCGACTCTGTTTAATATATTTCTAAATGACTTACGAGAGATTTTTGGGGAAAACACTGATAAACCTGTTTTTATTGGCGACATGCCAATAAACTCAATCTTGTATGCAGATGACCTTGTAATAATGTCAGAAACTCAAGATAGGTTACAAAATTGTTTGAATGAACTGTCAAATTACTATAACCAATGGAATCTTGTTGTAAACATAAATAAAACAAAAGTAATGGCTTTCAACACTGGTAACAAAAATGATAAAAAATTGTAAATTTACACTAGATGACAAAAACATAACAGCAGTAACAGAATTTTGATTACACCTAATGGGAAGTTTAAATTAGCACAATCAATGTTAAAGAATAAAGGCATTATTTAGTGTCCGACATTCAATACTGAATCATAAAATGATATCAACTTCATTATGACCAGTTAATAACACCAATCATAATGTACGGTGCTGAAATTTTGGCTGAGGAGATATCAAATGACAATATTTTAGAGCAAGTGGGTAGTCAGTTTTACCGCTTTATACTTGGTGTCACTGACACCAACTATTGGTGTAAGAGCAGAGTTAGAAAGATTTCCAATTAGAATAAAAATAACTCTAGCAAAAAATAAATATTGGTATAGACTTAGCATGTTTGCTGACAATAATATTCTAAAATGTGTTTTAAATGAAAACAAAGCAATTAAATCAAAGTGGATAAAACATTGAAAGTATTATTGGTCTTAGGAACTGGAGGAAGCAAAAAAACAGCATAATGTAGATAATATTAGCCAATTATCAAACACCATGAAAGTAAAAACAGTCATGGAAGGAGCAGCTAAACTCATCCACTAGGAGTAGAGACAAAAATAAAGGCAATCAACTTAGGACATATAAACAATTTAAAATAAACTATGAACTTGAACATTATCTAAATGAAATAAATAACTTTAGCTTATATAGAATGTTATCAAAATTCAGGCTTAGTGATTACATTTTGGAAATTGAACTGGGGAGAAGGAGAAAACCAAAGCTACCAGCAGCGGAAAGAGTCTGTAAAAAATGTGATCAAAAAACATTTTTATTTGAGCTGCTCATATTTTGAAAATAAAGGAAAAATCCTCCTAAAAAACTGCAAAATTACCTCAAGTGAAAAGAACAAAGACGTAATGTTCTTAAAAATTATGAAAAAAAACATTGCTCTTTCACTATATCTAAAAAATACCATATACAAAGCACCGCCTGTGTAGGGATAACCTTTACTTTGAATTATTTACTTTATTTTTATTACTTTCTAATTGTTTTTTTTTTTGTTTGGTAGTTACTAACATTGTAGATCTTTTAGATTTTTACCTTACTGTATCCACAGCAGATTACAGTTGCGTAATAAACTATTATTATTATTTATCATAAATATCATTAAAAGTCCCTGTAGAGGTAAAAAAAGAGGTGGTGACAGGTAAAGCCTGGTATGTGCAAATGGCTGAAAAGTGACTGCTGTGCAATGGAAATCATTTATCAAATTAATTGTTAATAGTATGGTGACAAGTGTGACATTAAAACATGCCACCATAGTTATTTATAATATTCCCGTTCCATTTGAAGGAAATAAATAGAAAACAATTTTTTTATTTGGATGTTCAAACATATATATATACAGTACATGTAGTAACTTTAATTCAATGGACTTTCAAATACAATTATCTAATTGACCTATAACATACCTAAATACATATATAAATATACATATTTTTTATATCGAAATATCAAGCCATTTGTAACATTATAAACTATTATTAAAGAGCGGTGGTCGTTGTGTTGATAAACATTGATTTTACCACAATCCAGTGTGCTCTTCTAAGAAAATCACGAGCCCAAGTTTTGACCTGGGCGCGACTTCCACTAATTACCGCCGGTACGACAAGCGAGTATATTCCTTCTGGCGTAGCTGGTCCCCGCGACCAACTGTGTACTGCGCAAGCAGAGCCCCCGGGAATCAGCGTCACTTGTATTGTGGTCGTTGAATTCGGTCGAAGTACCTATTGCCATGGAACTCTCCGAGATCTCGATTTTTTTCCAAATTTGTGAAAGTCAAGTTTGACGTCTGGCTTGTCTTCTCGGTCCTACTATTTAACGCCCGGACACGCGCGGAGGCGAACAGGGGGGAATACCTAACGTGCGGGGCAGCGGCAGCAATCCTTGTACTGTATAATATTCGTTTATGCTCAAAATTTGAACCGGAGTGGCGAATTTGAGCAGCTATCCACACTTTTTATGATCGACGCCCGGGCATTCCGGCGAGCCGAGTCCGCCATGTTGTTTGTGGACTCATAAATTTACTAAATAAAATAAAAGAAGATGAGCAACAGCGAAATGGTGGTAGTATGGCCAACACAAAGCAATGGCTTCACCAGCAGGACCGGGGTGGTCTGTTTCATGTAAACGACTCCACATTCCTATTCTTCCAGGAGGTAGAAATTGTGTGCAAAAAGCATCTCAGAATTGCAGAGATTACTGATGGCAAAAATATACATGAACTGATTTTCAAAGGCATCCAATCTAATAGAAAAATTCAGTCTTTATGGTCATGCATTACAAGAAGTGCTGACAATGACGAGATGTCATCTTCACTAGCAACTATGATTGTGAAGCTGTATGTTCAAGTTAGGTGTTTTTCATTTTGCAAGAGTATTGTTGAACTTTTCAAAACTTCAAGAAACAAACATGTGAAAGGTTCAAAAGGGCTCAGAAAAACACTGAGATGAACTGAAACTAAGGGACAGTGACTGAACAGCCAAAAAAGGAAAAATACTGTAAAATACTTTATTTTTGGTGGGGGAATTATTCAGTGAAAATAAAAACCAGTGAATACCTTTTTACCAGTCCCTGTAATTTTACATTCAACTTGTCAAAAAATCATGAAAATAAATTCCATACAAAACACCTGAAAAGTGTTTTTAGTAAAAATTAACTCCAGCGAAAATAAAGTACTTTACAGTAGATTTTTTCACAATAATTTTAACATCATTTTTGTAATATAATGCAAGTTATTTATTCCACACATACCATTAAGAAAACTTAACAATTTACATTGTAATTTTTTTTACAGTAGATGTGTTTTCACAATAATTTTGCTATCATTTTTGTATTATATGCAAGTTATTAATTCCACTGATGTCATTAATAAAACTTAACCATTGACATTGTAAAAATATTTAATTACATTAAAATATAAAAAATGTGCTACACACTAGTTTTGTATTCAACCCTTTCGGTGCTACCATTTTCATGCCAACATTTTTTTCCCAATTTTATTCTTGACCAAAATAGAGAGAGGTGGCAGTAATAGGGACAAACTCAGATTTTTCTTTAAAATTCATTTTCTGTGTGCATTTTGTTGCTTGTTGTGAGTTATTTATTCCACTTTAATAAAACTAAAATACTTATAATGATTAAGTGGTTATTCATTTATTTATACATCAAAATAAAGAAAATGTCATTTTCACTAGTATTTCTAACAAGTTTTGGATTTGACCCTTTCACTGTATTTTTTTTTTCAAAAATTTATTTAGGACTAAAACAGTAAGCTAGTTTACATGGGAGAAATTTGGTAGATTTTTTACAAATCAATCTTTTGCAATTTTTTACACTCATTTTATGTGTGAAATTGTGGCATTTTTTTTTCTTGCTGTTGATAAATATATTTACAATGCTGAAACATTTACATAAAAACATTTCCTGCCCTGGTTCTTTTTTCAAGAGTTGTTTTGTCAATATTGTACCTATCCCAAAACAAACCCAATCACAATACAGAGTTCTCATTTCCTGTCCTAGATCTTTTTCGAAGAGGGGTGTTGTCAATAATTTCTTCAAGAACTCTTTTATGTCAACCAGTGTTTCCTGTAACGCACTGAAGGTGATGCGATTTCTGTAGTCTGATTGCGTTCTCTTGGTACCCAAATGCTTGTACATTTGGATCATTATTAGCACCACCACGATGCCTGTGATTACTAAAATGTGCCTCCAATGGGTCTTGACAAAGTTTCTCACTCAAAAAATATTGCACTCCATGATTTAAAAGATACTTTGTTGTTTCCACAAATGATTTAACTGAAAAATATGAAACAAAACATTGTGGATATCGATTTCTGAGGCATCAGGTTAGTATCAGATTCAATTGTGGAAATGGCAAATACAGGACCGTGTGCAGACAAAACCTGGCAACAGAGCCCTTTGATTGTTTGTAGCCTGTTAGTTAAGGCAAATTATATTTTTTAGTATTTTAACAAAAGAATGTGTAGAAGAAATTGAAAATTTATGATGGAATTGGTCACCATGGACCTTTTCTTATTGCAGCTGTTACAATATTAGAAACCTAACACACAAAAGCAGATACATGATGTTAATTACATGTATAATGTTACTGTAGGCTTACCTGTCATCTTTAAACCCTCCATTGTTTGTCTGCTTATAAACATGGCACTTCTCTGAGGTTTGGTAAAATTTCCAGGCCGCTGGGAAATCTTCTCCTCCCAACTAGTAAAATAATTTAAAAAATCCTGCTCAAGCCACTGTAAAAAAGCATGAACAAATTATATTTATAAGGTTATATTTACTCTTTGTTAAGAAAAACAAGCAGGTAAATGTCAGCAACATTTTTTTTGGTTTTTCATCAACTACTGGATAACGTAACTGCAACAGACAAAAGGTTGTGTGGTGCGATTATTTTTTTATTTTTTTTTTTATTTTTTTCATAAATAATGACGGTATAACGTTGAGTTCGTTAAATCGTAATGAAATTTAAATCTCACCTTAAGTCGTGGGTCATTTACATTTCTATGGGGTGCAAGATTAGGTTTTTTCTTTCTTAGATATTCTTCTTTGCATCTAACGTTCAAACAATCAAAAAATTTGTCCATATATCGCACAAATTTGGCAGTCTCTCTAGCATCAGGTGGTCCATATGTCTCTATAGCATTGGCCACAGTTTCACTCAGCACCTGTGAAGAGTAGAAAGTTCTAATAGTAAATGCTGTTAGTTAAATTTATGACTTTATTATTTTTTTATCAGAAGGGCACCTGCTTGCATAAATATTAAATTAGTCTGCACAGAATCTGAGATGGTGGTTTGTATTTTGTGCAAGGAAAATGCAAATGTACTTCAACATACAGGTACATTTTTTTCATTCACCTAGCTTTCACATATGTAACAGGGGTCCTGGTCTCACAACAAGCTGGTGTTCTGTCATTGATGAAGAATTTTTATCAAATTTTGCAGATGATACTCTATCATACAAACACTGGCAAATATTTGAATAACATACATACCTGAGCAGCAAGATTAACTCTCATAATTGAGAATGATGTAATGTTGATATGATCATATCCAATTTTATGGAGTAGATGGATGTCTCTGGTCTGGTCATCAATCACTAATTTCGACAGATGACGCCATAATATAGGATTTCCATTCTGTTAAAAATGTAACACTCATGAATATTCCATTAACATGAATAACTGACAGGAAAATTTATATTTGGCTAGTTCACAATTTTTTTTTATAAAATACATGTATGACACAATGTTTGAAATCGCACATCAAAACATGTAGATTAGTTAAGCGATGGTTTAAAAATGTTAATACATACCCATAAACTTCTAGACTTTCTGTGTGACTCTGAATTAGCCCAACAATTCCTAGTGGTCTTGATTAAATGTGGTACATCAGATACAAAATATATATATCTTCCATCAAAAGCAAAGAGGTTTTTGCACTTGAATACTAAACTATCTCTTGGTGCACCTAAGACTCTGTGCATCCTATAAAATTTCCTATTCCAGGATGCACCATCACTGGTGGACACGAGAACATGCAAACCACAAGATACTTCTAGATAACTTATAGTATTCCAGATAATAGGGAATAGATGATCAGCTCTACAACTATCTGTTGGATTATCATGATAAGACACACTCATCTGGAAATTTGATGCCAAATCACAAACCATAAGTACCAGAATATGACTAGCAAGTTCGGGCCCTTTAGTATTTTTACAATTGCCATATTTCTCTAGTTTTGCCAACTCATTATTGATATGACCAAGATTGATAAAACCAACTAACTCTCCAGTATATTTATCATACACAAGATCTTGTTTTATTTTCAGTTCATCGTGAAGAAGTGCTACATACTTAACAGCATTAGTTTTGCCATTCACTTCAGATACTAGTTCTTTTAGTACATGATGATTGATACCTGGTTCAGTGCTTCATATGCTGTTGATGACTTAAACCTCAGAAATAAACACCAACGAATAATAGTTGGATGCCAACGCATCTGACGACTGTCAGCACATCTTCAATGTTTTAACTGCTCTTCCCAGAATAAGCGTTGGAAACTGTCCTCTGGAAAGCATTTAATCACTTCACCACAGTTGTCTTCCATTTTTGATTTGAAATCACTCTGCAATGATTTTTCAACAAAAACACCATCATCACTTATCAATCGCTTTACAGTTCTATCCAATGTCCTTTTCAGTGCAATCTTTTCTTTCTGTAAATTTACAGCCCTTTCTTTTAACTGTACTTTGTCAAGATATCGAAGGTTAACTCTACTGCCTGTTTGAATTTTACATACTTGGTCTTGGCTCTTTCTTCTTGACAACAAAGATCTGAGGTTGTTGCGATATGAGGAACACTTACGGTAGTACATCTTATTTTATCGGCAATGAGTAGACAATCAGTTGTCCGTATAGTTGAGTGGTAGACTTTCCCATCTTTTGCTTTGGCAAGCAAATCCTCTTCAATATATGCAGACACATCTTTTTCACAAGAAAATGAAAAAGCCTTCACAATCTCCCCACCTCGACTCTGCAGCAACTCTATAAATGATGGATCTGTATTACCCATACATATATTACACTGACTTATAACTGTGATAAGTTTGTTCAATACTTCAAAGTCAGTAACTGTTGGTGGAATGTTATTAAAAATGTAGTGACTGTTCAATAGATCTCTTCCATGAACTTTTACACGCCAGTTCAAGTCTTCTCCTACCATAACACACCTCACTATTTTTGACACATCGCCAATAAATTCCACTTGACTGAATCGAAATTCTGTTGCGGAACTCAGAAGTGACCAACCAGATGGTAACGTGATGTTATTGACATGCTGCTGCAAATAGCTGAAGCTAAGCAGAACTGGTTCTCTGTTGTCATCACTCTCCTGAAATGTAAAATATTAATAAGACTTGAATGAAAAAAAATTTTTTCAATGATATGTTTATACAGTAGCCTCTGTTTGGAAATAATAAAATAAACCTAGTGGAATGTTATAGCAACTTGTAATGAGGCAGACAATCTCACCCAAAACATTTCAAAAAATTATAACTTAACATACCTGGATCTTATATTTTGTGACAGTAGGAATACCAGAAGACTGTTGTTGTTTTAATTTCTTTTTTTCTATCAAATCTCTGTAATACCGCTTTGGACGGTCCCATTTATTTTTACGAAACGGCATTTTATTCATACACCACCTATTGAATGAAAGGAGACAGCAGATATGGGGTTACATTAGTAACAGTTCACAATCATGGACGAGTTTGGGTTCAGAGGTTTCACCGGCAAAATTGAGCACAAAAAACATAAAACTATTATAGATTAAATAGTCACCATGGCGATGACACTTTCGATAGCGCATATAAGCAAAGAAAAACTCAATACAACATCAGATGATATGAATAAAAAGGTTTCAAAGTGAACTGGCTAGTTCCGAGACAGCAGTATGTATCCATGGGACGACGCCATATTATCCACGGTATCAGGTCGTTTGGACCCCTCGCCCTTTCGACCCCTGGACGATTAGACCCCTCGACGTTTCGACCCTAGGACGATTAGACCCCTCGATGTTTCGACCCCTCGACGGTACACCGCTTGGCGCCACAATCCTCACCATTTGAACCCAGCATTATTTGTCAAAAGTTGCAACATTTTACTGGATAAAATTAGTTGATAATAATAATAAAAAACAGAGTTGCAAATTACAGCCGATATCAGCGTACTGGGCGTTGGAGAGAGTTCAGTCCGCCATGTTGTTTACTATGGCAAGGCTATTGTTTAGCAATAGGACTATACCATTCGATTCTTAGGGACGGCAATATAGTCAATTAACACATTTCTTTTTTGTTTTGTTTTCAGGAAAAAGTCAATGTTCTTTTCCATGTAAAGCTGTGATTACCCCCAATCAAAATACTAGTAGTTAGGTGAAAATACGAGAAACATATTTACAGCTGGTACATGGCTGTCATTATTTCATCAAACAGGAAAATGCGAATGTTCATTTGAATTATATTCTGTCGGGTTCATTTCCGGGGCCAAGACAACTTGTAGAAATTCGAATTCAAGTAGGGAATAGACTACAATGTTCAATAAACACACTAGCAAACATATACAAAGTTGCATATGCTAAGCTTATTTCGTATTTTTCATGATGCCGATCGAGTGGACGAACGTGAAACTTTAGACCACTGAAACAAAGCACGTCGGTTCAACATTGAACTTCCAATGATGTTTTGCTTTGTCAATGCTTTGTTCTATAAAAAACAGTATAGTACAATCGCAAAACACATGATATGTGTAACTTCACGTTGTAAAACCTGTCCACGATATGAAATTGACTAGTAATCACGAGCGCTGTATCAGAGAATTGACTCCGTTTTCATACACTCGTATACTACACTTAGAGTAAACTACCGTACAGCCTGTGGGTAATTGCACTCGCCGGCGTGATAATGAGTTGCGTTCAGAACTATATACAATGTAAGTCATTGTTCTACGTGTGAATATTTCAACTTACCGACGTGATAATCTGTTGTATTCAAAACTAAAGGCAGTGTAAGTCATTGTACTACGTGTGAATATTTGAAGTTGCCGGCGTGATAATGCGCCGTTTTCAAAACTAAACGCAGTGCAAGTCATTTCACTACCTGTGAATATTTGAACTTTCTGGCGTGATAATGAGCTGTGTTCAGAACTAAACGCGATGTAAGCTACTATTTTCTGACAATTATACATTACAAACATAGCACAATTATATTTATTGACTAATAAATCCACATTGCAAGAACTGCATACTTATAGTTATTTACTGCCAATATTTAAGATATAGAAGCAGGTTCGTGGGCAATCTGAGTGATTTTTTTTTGCTTTTTCTTTTTTCAGACAGTCTTGGCTAGATAGTGTTAAAATCGCCGACGAAATGCTGTTTTTCCAAACAAGTTGAATGAAACCTGCCTCGTCTTACAATAATTTTCTTCGAATACGACTTCATTTCAAACTTGTCTTATGAATAGCCGTTATGTGGCAAAATATTACGTCTAACCGAAATTGGAATAGCACGGTTCATTTCGCGAAAAACTATGCTTATATAACTATATGACTACCGTCCTTTCCCCTCAAATTATAAATATTGTTATTGCATTTTCTTAGGTGACAACCGAACATCACCAAGCAACAGTGTGTGGTGGGTTTTCGCATTTAGTCATGATGCGATTTTGTGGACGGACGATAAACGGCACTTTCATAAAACGGGCATTATCTCCATTCTTTTATTTTACATTGAGCTAGTCAAAAAACAGTGAAAATAAATTCCATACAAAATACGCGAAAAGTTTTATCAACTAAACTAAAGCATTTTACAGTATTTTCATTAGTTACTGTACCCATGGATGTACATCCATGCTGTACCGTACAGTACCGTGACTTTTACATAATTGGGTCGTTTTGATTCCACTACTGTACCAAGAAGCCAGGCTAACTACCATTCAGTCGCGTTTAGTAAGAGAGTCGAAGATTCCGAACTACCAGAGGGCCGCGTACCGCACAAACGAAGGACGAATCTCCGCTCTATGGCAAAAGTACGACGACAAGGCAATAAGTACCTCGAAACTATTAAGGTAGCGAGAAGGGAAATTTTCACTTTTTTCTTGATTTTTCAAAAATTGATAAAACGGTTACTTTAGACCTTGATACATCACCCCAGGTTTACAAAAGATCGAAATTGCGAAATAACGTTGCTCAAATTAGTGTTTTAAAACACTAGCAGAAAAGACTACAACTGCCGTTTCGTGGATATTTGCATAGTGTTTATCTTTGGAAGGAATTAAATTAAGTGCAGTAAATTGAATGGTCCAACGATCGAAGAAGAAAACCAGTAGTTGCGATTTGTTCGCATTTGATCCATTCGCGTATTTAAATTACTCGCGTATTTTTTCGTACTTGGTTCGCTCGCGTATTTTACGTAATTGATTCACTCTCGTATTTTTCGTACTTGGTTCACTCGCGTATTTTTTTATTTAAATTACAAGCGTATTTTTCGTACTTGGTTCACTCGCGTATTTTTGACTCCCATGTGCGAAGCACAAAATGGGAGTCTTTGCAGTTAGAGTGTGTGTATGTGTGTGTGTATGTGTGTCCGACTGTTCCACTGCTATCTCAAGAACCATACATCGGTTTTTGATGAAACTTGGTGCATAGATGCTCTGGGCCAATGCGCAGATTTGATTAGGTTTTGGTAAAAATCCATGCTCGTTAATTACCTAATTTGCATGATAATTAGCTATTTTTTAGTGGTTCCATGACTGTTCCACTGATATCTAAACAACCACTCATTGGATTTTGATGAAACTTGGTACATAGATGCTCTGAACTAATGCTAGGTTTTGATTAGTTTTTGGTAATAATCCGTGGATACTAATTACCTAATTTGCATAATGATTAGTCAATTTTCGGTTTTTCCACTGATATCTCAAGTACTAATCATCACATTTCAATGAAACTTGGTACATAGATGTCATACGACACTGCACAGACCTGATAGTTTTTATGGTAATATCAGTACATATTAATTACCTAATTTGCATAATTAATTAATTTTCAGCATTTGATATAAGTAGTTAGCATTACATTTCAATGAAACTTGGTACTTACATACATACTCAAGGACTATGCAGAGATTGATTGTTTTCGATAAATATTTGTGCATATTAATCACCTAATTTTCATAATTAGTTAATTTTCAGCTTTTCCACGGGTATCTCAAGTACTAATCATCGCATTTCAATGAAACTTGGTACATAGATCCTTTAGGACTATGCAGAGACCTGATTAGTTTTAGGGTAAATAATTGTGCATATTAATTACCTAATTTGCATAATTAATTTTCAGCTTTTCTACTGATATCTAAAGTACTAATCATCACATTTCAATGAATCTAGAATTATGCAGACCCAATTAGTTTCCGGTAAATATTTGTGCATATTAATCACCTAATTTGCATAATTAACCAACTTTCACACTGATATCTCAGGTACTATACATCACATATCAATGAATGTACATGGATGCTGTAGGACAATAGACAGACCTGAATAATTGTGGGTTAAAATCTGTACATATTAATTACCTAATTGCATAATTAACCAATTTTAAGCTTTCACACTGATATCTAAAGTACCGTAAAATCTACAAAATTTCGACCGGTTTTAAATAATTGGTGTTGGATATGTGACGTGTTTTTAGAGTCAAAATTAAGGTGCATTTTCGGACGGTCGAATTTTTCAGAATAGAAATCAGCAAATGAAAAAATGGGGATGATAGACAGTGTGCTTCATTAGTTTTTAAAAAATGCAATGTCCGTCAATTGACGTAAACTTCCTCATGTTTCACGGTAAAAGCAAAGGTCTTGGCCGAGTTGTAACTCAAAATCTAAACAAAGTCATCAATCAGTGAGTATTATGACAAGCAAAACAAAACATCAAGACGCGGAGAAGAGGTCAGCACAAAACTAATAGGTCAAAAGACAAAGCTGTCTCGCACTACCTAGAAAAACTTGCGAATGTTCGAAGTACAGGTACCCATTGGACAAAAGATGCATGGAAGTTTAGCAAACTATCTCCCCGACCCAGTGCAATGTATCCGGTTAGAATCAAAGCTCACGTGTCCCTTATTTGAGGGACCAAATTCTGCCGTAAATTTGCCCTTGGATTAAAAAATAAAATGGGATTTAAGAAAATAAAATGGGACTTTTAAGGTGTATTTTGGCGTCATTTTTCGGACATTTCAATCAATCCTGCCGGCTAAAATAAGTTTTACCGTAGTCATTGACGTTTGTCTATTCAAGAGTACACGTGTATGATTTTTATCGTGACTAGCGTGAGCGGGTAAGCTTCCTTTCGAGAATGAGCTGTTATCACTGTGAACAATGTTAAATTATTCTTCAGATGACCAGTTTATTTTTTAAAAACAACTAATTTTTTTATTTAAAAAAAAATCATGCCGTTTTCGCATCAAAATCCAAGCCAAAATATCGTACTACAACATCAATCTCTTCCGCATTGCGTTCAATAACATTAACATATTTAAATAAGCTATGGTAATTTGAACACGTTACCCCAGACCATTCGTCCCGGTGTTATCGCTATCGCCACACGAGACTCCAGCTTGTCTCCTATACAATTTGACTGCGCACATCCAGAAAGTAGATGTAGCTGTGATTGGTGGAATACTAATGAGTTGAGTGTCAATCAAACGCCCACGCTATCTTTAGTAAACAAAGTCACGTGACACGCGCCATTTTAGTTTTGGCAGGCGATTTCAAGGCAGCACGCTTAACCCTTTCGTTCACAGGTTGGGAGATATTAGAATGACTGACAATTTCACGCCACTGTTTTACATTATTGGCGGATTTTTCTGCGCTATCAATCTTTCTCTTACAAACTAGACATAGATGAGACGACAGAGTCGCTCCTTTCACAACGTCGCACTGGATCAAATTGGAAAGACGATTTCCATAAGTTATCCCTCCTGCTTTTCCTGGCTTGAATAAATTCACACACGACTTTAACTGTCCACAAACTCGAAGACTACACGAACACAGTCTACAATAGTCGTCCGCAACAATATGTATGTATTTCTTCGGTGTACTGATGCACGAATGCACCGTGACACGGTGTTTCTCGGGTGTCGCCATCGCTGAGAATGCCGCCGGCGCAATTTTTCACCCAACTCGCGATTCTGTTTTGCAACATTTTATCAATATTCCCTTTGACAAAATCGCCGACAAAAGCACCGCTTTGCTGATCTTTTGTTCTATAATTCTTAATGCAAACACCGACCCTAGTAGTAATTAGTAACGTCGCCTAGTACATATGAACGGTCGTCATTGCAAATCGAACATCCTTTTGAAATTTGGACGTCGGGCAGGCGATTTCAAGGCACCGCACTTAAATATTAGCAACATATTTTTCTGAGCGGTTGTTTATTCTCTTTCAAACGAGACATAAATGTGACGACATAGTCGATCCCTTATCCACTGCTAAGAATGCCGCAATGTTTCGTTCGTTTTGCAACATGCCACAAATCGTCGAAAAAAACACCACTTCGACGGAAGCTTGCGTAATAAGGGGGTTAAAACAAGAAAACAAATGCCATGTTTAATACATATCGACCTGTTTTACTTGCGAAAGATAACGGAACATGAACTCGTTTTGTGCGACTTCGGAACCCGAAGGAACACACCAACAACGTTGAATTTACCCGCTATCTTCCAAATATGGTATATTAATTTATTCAGTTGTTTATTTAGAGTGACGTCCGCGGTCGAATGCGACTGGATATCGATGTCAGTGCAAAGGTCATATGAATATTAAAATTAAGTGGGCGGAAGGAAAATTGTATAGGAGACAAGCTGGAGTCTCGTGTGGCGATAGCGATAACACCGGGACGAATGGTCTGGGGCTGGTCTGGGGTATGAACACGTTGGCATCATCCAGCTTTTTGATTGGTTAATTAGCGATTTGACCTATTTGACCTAAGAGAACATGGCGGATATTCTACAGCATCAAACGTTTATACGAGACCGGAATCATTCGCTTACGATGAAACTAAGTTGACTTTTATTTGTATTTCATAACCATTCAACAAATTTATTTTGTGTACATTATTATAATCACTACTGAGTACAGTAATAATCAACAATTCAGAAACGCAGCATGCCGAGATTTTTGTGTTCGTTTTTATTTGAAACTTCGTTTATTTAGAATATATTTTCGTTACCAATAAAATAAAAATCTCTCAGTCAATCAGAAACCCGGATTCATGCCTTCGAGGAAGGTGCCGTTTGAACGCTCACATCGTTTTTTTTTTCGTTTGGGGGAAAACTAAAACTGGTCGCAATTTTCGAATAAGAATGAGTCGGCAATTTTTAGTGGAGTCGAAAATTTGGAGGTAAATAAAACACCGAAACCCGGCAAATAAATAGGCGGTCGAATTTTTAGAGGGGTCGAAATTTTGGAATTTTCAGGGTGCTAATTATTCCATTTCAATGAAACTTAGTACAAAGATGCTCTAGGACAATGTACAAACCTAATTAGTTTGGGGTAAAAATCTGTTCATATTAATTCCCTAATAAGCATAATAATTCATAATTTTTTGGTTCTAATCACATTTCAATTAAACTTGGAGACATAGATTTTCTGTTACATTGCGCAGACCTCATTAATTTTACACTCAAATCTGGTCATATTAATTTTCTGATTTGCATAATTAGTTTTCAGCTAAGAAATTTCGAATTATATTTAATGTGTCTCCAATACTCTCAGCACATGGGAGTTCTTTCTAAGCTTTCTTTGATTTGTACTTGGTTCACTCGCGTATTTATTGTACTTGGTTCACTCGCGTATTTTTTTATTTAAACATAGACCCTATGATTTAAATTACTTTTTTCGTATTTGATTCATTTCGTATATAATAAATAAGCTGTTAATAACTAAGCAGTAGAGGTGTGATTCACAATCCTTTGTCGGCACGGCATCGTCGGCACCACCGTTTGAAATAGTGTGACTTATAATCAATAGTCTTAAACAATAGAGAAAAAATTACCTTTTCCTGAAAAGAAAAATGTGTTAATCGATCCATGTTGTCTGCTGGGTCAAACACGTGAACCGACGTGCTTTGTTTCAGTGGTCTAAAGTTTCACTCGATCGGCATCATAAAAAATACGAAATAAGCTTAGCATATCATATCCACTAAAATGTCAGATTAAAATAATTTTATATGGTTTTAAAATGATGTTAAATGGTCGCAAAACCACAAACATAGCAATAAAAACATAAAAACCTCCATCTACAATTACATTTATAAGTTTAAACCATGGAACTTTATAGTTCCATGTTTAAACTAAAATTTCTGACAGTAGTGTTGAAAACAAACGTAGTCTAGGAAACGCATTGTAAATAAATAGGACGCCATTTTGTTTCTTTTGGTCAAAACAATACAGTTGAAACATTAATGGATTTATCTTTAACTGACAATTTTACACCCATATAAGCAGAATTTTAGAATGAATAAGCAAAGAGTGGCTAAAGGGACGATATAAAAGGTTCCAAAAGTTACGATGCCCACCGTCATTAACATGTGTCGAAAGGTGACGATCAAGTAAAACACAAGCTCAAAATGAACGTTGATTTTTTGGGTATGAGACAAGTATACAGACATAATCGAAAATACTTACCTAGATTTAGAAAGACTAAAACAATCTTGTAAATAAAATTCGATGATCTTCTCCTGGTATATTATACGTAAGATACGAAAAAATCGAGAGATACTGAGAGTACGGTCTGACGTTTACGTAAGAACGCAACAGTACTATGACGTCATTGTCTCGCAGGAAGAGCGAAACACGCATCCCCCAGACGCAACCGTCGATTCACGCGTATATACATATATCGTTTCCTAACCGGGTGTTGAGGGACTGTGATTCAAGGTACAACATGAACACCATTTTCAGTACAAGTCAAGGCGGAATGTACATATCACTACTTTATGACAATAACTAACAAAACATTGCAATGATACAGAAATGTCCTTGCTTGCTCCTCTCTGCACAGTAGGGGTTAGCTTTCACCAATCCCTCGTATAGCTGTGTAAACGTCACATCTCCCTGGCCGACGTCAATTGCGTACCAGTCTACAACAATCCCTCAGTTTTTCATCTGAACGTTTATGCTCACGTAATCCCGGCAACGCAATACGCATGTGCAGAAGATCATTCACGACAAAATTGGCACGTTTTTAGACGAACTCTGCACAGTTCGATGCGCGATACTTATCACCACTGCACAAAGCAGCTTTGCATAGAACTCATTTGCATATTCGAATACTAGTATGTTCGAACTACAAGACCCTGTCGGTTAACAAAGTTATGCGTAAGTCACTTGGTTACTTTAATCACTTTAATAAGACGTTTCACACCCCGACTCCGAATAAAATGTTCTGTTAATTAAATTAAAATATACACGACTTGCGCTAGAAAAGTGCAATCCTTTCCTACATGCCAAAGCATTAGTTTCTACTATAAATGACTAACTTTATAAACTTACTAGAACCTTTGTGTTCTATTGCTGTTAGACGCGCAAAATCGAACCCGTTCTAGCTAGAAATAGTATTGAAATATTCACCAGAATACAAGATGAACGGAAATGTTAAGAAACTCTTTTCAGTGAAATTAGTCTTTAATGTTTCTTTCTCAACTAAATACGATAACAGAACGTTTTTTCTTCCAAGTTTTAGTGTATCACGTGCGCCATTTCACTACAGTAACATTACCTTGCACAACATAGTCCGCGATAAAATGGTTCGTATTTACGTTTTTACTGAAGTCTGACATTAATAATAGTTCGGATGTCACATACGTTTTTTTCCCACTTTTTGTAGTACGTTTTCAGATGTAACAGGTACAAGAAAATGGCCGTGCGTAGTGAGGTGTTTGACTACAAAATTGAAGGCAGCCTGTGGCAGAGGCACTATTGCGTAAAGCGCAAAGGCCGCTGGGAAGGAGATTGGTTTTTAGATAGTCCAAAAAGAGTTTTACGACAAGCCGGCGCTTTGCGACAATATGAGTCGGCAAGTTCCGGACAGAAAACCGATCTGTGAAGACTCGTCGTCGAAGATTTTTTTTTTGTTTTTTTTTGAGAACAGGCGAAAACTAATGCGCGCGTAGATGTCATCCATAAAAGCATGATTAAGTCGGTGAGGCCTAAACGTGACAAGAAGTGTTGCCCCCTGACGACGACGATACATACGAATGTTACAGCAATTATTACAAATCTATGGACAGTTCATAAATTCGAGTAGTTAAAGTCCTCTTGTTATTTATATATTATTTTAATGCAATGCCGGAATTCTGCTTTTTAGGGTTTGCCGACCACGCGGCTTTAGAACTTTAGAACAAACCCCACATAGTGTTTTACGCAGCATGGCAAAAGATAATGCAATGAACCGCCAATTCAGCCATCATCAGTCATGTCTGCCATTCTATGTGTTGTGTATTTCCACAGAATAAAACTATAGACATGCAGTATTCAACGTCTTTTTGATGTTGAATTTGTCATCTCTATTCAAACTTATGTTATTTATTTTTACACGTCACTGGAACACGTCAACTCATCAAAATTTATGGAATCCTGGTTGACCAATATATGAAATATATTTTTTATTTGGCATTCTGTTTTATTTATTTTTCTATCCACTTGCAGCTAGTAATATGCGACTTTTTTATGTCTTAATACTATGGTGTGTCTTTTTTTGTTTCACGTTTTCAATTGATATTTATTTGTTAATTTCAACATACTTTGGTCAGCCTCTAAACAAAATATACCTGATAAAACACACTCGAAAGAACGTCATTCAGATATACCTAGTTCACATGTAACTTTTACGCCGTAAATTTAACGACGGGGTTCTTTTTACCGTGTGACCAGTTTACGCCAGAGTGTAAAATGGCATACTAAACAGTTTCACAAACGCCCTCTATCAGTGAAGCGTATAGGCTTGGAAATAACTGGTTGATAATGAAGTCCTGCTACTGATTTCTATTAGGCAAAAAAAAAAAAAAAAAAAAGATTGACAGACGAAACCTCCCGTGATAGCAGAATTTACAGAATTATTGCAGAAAAAGACAAGGAATTGTTCCGCAGAACAGTGTCTTAGAAAAGTAAAATATCTGAAGACTAAATTTAAATATACGCACAAACTAGATACTGCGCCATTATATCTATATTTATTTCTTTGCCGATTTGACACGTATGAGATAAATTGAGAAAGTCGTAAGTTATGAATATTTAACAGCGCCGCTACTGATGAATTGACCATTTTCCGTTCACTGCGAGAATCACGCGTTATGCGTGAAATCGAACGTAAAAACAGGACAAACAAAGGTCATAGCATCGTTCTGTCGTCAAACATCGGGTGGGATTCGCAAACGCGAAAATATTTTGGGGACATTTCCATGCTTAGTAATGTGCTGTACACATTTGATGATAGGCAATTTCGATTAAGTAAGGGTATTCGAAAGCAATATTCCTCTGTCGAAGATCGGCTGGTCGATGTGAGCTACGAAATAAAGAAACTCGAATTTCAAAATCAAATCGTTCGATTTTTGCGGCAGACGTTCGACGCGCGTCTTACATGCATCTCGCGAGATCTCGCAATTGTACGGAAAATCATCTATTGCGCGGCACTTACCCTTCACGATTGCGTGCGCATTGGTGTTCCGCTATAAATGTGAAATTCCGCTAAAGGTCTATATTATGATTTCAGAAGCAGTGTGATTTCCCAGGAATAAATATCTACTGATCAAGACTACCAGCGTAAACACGGTCCTGTACTCGCTGTATGTTAGTCTCGGGATTGCCCGACTCAAACAAAAATGCTAACATAATCGCTATACCACTTTCCGAAATATTGTAGTACCATGTACAATGTACTTGTCAACCGCGATGAAAATTTGAGTATGACAACATCAAGCCCCATCACTCATGAAAGCTAGATACAAGTAGATATTATTCTTTATAGAGGTTTTATTATATACTTTATAGGTTTATTACAATTTTACTACGTCGTGATCACAAACACACGACGTAATTTAAAATGACGCATTTCGTTGAAGGTTGGGAGATTTGTTGTCATCACTTTAGGAGTTAAGATTCATTGATATTTACAGTTTCATAATGTGGGGGGGGGATCAAACTGCATTCAATTATAAATTCTATATTGTGCATTCTTCTGAATCTGGATGTCAGTTTACCAACCACAAAACGATTCCTTTTCCAGGGGGATTCTGACGTTGACAAACATCTTCATGTTTCTATTTACACTAATGCAAACCATATGCAAGTAGTTTACAAAGATGTATGCTCTAAGTACAAGTGTGGTCTACGTTCAGTTAAATTATATCCCTAATTCGTTATTTTGAATGGTTGACATACCTGGCGAGATTTACTTTAATATGAAAATAGAATAAATCGCTTTGTCATTGGTAGTTCCCCAAATTTGAAGTGATAATCACAAACAACTCATGTGTCTTTTCTTTGAGATAATTCAATTTATAATATTTGTATCCATTTTCACGAACATTCAGAATACCACATTATGTGTCTTAGCTTAGCTGTAATATGTAAAACTGCTATGGTATGCATAATAAGTCTGATAATAAATGCAGTAAGCCAATCCTCACATAGTATGTTATATTAGTATGTTAAATGATTCATTGATCTTAAGTTTCTGTTACAGAATATATTAATATTGTGACTTAGTTATTGTTTTTAAGAACAAAACTTAGAAGTGATATTTATTTCTAGATTCAACAAGTTACTTGGTAAATATTTAAATGAATTTGAATGAAAGTTGATGATCGCTATTTACAAATTGTTTAATAAAGTCTAATTAAGCAATCAATTATTTACCACATTTTCACTAGAAAATAAGGATTTGATAAACATTATATATCGTCAGATTATTGAAATATCGCTGTAGAATTTGCCTCCCTAAAAGAAATGAACAGTTCCAATGAAGTCTCGTTTTCTTGATTATTGCCGTTGGTGGCGTGTTCAATGTCCCGAACAAGTCGATATTTCATCTCGATATTGAATAAAGTGAACCTGTGTAACAATTTTCGTTTTTTCCAAATGGCACGCTCAAAGTTTATTTTTTCCCTAAAAATGGCTGTTTTTTGCAAATTGGCCATTATCTCCACTTGTGTTTTTCAGTTTACCATGGAAGTTCAAATCTAAATAGCTCGCACAATTCTTGTTTATTTTGAGTGAAACTTTCACTCAACGTTCATCAGTTGTTTATTAACAAAGGGGCGTCCAGGCGTATATATAGTATGTTTTGTTTTCATATTACAAAGTTGTAAAGCAGGATGTGTGCCGTATATTCAATCCCGGTCAGTATTTCACACTTCGAATGTCATTGTCCGAGATTGCAAAGCTTTAAAAATAAGCCCAGACGTCCTTTTGTTCATAGAGACGTTGTCAAAATAGTGTGAAAATGTCAAGACAAACTGACAAAAACTGTGGGAGCTAATTAATTTTCAATCTCTCTGACCAACCAGAAAACACGAACGGAGACGGATAATGGCCGTTTTATGAAAGTGACGTTAATCGTCCACAAAAATGGCTATTGCATCACGACGACATGCCAAAATCCATGATACACCGACGCTTGCTGATGTTCAATCGTCAGATAAAAAAATAAAATAAAAATATTTACAATACGAGGGAACGGACGTAACATCGTCCAGAGTCAAAACCTTGCGTGAAAACTTTCATGGCGTCACGTTATCTTTCCACTTAGGGAGGGGCACAATGGATTACGTAAAGCCGATGAGATATTCATGCAGTTATATAAACATAGCGATCGCCATTGGATGGGTTGAGTCTAAATTTAACTTTCCTCAAGCCTTTAAAAAAATACTCTGTATGACGCAGTTGTTCACGATCTCCGGTAAAGTGGGCCGTGCGAAGTTAGACGCCCTTAGACGGCTAGGTTGAAATAAGCCGTAATATTTTGCTACACAACGGCTATTCGCAGTTTTTGTACTCAATCGCTCAAACGCCGGTGAGAAAAGGTCGAAATGGAAGACAACTATTGTAAATCGAAACAGGTTTCATTCAACTACGAGCAGACGAGACGGGTCGATAAAAATTAAAACGAACCCTGACCTCTGGAAATACCTCATTCATAGAATGCCATAGTACCAGAGGTCGCCAAGCTCGGCCGTACAACGTATTTTGCGACATCGCTACAGATGCATGCTAACGGACAAGGGGGTTTCCGATTAAGGTAACCAAGATGGCATCGCAGAGTGCGTGATTTTTCCGCGGTGTTTAAAAACAGTATCTCGTTGCCGATGTTTCTGTAATGTCCGGGGTATTTTTTATTTTTAATTAATCGAGCACTTCATGTTTGTGTATTTTGCCACTGAAAGTTAGTTATCGATGACAACACAGCAATGGTCTGAATGGTGTTTATCCACTACATCGCAATGCTATCAACACGATGATCGTTACAGCGAAGCGACAAATGTATAATTAGTCAATTTTATCATGGATGTACTGCGCATGCGTGTTGGTCGCTGTTTTTTAATGCGCATTGAAATTGTAAACGGTATGAAATATTACAATTTTCACGCGATGTACACACCCCTTTTATGACGACAAGACTCTCTAATTACTTTGATCTGGTTTTATCATGTTTTATCTGAATGCTTATTGGTAAGACAAAGGTTTGAAGAGGATTTTAACGCAATATAACACCAAAAGTAAACTTTCTCGAGTGCCTTTTTAATCCTCTTAACTCAGTGGTTCATCCTTTCTTAGTACATCCATGGTTTTATATTGCCTTCGGAGAAAAAATTCGTGAAAAAAAAAATATTTAACAGTACTCCACTGGAAGCTGCCAGGCTAGAAGTTGTCGACATGTTGCGAGATAAGGGTGAAAAAGTTTACTTATCATTTGCAACTGTGTGTTTTTTATATTCCACTTGCGTGCCGGAAGCGTCTATGTCTTGTCAGTTTTTTTGTAGTTTGCGAGACTAGTTGATAGCGCTTGAGGTAAATAAACAGGGTCGCAGACAAGAAGTTACACATCGCCGCACCTTAACTGAGGCTTGGCTGGTCCCCGCCTCTACGCGCAAGCCCAGCCGAATCACGTGATCTGACGCACAGTTCAGCGAAAACTGAGACCAGCAACTAATTTGCATATAACATCAACAGTGACTTGTCAATCAAAGAGCAACGAAAACAAACTTTCGGGACTTTTAATCACATACGCGTGCCTCAATTCCCTATATTTTAAAATCCATTTTTGGGCAGGTTCCAGCATTGACAATGCTCCGAAATTTTAACACTATCTAGCCAAGACTGTCTGGGTAAGAAAAGCAACAACAAAAAAATTCTGATTGTATTCAAGTTTACAGGACCACTGACGCCATTTGATTTGTTATAGCTCAATTTCTATTGCTCTTCAAATGTTGGTCCAATAGCTAACATACCTTTAGCGTGCTTCAGTAGAATATATTATGGGCGATTTATTAATATTTAATAAAGTTTGTCGCCGAATCCATCCTGGTATATCCCGGAATTCATTTCGATAAATCAGTGTTCAATCTGACGCTGTGAATCTAACGTTAACTTCACGCGGGTGAGTCAGCTGGAAGAAAGACAGTTGACAATAATAATGGTCGAGTGATACAAACGTATATATTCTGTTTTGGTGCGAAGATGTCGTCATCCGATCATGACATTGCAAAGGCATTGCAAGAGGAATACGACCAAGAAGCCTTTGCAGACGACTCAGATTATATTTCTAGTGACAACGTTGATTCCTCCAAGCGCTATTTGGATTTTGTGGATAAACCACTTTCGATCGTAGATGACCAATGGGAGCTGTTAGACCCAAATCCCGACATTCGGATGTTATTTCTGGCATTTAATGATAAATACTTCTGGGGAAAATTAGCAGGAGTTGAAGTAAGATGGAGTCCACGGATGACGTTGTAAGTTTAATCACGTACATTCCAACTTTGTGTGCCAGTAACGACCGGGGCCAGTTTGGGAGACAACCTTGAAAGTTGTGGCCAGCACTAAATGCGATTTGCGGTTTTCGAATATCGATTTAAAATGTGTACTCCTCTCACATTTTATTTACTTATTGACTCTTACACAATCCGCGGAAGGAAAGAAAATGATCACAAAGTACAAGGAAAAAATATATATATAAACAATGTACTAAATAAATAACAAATACAATCACTAAATTACTAAATAATACAAAATCTCTAAAATACTAACTAATATAAAATTACTAAATTGACAGCAGGCATTAAGATGTCAAGTAAGACCCTGCTTCCTGACTTTGAAGCTTTTACTTACTTGCTACTGGTATAATAACGTTTTCATTCTGTAACAATTCCATGAATTTTTTCTCTGCAGGTTTATTTTCAAATGCTGGGATCATATCCTTAGCTTTAATGAATAGTTTGGTACACAACTCATTATATTTGTTGCATTCCAGCAGAAAATGCATTTCATCCTCAATTAGACCTTTGTTACACATGTCACAAACCCTGTTGTTTGATAGGATTTTTTTATGACGACCCATTTCAACACTACGCAGTTCAAAGTTTTTTAGCTTGACTAAATATGGCTCAAGGTTTAAATCTGATTTGATTAGCTGATATGTTCTTAGTTTGTTTTTCTCATTTGCTTTGGTGCGGTTATCATTATGGACCTCACCCATCCATCTTGTTAGAAATAAAACCTTGATGCCCAAATCAGTTTATTTCATTTGTGCCAAGGTTAATTTATCACAGTTGATAACTGAATAATATTGTTGAATATTGTTTAATAACGATGTCACTTCTAGATACCATTTACTTTTAATGTTTTGGTTAACCACAAAAGCTTCCTTGAGTAACACATTATTAGAATTCATGGCCCGACTGTAATATTTAATTATTTGTTTTTTTTATAAATACATCTAGGGGGTATCTGCCGACCTACTGTACATGGCCATAATTGGTGTGTGTTGTGACACGCCAAGTAGATACCGACAATACATACGTCTTCAATAGGTGATTTAGTGGAGAACTCATCACCCCAAACATCACAACCATAAACGAGAATAGGTCTGATGAGTTTGTCAAAAAGGGAAATTGTTTTGAATTGAGCCAAGCTTTGCTTTCATTGAAAACAGAGCTTTTTGAGCCTTCCGTTTAAGGTTTTTTAGGCCATCCTTAAACCTACCATTGGCACTAATGACTAGTCCCAGATAGTTATAAGATTTAACTGTATCAAGTTCGATACCTCCAAGAAAAAATGTATCATTATTCAAACGTCTGTTTGATTTATTGAAAATTAAAATTTTGGTTTTGTCAGTGTTGACAAAGAGCTTCCATGTTTTAGCATACAATGCCAAACTATCAAGACATGTCTGTAATCCCTGTTTAGTTTTAGAAAGTATCACAATGTCATCGGCATAGAGTAGACAGCTGACATGTAAGTTTTTATAATTTATAATTCAGGTTTTGTCAAATGTTTGTTTTCCATATTCCATTTTCCGTCTCCAACATTTTCTCAGTGAAACTTGGCAGGTTGATGAACAAGTCTCTGCCGAGTACGCACATCATTTTTTTTCCGGATCTGAAAATCCCAAATGGGTCTTTTTCACGATTTTCATCAAAAATTACCTCTCCCGGCAACATTGACAGAACGTCTGCGCATGCTCAGAATAAATTAATTACTGTAAAATACTTTATTTTTGCTTGCAACATTTTTTTGCTATTTTCGCTGAAGGAATGTTTGAGTTAAAATAAAATCCAGCAAATATACCCTTTTTCCTATATTTTACAGTCAAACTTGTCAAAAATCAATGAAAATAAATTCAATACAAAAAACAGCCAGAAAAAGTCTTTTCAGCGAATGATAATTCCAGCTGAAATAAAATATTTTACAGTAGATTAGATCTGTGAGTAACGCTACAGCACGTGATTTCTCCATTGCGTGCAATTTATTATAGTACTGTTTATACATGTATTCTGTTTGGCTCAGTGGTCTCATTCACTAGTTACTAGAAGAACTCGTAACCTTATTTGATTTCATGAATTTCAAGAAGGCGGCATAAGAGACGTGTTTGCAAAGGTAAGTTCTCCAGTTTCTACAAAATTGAACGTATTTTGGGGTACATTGGTGTACATTCCGTTACGTACGTACGGACGTGAATATTATGATGATTGCTAGCTTGTGAAAAGCCAAAAAAGCAAACAATTGTCTCCAATCTACGAAACTAGTTTGTAAATTGTATACCCTGTCAAATTATAATATTGTACACGGACGATTAATTCATGGGGACATAGTTTTCAAGTAAATCGTTATCCGGTCTTTTGCTTGTGTCGCGATCTCCGAAATATCCACAACTCGGGAGGGGGGGGGAGAATGTCCCTGTGTCGATCAAGTTATTCATTATATAATAGTAGGTTGCCTATGATTATATTCGTATTTTTATGTTGTGAGCATAAAACTGTTAGTTGTAATGAAGATTTTGCCGATCTCATGCGATTCTACATGGCCGATGTGCAGTGACAACACGTGTATGGACGGTCGGTCGAGTAGTCTGCAACGGACCAGGAAATCGCCCGGCGTTTTTTCGGCATTTTTTTTTTAGTTTTTTTTAAAATATTTTAGATATTTCATTCACTCCTGGTGCCTAAAAAAGTCTAATTTATGTTTTACCGTAGTCATTGACACCTATTGTGAATAGCCCGAATGGGTAAGCTTCGTTTCGACAATGAGCTGTTATTTCTGCGAACAATGTTAAATTATTCTTTGAATGCTCAGTTTATATTTTGAAAACAACTAATTTTTTGATTAAAAAAAATCATGTCGTTTTCCCCCGTCAAAATCCAAGCATAAAGATCTTGCCAGAACATCGGTAAATCTACTACCGCGTTGCGTTCACCACGAGGTCACTGAACCGTCATTAACATATTTAAATGAGCCACGTGTAAATGAGAACAGCGCGGATATTGTATCGCTTCGCACATTTACATTCGACCGAAATCATTCGTTTACGATGAAACTAAGTTGAATATTACTTCCAATTTATAAAAATTCAACGAATTAAATTTTTGTGCGTTATTATAATCATTACTGAATAATAATCAACAATTGCAATACTTGGAAAACAAGTAAGTTATTCACTTGCGAAACACAGAATGACCAGATTGTGCTACCGTGATCATTCGCTACCGGTACTAACCACTAAGCAATGTATTCGTGTTTGTATTTATTCGAAACTTCTTTTAGAACATACTTTACTTTTCGTTATCAACAAGATTGTAAAAAAAATAATGCTTGTTACAGTATGTGAATTTTTGGGGGGGGATTCAATTCCAACATTTTGCGATGCCTATGAACCAAAGGCCTTTCACTCTTCTCTGAGTGTGACACCTAAACCAGAGGTTTTATGGTGTTTAAACTGGCACTAAATGAAAAGGCTGTTGAACCTTATTCAAATTTATAAGTACATGTTATTATGCATTTCATTATGAAAACTGACTAAATTAAATGTGATCTTATTTTTAATTATGATTATGATTTACATCAGTAATGACGTTTTCATCCAATATTAATTGTGCAATTGTTAAAATGCCTACCTACACATTTATTGTTTTTGTTTCTGTTGCCCTGAAATAGACATTTGTGAAAAAAAAAATTAAAAAATCATGCTTGATTAAAATTCAAAAAAAAAAAGATGTAGCCATGTCGCCCCTTCCTGTTATCTGTTTTCAACTTCTTCCAAAGTAAAGCTGGCGAAGTCTTGTAATTGCCATACAATCATCAACTGTGGGAAAACTTGTATGTTGTCTGTGAATTAATATAATATTTGAAATGGCGTAATGGTGCAAAATATTCTCAAACAATCGGTCTTCTGATGACACTACACTGCGCATTTATGCACAGTCAGTATCCCAATGCGCGATCACAGCTTACTAAGTGATGATGGTGGTTGAAATGGAAAACTGAATACAAAAATCCAGTAACATCTCAAACGAATTTCCGTCTGCTGTGAATGCATGTTTCGTTGCATCAAATAAATAACCCAATTTTATGATAGAAGCTTGCAATCTTGTGCCATACAGGGTCAATTGAATGAGTAATAACAAATGTGATTTTATGTATTAGATCATTGAATGTATCCAAAAACATGGTACCAATGATCTGAAATTTCAGGAGTGCTCACTGAAGGTTTATCAATCCTGCGTATTGTCTTGTTCTTTTTCAATTTTGCATTTCAGTTACTAGAATTCATACTAAAAAAATAGTTTCTGTTTTTCTTCTAATAATTCGGCCACTTTCAAAAACAAGTATTTTTCCATGGTCGAAATGCAAGAAGAATACAAAACTACTGTGATATCATAGCGATACCTGTAGGGCCATTGTCAATTAGTTTGCCTGATCAACACAGCGTTATACATGGGACTGATATTGAATCACGGAGAGTAAAATCTTGTGATACTTATCTCTGGAACCAACTCAGATTGGTACATATGTCTTATGAACCCACATGTGTATATCTTTGACTATACTCATTTTAAACTTTTTTTTTTTTTTACAGTGGTGCTGTGAACTGAATTTGTTCTGGGTTCCTACAACATGGAGTGTCAGGGACTTTATTGAAATGTTGTACACAAATTTCATAAAATCCTGAATATATCTAGAAGTCAAAATTAAATGGTTTACAGTATTTTATACTCATTAATAATAATTGAAATGCAATAATATCACTGCACTAAAAATACTTCAAACAATTATTGTTACTTCTCCATTGAAGGTTATGAGCAGACCAACCTTTACTTGCTCTGAAAACATAGCTTTTACAATTGTTTAAATTAACAGATGTTGTTCTATGTACAATGAATACATTTTAAATAATAAACCTTACTGTGTTAATAACAAATTGTATTTGACAACATGAGAATGATTCTGATGCCCAGTGGTGATGTTGAAACAAACCCAGGTCCTGGTAATATACTAAGACCTGATTAACAAAGAAGTCATGTACATCAAAGTTCACTCAGATTTATGAATGCAGTTTCTTGAGCAAGTATACATGTATGACAAATAGTTTTGTTGCACTTGTGTACTCTGAGATTCTGAACATGGGTCAGTGGAAGTTTTTAGTTGTCAGTACAAAACTAGATTATGGGAAATTTATTCACCTGTTCACAGATGTTCCTTGTACTACTTTATAATCAAATAACGGGGACTGTGACATTTCATGTCTTGTCTAAATAAGGAGGATCCTAGGTATTACTGGTAGGATTGAAAATAGTGGGCAGGTCATTTAAAAAAAGCTTGAAGAGAGTTGGACTAAAATTACATCCCTGTTTAACACCAATATTGGACTGAAATTGTTTTGTTAAACCTTCTTTACTTTATATTTTACTTTACTGTACATGTTCTATACATTTTTCCTGTTATACCATATTTGATTAATTTTTTGAATAGACCATCATGCCAGACACTGTCAAAGGCCTTTCTAAGGTCAATAAAGCAGGAATATACATTATTTGATTTTTTAATATTTGTGTTATTTTGTTTATTGGCACTCTCTGACTTACCACTGTAGAGATATTTATTTACCAGGGTTTTTAGTATGAAAAGATTGTCTGTAGTTCAGCAATCATGCCTGAATCCGAGCTGTTGACCGGAAAGAATGTTATTATAGTCTAAAAATAATGTCAGCCTAATTATTATTATTTTATTATTTATCTTTATTTCAGACTGTCAAACATTTGAAAGTCCATATAAAACTAGTATTAAAAATAAATAAATAAAAGAACAAAAAATATATGTATATAGGTCAGTGTGCGTATGGCAACATTAATAGTACAAAATATTATTCCAATGCTGGAACAAGGCAGACTTCCAACGGACATCAGAGTTACATAAGCTCACCAACAGACTGTTATCAGAGGTGTATATACGCTCTCTAAATTTAAATACAAGATTTCTAAAAATTTCGTAAAAAAACTTGACATGATTATATACAAACATATGATTTACACTAATCACGTGGTTAATGAAAAAAGCGGCGAAATAAGTTATTATAAAATACATGCAAAGCATTAAGGTTCGACTTCCGAAAGGAGCACCATAGTTGACAGCAGGAAAAAGTTATAACAAAAAGTTTTAAATAACAAAAGTTTGACCTCTAGCTACATTTTGAAAATTTCCTTATGCAAAATAGACGTTTCTGATGATCTATATCAGTGTTATCCTTCAAATCACGAGTAAGCTTGTAACCAAGATATGTAAATTGGTCAACAAATTCCATTGGATACTATTGAATAACTTGCCAAGACAGCTAGAGATGCCAATTCCCCTGTAGTTGGCCAGATTATTTTTCGACCCAGATTTGTGGATTAGTGCCAGTGCTTCAAGAATGTGGATAGTTACTTGAACTATAAACAATATTAAAGAGTTTATGTATTGCATCTAATAAGTGATGTTCAACATACTTTAACAATTCATTGCAAATTCTATCTTCTGCTGAAGCCTTGTTACTTTTAAGAAGTCTAATGTCTTTTGTGATTTCATTTTTGACTCCCGTGTGTGAAGCACAAAAAGGGAGTCTTTGCAGTTAGTGTGTCTGTATGTATGTATGTGTGTGTGCGTGTGTGTGTGTACGTGTGTGTGTGTGTGTGCGCGTGCGTGCGTGCATGTGTGCGTGTGCGTGTGCGTGTGTGTGTGTGTGTGTGTGTGTGTGTGTGTGTGTGTGTGTGTGTGTGTGTGTGTGTGTCCGTGTCCGTCTGTTCCACTGATATCTCAAGAACCATACATCAGTTTTTGATGAAACTTGGTGCATAGATGCTCTGGGCCAATGCGCAGATTTGATTAGGTTTTGGTAAAAATCCATGCATATTAATTTCCTAATTTGCATGATAATTAGCTGATTTTTAGCTGTTCCATGACTGTTCCACTGATATCTAAAGAACCACGCATTGGATTTTGATGAAACTTGGCACACAGATGCTCCAAACTAATGCGCAGATTTGATTAGTTTTGGGTTAGAATCTGTGCAATATTAATTACCTGATTTGCATAATGATTAATAAATTTTCAGCTTTTCCACTGATATCTCAAATACTAATCATCACATTTCAATTAAACTTGGTACATAGATGTCATAGGACACTGCACAAACCTGATAGTTTTTAGAGTAATATCAGTATACATATTAATTAGCTAATTTGCATAATTAATTAATTTTCAGCTTTCGATATTTTAAGTAGTAATCATCACATTTCAATGACACTTGGTACATAGATGTCATAGGACACTGCACAGACCTGATAGTTTTTAGGGTAATACGAGTACATATTAATTACCTAATTAGCATAATTAATTAATTTTCAGCTTTTGATATTTCAAGTAGTAATCATCACATTTCAATGAAATTTGGTACATAGATGTCATAGGACACTGCACAGACCTGATAGTTTTTAGGGTAATATCAGTATATATTAATTAGCTAATTTGCATAATTAATTAATTTTCAGCTTTTGATATTTCAAGTAGTAATCATCACATTTCAATAAAACTTGGTACATAGATGTCATAGGACACTGCACAGACCTGATAGTTTTTAGGGTAATACGAGTACATATTAATTACCTAATTAGCATAATTAATTAATTTTCAGCTTTTGATATTTCAAGTAGTTATCATCATATTTCAATGAGACTTGCTACATAGATCTTCTAGGATTATGCAGACACCTGATTAGTTTTAATTGGATATTAATTACCTAATTTGCATAATGTTCCACTGATATATAAAGAACCACAAATTGGATTTTAATGAAACTTTTAAAGAGAACTATGCAGAAACCCAATTAGTTTTTGGTAAATATTTATGCTTATTAATCACCTATCTCAATTACTGATCATCACATTTGAATAAAATTTGGTACATAAATGCTCTAGGACAATAGACAGGCCTGATTAATTTTGATTAATATTAATTCTCTAATTAACATAATAATTCATAATTTTTTTGTTCTGTTCATATTAGTTACCTGATTTACATAATTAGTTTTCAGCTTTTCCATCAATATCTCATGTACAAGTAATTTTTAAGTAATTTTTAATGTGTCTTCAATACTCTCAGCACACGGGAGTTCTTTCTAAACTTTCTTTGATTTAAGATTGGTCTGTCTAAATAGGGGTTGCTACTTGCACTCTTTTCACTATTCTCCAGTTCATTCACAATCACAGAGTTTGATGTGCTGCTATCAGTATTAAGTAGGTTCTTAAAGTAAACCAACCAATCACCAGGTTGAATATTCCCATTATTATTACTGGGGTTTTGCACCATTCAAGTCACGGAGAATCTTCCAAAATTTGGATGTGTCTTGGTTGTCTATAAAACCCGGAACCAAAATTGCATAGCTTAAAAATTAATATTGAAGTCAGTTTAAAGAAATGCATGTCTTGAAATTTGGTTTAGGGTTTAGATTGATATACAAATCATTTCACCCTAATCCCATTGCCAAAACACGGCAAATTAAATTTAACTTAAGTTAAAGTTGAATTTCATTGATTTTGATGTATTGTAACTAGATAAAATGTAATTAAATTGCATTTCTATACATGATTGCATTTATAACATTTACAAGCTAATATCATTTGTGCACATTATTATACAAATGTTCACCCCAACAGAGGCTCTGAGGGTCTCTAAAACTGTATGTCCATCGATGTTTGGGGTAAACATTTGTATTATTATACTGATTAAATCTTAAAACAGAAAATGTTGAACTCAATCATGACCATCTTCCAGGGCACCCTCGTAGAGCTGAATGCATGTACATGTACATGTATGAACACAAATATACAAGTTGAAAAAGTTCAAGAGCAGTGATTGAATTCTACTGCCTTTTCACTCGCATGGTTGTATTGATAAACTTAATTTCAGCAGCTTCAGCCTGACAAGGAATTGATTTTTATAAACACATCTGTCGCCATCCTGTGCGCAGCTATACATTACACTGCTTCCCAGTTCGTAATATAATATTGAAACGAGCTTCACATGGAGCTGTATACTGCTTGAGTATAGGTTTATATCAACACCATTCTCTTTCAACAAATACACTATACGTAATATGTGATATGCTGTCAAAACCCACAAAATATGTAACAAAATTGTGCTGTCACAAGGCAAATCTCACACCTCTCAGATTTTTTTGGTAGACAAACTGCACAATCCCAGATCGGATGTCTCAAAGCACGTCCTTGAGCACACTGGCGAAACGCATGGCAAACATAATTTCATGCGAAATCGCTACAAAATCCTAGTTTTTCTCTCCAATAAGATAGTCAAATAGTGGACGCAAACCTGGCAATCAGTTCATGAATATTGCTACGTATTGTGTTCCATTAACAAATTAAATCAGGTAAATTCAGGAATAGGGTACCCGGATGGAGGTAGACATACGAATATGTCAGCATGTCAACACTATTTCTATTGTGAATCCCATGAAGATATTTATGGCTTTTATGGAAATTTATAAAATATTTATAAAATATTTTTGCGCTATATTCAAATTCAAAGAAGACGCTTCCATTTGGTATAGAAACCATTGTCTATGTTTATAACTCATCATTCATGTCTGCCGGAACTTGTTTTTTGTCTAAAGCTATTTGCTATAGCTGATTTCTATCATTTCAGAACTGGTTCTCAGAAGAAATAGTTTGTTTAGTTTTGGTTCATACATGTACCTAGGAAATATGCATGAACCTTATCGCCCACTTGTCTTTATTCACGTCTTGTGAATAAGTATTATGGGGCATATGTGTACAACCAAATTTTGAATACTGATAGATTTATAAACCAAACTTCTATCGCATATTCTATTCTTATGTTTACTGTGAGGTCACTGTATGATTGATATAGTAAAAGTGATAGTTGTACTAAATACTAATGGAGGGGTGTGACATAATTCAGAATTGTCTATTTCATGTTAAAACTAAGTATGAATAACTAAAAGTGATATTTGCTATTTGCAGGTGCGCTGGATTATGTTGTTATGAAGGCAGAGGTGGTCTTTGTTCTGTTCGACTTAGTTTACCACTGTTAAAATTAAGACCTAGGAAAGACTTGGTTGAAACTTTACTCGTAAGTCAATATATGCTTTCTACTGTCAGCAATTTGACTGTTTTATTTCAAAGACAAGATACAATGGATTACAGATCACATCAATTTTTTCATTGGGTTTTAAGGGCCAAGTGACATAAATGTTGTTATTCTATTAGAGTCAGCCAACAGGTATCTGTCATCCCATTGTGATGAGTTAGTGTAAGCCAGGGGATGATCTGTGAATGACACTTTACAGCCAAAACAAAGTAAGCTTGGACTTTCAGTTGCGAGACATGACAAAACAAACGCAGCCAGTGATCCACTTCGAAAATAATAATACAAAATAAACAATCAAAGGCGCCAACCACTCGTGTTGGAAATAAATAGAACACGTTGCGACACAGTCTCACCAGCCTTTTTCACTCATGCACTATAATTATGCTATTTCCCAACGCACTTATATTTAATACATGGACGAAGAAAAAACACCGCAAGAAAATTATAATTGTAATTACTAGTAACTCAACTGAACTCAAACGCAACATTGATCACTGTGAAAATGGATAAATTCAAACCAGCCATCAAATTCAAAATTCAAACAATCTCGTTGAATGACAATCAAAAATAAACTTGATGTTTAGAAAGAAAAAAAAAAAATATTACAAACAAGAGTCTAGCAAAAGATGAGAATGTGCATGTGGGAAAGCGATGAGTGAACTTGTGGAAAATTATGCTAATGTGAGAACAGGCAGAGTACTCACTAAAACATTGCGAAGATTTGCCATTTCAAAGAGCACCTTTGCAAATAATTGTGTGCGATATCGTGAACATAATGACATGCAAACAAGGAACAGAGCTTTTGGTCCATCAAGGAGACTTAGCGATGGTGAAGTTAGATGTATACAGCTGTTTGAGTCTTATCTGAAAAACAAAATGATGTGCATCAAGGTACTATAATGCCCAACATATATACCAAGTTTGAACAAAATCCATCTGTAAACAGCTGAGAAATGCTTGATTTTGATGATTTTTTAGCACAAAAATGGCCACCATTCGGCTATTTTTAATAGGATCATCAAACCAATATATCTGTACATGTACATCTATGGCATGATGTATAATGAATATTTAAAATTTGAACATAATCGGTCACAGCAAGTCAAAGATATGGCATTAGAACCACAAAATGGCCTTTTGAATGTTATTTGAAAACAAAATGATGTGCATCAAGGTTCTGTAATGTCCAATGTATATACCAAGTGTGAACAAAATCCATCTGCAAACAGCCAAGAAATGCTTGATTTTTAGGATTTTTAGAACAAAAATGGCAGCCATTCGGCCATCTTGAATCAGATCGTGAAACAAATTGACGTGCATATGTATAATATCATGTATGATGTATGTGTGAAGTTTGATTGTGATTAGTCCAGGCATTTCTAAGATACAGGTCCGGACACATGCACCGATGCACAGAGGTCAAAACATAAGTCCCCGTTTTTGGACTGCATCCGAACAGGGACTAAAAATGGGTGCATATAGAATACATTTTGTTGTGAATTATTCTTCATATAAATTTTTGAATTATCATGTCAAAATCATTTTTTTTCAGGGTTTTTTTCTCCCAAAAAAACAAAAGAATGTAAAATGTTGACTTTCTGAAAAATGCACATAGAAACGGATGACAAGTCCACTGTTAGAAAGATGTTCCGAGGTTAATTTAATCTCCACTCAAGGCTATCTTGAAGCACTGCAGGAAATTGACCCTTACTGAATCATCTTTATGGATTAATCGGGATTCAGCTACCCTAGTGTTTGTAACAGTGTATATGGATTTGTGCATATTGGTTCTGGAGTTGACTAATTGACTAATAGTACATCCCTGCCATATAAATTGGCTAATAGTAAATCCCTGCCATATCAATTAGCTAATAGTAAATCCCTGCCATATAAATTGGCTAATAGTATATCCCTGCCATATAAATTGGCTAATAGTACATCCCTGCCATATAAATTGGCTAATAGTACATCCCTGCCATATAAATTGGCTAATAGTACAACCCTGCCATATAAATTGGCTAATAGTACATCCCTGCCATATAAATTGGCTAATAGTACATCCCTGTCATATATATTGGCTAATATTAAATCCCTGCCATATAAATTGGCTAATAGTACATCCCTGCCATACCAATTGGCTCATAGTACATCCCTGCCATATCAATTGGCTAATAGTACATCCCTGCCATATCAGTTTGCTAATAGTACATCCCTGCCATATCAGTTTGCTAATAGTACATCCCTGCCATACCAACTGGCTAATAGTACATCCCTGCCATATAAATTGGCTAATAGTACATCCCTGCCATATCAATTGGCTAATAGTACATCCCTGTCATATCAATTAGCTAATAGTAAATCCCTGCCATATCAATTGGCTAATAGTACATCCCTGCCATACCAATTGGCTAATAGTACATCCCTGCCATATCGATTGGCTAATGGTACATCCCTGCCATATTAATTGGCTAATAGTACATCCCTGCCATATTAATTGGCTAATAGTACATCCCTGCCATATCAATTGGCTAATAGTTCATCCCTGCCATACCAATTGGCTAATAGTACATCCCTGCCATATCAGTTTGCTAATAGTACATCCCTGCCATATCAGTTTGCTAATAGTACATCCCTGCCATACCAACTGGCTAATAGTACATCCCTGCCATATAAATTGGCTAATAGTACATCCCTGCCATATCAATTGGCTAATAGTACATCCCTGTCATATCAATTTGTTAATAGTACATCCCTGCCATATCAGTTTGCTAATAGCACATCCCAGCCATACCAACTGGCTAATAGTACATCCCTGCCATATAAATTGGCTAATAGCACATCCCTGCCATATCAATTGGCTAATAGTACATCCCTGCCATATCAATTGGCTAATAGTACATCCCTGCCATATCAATTTGCTAATGGTACATCTCTGCCTTATAAATTGGCTTATAGTACATCGCTGCCATATCAATTGGCTAATAGTACATCCCTGTCATATCAATTGGCTAATAGTACATCCCTGCCATATCAATTGGCTAATAGTACATCCCTGCCATATCAATTGGCTAATAGTACATCCCTGCCATATCAATTGGCTAATAGTACATCCCTGCCATACCAATTGGCTAATAGTACATCCCTGCCATATCAATTGGCTAATAGTACATGCCTGCCATATCAGTTTGCTAATAGCACATCCCTGCCATATCAGTTGGCTAATAGTACATCCCTGCCATACCAATTGGCGAATAGTACATCTCTGCCATATCAATTGGCTAATAGTACATCCCTCTCATATTAATTGGCTAATAGTACATCCCTGCCATACCAACAGGCTAATAGTACATCCCTGCCATACCAACTGGCTAATAGTACATCCCTGCTATACCAATTGGCTAATAATACATCCCTGCCATATCAATTGTCTAATGGTACATCCCTGCCATATGAATTGGCTAATAGTACATCCCTGCCATATCAATTAGCTAATGGTACATCTCTGCCTTATAAATTGGCTTATAGTACATCCCTGCCATATCAATTGGCTAATACTACATCCCTGCCAGATCAATTGGCTAATAGTACATCCCTGCCATATCAATTGGCTAATAGTACATCCCTGCCATACCAATTGGCTAATAGTACATCCCTGCCATACCAATTGGCTAATAGTACATCCCTGCCATATCAATTGGCTAATAGTACATCCCTGCCATATCAGTTTGCTAATAGCACATCCCTGCCATACCAACTGGCTAATAGTACATCCCTGCCAGATAAATTGGCTCATAGTACATCCCTGCCATACCAATTGGCTAATAGTACATCCCTGCCATATCAATTGGCTAATAGTACATCCCTGCCATAACAATTGGCTAATAGTACATCCCTGCCATATAAATTGGCTAATAGTACATCCCTGCCATATAAATTGGCTAATAGTACATCGCTGTCATATAAATTGGCTAATATTAAATCCCTGCCATATAAATTGGCTAATAGTACATCCCTATCATATCAATTAGCTAATAGTTAATCCCTGCCATATAAATTGGCTAATAGTACATCCCTGCTATACCAATTGGCTAATAGTACATCCCTGCCATATCGATTGGCTAATAGTACATCCCTGCCATATAAATTGGCTAATAGTACATCGCTGTCATATAAATTGGCTAATATTAAATCCCTGCCATATAAATTGGCTAATAGTACATCCCTATCATATCAATTAGCTAATAGTTAATCCCTGCCATATAAATTGGCTAATAGTACATCCCTGCTATACCAATTGGCTAATAGTACATCCCTGCCATATCGATTGGCTAATAGTACATCCCTGCCATATCAGTTTGCTAATAGCACATCCCTGCTATACCAACTGGCTAATAGTACATCCCTGCCATATAAATTGGCTAATAGTACATCCCTGCCATATCAATTGGCTAATAGTACATCCCTGCCATATCAGTTGGCTAATAGTACATCCCTGCCATATCAACTGGCTAATAGTACATCCCTGCCATATCAATTGGCTAATAGTACATCCCTGCCATATCAATTGGCTAATGGTACATCCCTGCCATATTAATTGGCTAATAGAATAGAATAGAATAGAATAGAATAGAATAGAATAGATTTATTCCACCAGAAAAAAAGAGGCAATTGTACAGGGAACTTTATCTGAATGAATAATAATAATATATATATTATTCCTGGTGGGGACCAGAGAGGTAGTTCTAGCAGAACTAATCTAGTCCCTGGCCCCAAAACCATACTCAACTGTTAAAATATATACGTTGTTGTGAATAGTGATACACAAAAAAAATTATATTGTTAAGTTAAAAATAAATAAATAAATACATAATTAAGTAAGTAAATAGTACATCCCTGCCATATTAATTGGCTAATAGTACATCCCTGCCATATCAATTGGCTAATAGTACATCCCTGCCATATCGATTGGCTAATAGTTCATCCCTGCCATACCAATTGGCTAATAGTACATCCCTGCCATATCAATTGGCTAATAGTACATCACTGCCATATCAGTTGGCTAATAGTACATCACTGCCATATCAGTTGGCTAATAGTACATCCCTGCCATATCAATTGGCTAATAGTACATCCCTGTCATATCAATTGGCTAATAGTACATCCCTGCCATATCAACTGGCTAATAGTACATCCCTGCCATATCAATTTGTTAATAGTACATCCCTGAACATTTTTGTTTGACTGAGTAGGAACAAATTGAATAATTAACAGAAAAGAGTTTTCTTCAACATAGTGACAAAACATTTCCTGAAAAGATCAAAAGAAAGCGTGGCAATGTAGTCCACACACTACTAGAATACTGAAGAAGACGAGTGAAAGTCATCTCAATTTATGCATGTGAGGGCGCTCTATTCATTATCTGTACTGTCCCATGGCTGCCATTAGCTATATCATCATGTTCTCTGTTTTGTGTTTTTGGTGTATATTCCTGTCTATTTTATACCCCATAGAACCTTCATGCATGTAATGTTTTTTGCTTGGACCTGATTCAAAATGGCTGACTGACAAGTCTGATGGCTAACTGGTGGTCATTTTACATTTCAATGATTACAATTTATGGGACACTACAATGGAACTAGCATAAAAATAACAATATCATTGTTGAGTTAGAAAAATAGTAAAATTATAATGACTTTTATTTTATATTTTATTTTTAATATCATTTGCATATATGTTATTTGTTACAGCATGAGATGATACATGCATTACTTTTTGTGACTGATAATAATAAGGTTAGTATAATCACTTTCAATTCATACTGTGGGGTTTGATTAGGGTTGACTTTATTGTATCAAAGTGATCTGAAATTCAAATATATGCCAAGCGGTATAAGATTAGTTTCTCAAAGTCTTTACCATGTAGGACAATCCAGAACACATTTAGTTTACAAGTGTATTCAGCTTCTACAATGTTTGTTTAGATATTCACATAATATATGGAGATAGAGAGTAATATGTATTCACATAATATATGGAGATAGAGAGTAATATGTATTCACATAATATATGGAGATAGAGAGTAATATGTATTCACATAATATATGGAGATAGATACTAATATATATTCACATAATATATGGAGATAGAGTAATATATAATCACATAATATATGGAGATAGATACTAATATATATTCACATAATATATGGCAATAGAGAGTAATATGTATTCACATAATATATGGAGATAGAGTATTATATAATCACATAATACATGGAGATAGATACTAATATATATTCACATAATATATGCCAATAGAGAGTAATATGTATTCACATAATATATGGAGATAGAGTAATATATATTCACATAATATATGGCAATATAGAGTAATATATATTCACATAATATATGGAGATAGAGATAATATATATTCACATAATATATTGCAATAGAGAGTAATATGTATTCACATAATATATGGAGATAGAGTAATATATTCACATAATATATGGCAATAGAGAGTAATATGTATTCACATAATATATGGAGATAGAGATAATATATATTCACATAATATATGGCAATATAGAGTAATATATATTCACATAATATATGGAGATAGAGTAATATATAATCACATAATATATGGAGATAGATACTAATATATATTCACATAATATATGGAGATAAAGAGTAATATGTATCCACATAATATATTGAAATGATGTAATATATATTCACATAATATATGGCAATATAGAGTAATATATAATCACATAATATATGGAGATAGATACTAATATATATTCACATAATATATGGCAATAGAGAGTAATATGTATTCACATAATATATGGAGATAGAGTAATATATATTCACATAATATATGGCAATATAGAGTAATATATATTCACATAATATATGGAGATAGAGATAATATATATTCACATAATATATGGCAATAGAGAGTAATATGTATTCACATAATATATGGAGATAGAGTAATATATAATCACATAATATATGGAGATAGAGAGTAATATATATTCACATAATATATGGCAATAGAGAGTAATATGTATTCACATAATATATGGAGATAGAGTAATATATATTCACATAATATATGGCAATATAGAGTAATATATATTCACATAATATATGGAGATAGAGATAATATATATTCACATAATATATGGCAATAGAGTGTAATATGTATTCACATAATATATGGAGATAGAGTAATATATATTCACATAATATATGGCAATAGAGAGTAATATGTATTCACATAATATATGGAGATAGAGATAATATATATTCACATAATATATGGCAATATAGAGTAATATATATTCACATAATATATGGAGATAGAGTAATATATAATCACATAATATATGGAAATACATACTAATATATATTCACATAATATATGGAGATAGAGAGTAATATGTATTCACATAATATATGGCAATAGAGAGTAATATGTATTCACATAATATATGGAGATAGAGATAATATTTATTCACATAATATATGGCAACATAGAGTAATATATAATCACATAATATATGGAGATAGAGTAATATATAATCACATAATATATGGAAATAGATACTAATATATATTCACATAATATATGGAGATAGAGAGTAATATGTATTCACATAATATATGGAGATAGAGTAATATATATTCACATAATATATGGCAATAGAGAGTAATATGTATTCACACAATATATGGAGATAGAGATAATATTTATTCACATAATATATGGAGATAGAAAGTAATTATATACTCACATAATATATGGTATTAGGTAGTAATATATTTTCACATAATATATGGCATTAGAGAGTAATATATATTCACATAATATATGGAGATAGAGAGTAATATGTATTCACATAATATATGACAATAGAGAGTAATATATATTCACAATATATGGCAATAGAGAGTAATATATATTCACATAATATATGGCAATAGAGATTAATATATAATCACATACTATATGGAGATACAGAGTAATTATATATTCAAATAATATATGGTATTAGGTAGTAATATATTTTCACATAATATATAGAGATAGAGAGCAATATATATTCACATAATCTATGGCAATAGAGAGTAATATATATTCACATGCCATATGGCAATAGACAGTAATATGCATTTTAACGTTGTATTTGGGTTATTTTGAATTTACCAAATTTTGAGCAATTTGTTCTTTGTTGTATATCATTGTTTAGGATATAGCAATGCTGTAAAAGTTACATATGATTTCAATAATATAGACTATTCTTATCATCATAGGATCATGATGGCCATGGACCTGAGTTTTTAAAACACATGCATAGATTGAACAAAGAAACTGGAACCAATATAAGTGTAAGTAATCTCACATAATTATTACATGTCCTCAATTTTATGCAAATCAGAATGGCAACATTGAGTGTATTTTGCCATCTAATCAAGCTTGCATTGACTGCAGTCACTTGTATAGACCATTTCTACTTATTGAATAGTTGTTCAAGATGGCAGCCATCGCTGTTAGTTGTACAGACCGTTTCTACTCATTTAATATTTGTTAGTCCTCGTTCGGACGCAGTACGAAAACAGGGATTTAGTTTTGACCTCCGTGCGTCCCTGCTTCTGTCAAACAATCAAACTTCACACATACATGATATTATACATATGCACATCAATTTGTTTCACAATCTGATTCAAGATGGCCGAATGTGGTTCTAGTGCCATATCTCTGACTTGCTGTGACTGATTATGTTCAAATTTTATATATTCATTATACATCATGTCATAGATTTACAGATATATTGGTTTGACGATCCTATTCAAAATGGCCGAATGGTGGCCATTTTTGTGCTGAAAAAATCATCAAATATCAAGCATTTCTGGCATTTATGGATGGATTTTGTTCAAACTTGTACATACATTAGACATTACGGATTCCTGATGCACGTCATTTTATTTTTCAGATCTGATTCAAAATGGCTGACTGGCGGCCATTTTGTTTTAATGAATGGGCTTCTAGACTCATATCTCTGACTTGCTTTCACTGATTATGTTCAAATTTTTAATATTTATTATACATCATGTCATAGATTTACAGATATATTGGTTTAACAATTCTATTCAAAATGGTCGAATGGTGGCCATTTTTGTGCTAAAAAATCATCATAATCAAGCATTTCTCGGCTGTTTACAGATGGATTTTGTTCAAACTTGGTATATACATTATACATCATATGACCTTGATGCAAACAATTTTATTTTTCAGATCGGATTCAAAATGACTGACTGGTGGCCATTTTGTTTAATGATTGAGCTTCTAGAGCCATATCTCTGAAATGCTTTGACTGACTATGTTCAAATTTTATATATTCATTATACATGTATTCAAAATGGCTGATTTTGTTTTAATTAATGTAACTCTCAATACTTGTTTGACAATCAGATACAAATGTCAATCATTTAAATGTTAAACAATCATCATAATCATATTTCTGACATGGTTATATTCTAGCTACTGTAGAATACTTTATTTTTGCTTGGAATTTATTTTCGCTATTTTCGCTGGAGGGATGATTCCGTGAAAATAAAATCCAGCGAATATACTTTTTTTCCTATATTTCACATTAAACTCATCAAAAATCAGTGAAAATAAATTCCATACAAAACGCCCAAAAAGCCTTTTCAGCGAAAATTAATTCCAGCGAAAATAAAGTATTCCACAGTATATTACTATAAACAAAACTATATATCTTAAATTTGATAACTAACGAGGACTGTTCCATGCATGGCTTGTTCAAGATGGCAACCACCGTTGTCACTTGTATAGACCATTTCTACTCATTGAATATTTTGTTCAAGATGACAGCCACCACTGTTACTTGTATAGACCTCTTCTACTCATTGAATAGTTGTTCAAGATGGCAGCCACCGCTGTCACTTTTATAGACCATTTCTACTCATTGAATAGTTGTTCAAGATGGCAGCCACCGCTGTCACTCTTATAGACCATTTCTACTCATTGAAAAGTTGTTCAAGATGGCAGCCACCGCTGTCACTTTTATAGACCATTTCTACTCATTGAATAGTTGTTCAAGATGGCAGCCACCACTGTTATGTTATAGACCATTTCTACTCATTGAATATTTGTTCAAGATGGCAGCCACCGCTGTCACTTGTATAGACCATTTCTACTCATTGAATATTTTGTTCAAGATGGCAGCCACCGCTGTCACTTGTATAGACCATTTCTACTCATTGAATATTTTGTTCAAGATGGCAGCCACCGCTGTCACTTGTATAGACCATTTCTACTCATTGAATATTTTGTTCAAGATGGCAGCCACCGCTGTCACTTGTATAGACCATTTCTACTCATTGAATATTTTGTTCAAGATGGCAGCCACCGCTGTCACTTGTATAGACCATTTCCACTCATTGAATAGTTGTTCAAGATGGCAGCCACCGCTGTCACTTTTATAGATCATTTCTACTCATTGAATAGATGTTCAAGATGGCAGGCACTGCTGTCACTTTTATAGACCATTTCTACTCATTGAAAAGTTGTTCAAGATGGCAGCTACCGCTGTCACTTGTATAGACCATTTCTGCTCATTGAATAGTTGTTCAAGATGGTAGCCGCCGCTGTCACTTTTATAGACCATTTCTACTCATTGAATATTTTGTTCAAGATGGCAGCCACCACTGTTACTTGTATAGACCTCTTCTACTCATTGAATAGTTGTTCAAGATGGCAGCCACCGCTGTCACTTTTATAGACCATTTCTACTCATTGAATAGTTGTTCAAGATGGCAGCCACCACTGTCACTCTTATAGACCATTTCTACTCATTGAAAAGTTGTTCAAGATGGCAGCCACCGCTGTCACTTTTATAGACCATTTCTACTCATTGAATAGTTGTTCAAGATGGCAGCCACCACTGTTATTTTATAGACCATTTCTACTCATTGAATATTTGTTCAAGATGGCAGCCATCGCTGTCACTTGTATAGACCATTTCTACTCATTGAATATTTTGTTCAAGATGGCAGCCACCGCTGTCACTTGTATAGACCATTTCTACTCATTGAATATTTTGTTCAAGATGGCAGCCACCGCTGTCACTTGTATAGACCATTTCTACTCATTGAATATTTTGTTCAAGATGGCAGCCACCGCTGTCACTTGTATAGACCATTTCTACTCATTGAATATTTTGTTCAAGATGGCAGCCACCGCTGTCACTTGTATAGACCATTTCCACTCATTGAATAGTTGTTCAAGATGGCAGCCACCGCTGTCACTTTTATAGATCATTTCTACTCATTGAATAGATGTTCAAGATGGCAGGCACTGCTGTCACTTTTATAGACCATTTCTACTCATTGAAAAGTTGTTCAAGATGGCAGCTACCGCTGTCACTTGTATAGACCATTTCTGCTCATTGAATAGTTGTTCAAGATGGTAGCCGCCGCTGTCACTTTTATAGACCATTTCTACTCATTGAAAAGTTGTTCAAGATGGCAGCCACTGCTGTCACTTTTATAGACCATTTCTACTCATTGAATATTTTGTTCAAGATGGCAGCCACCGCTGTCACTTGTATAGACCATTTCTACTCATTGAATATTTTGTTCAAGATGGCAGCCACCGCTGTCACTTGTATAGACCATTTCTACTCATTGAATAGATGTTCAAGATGGCAGGCACCGCTGTCACTTTTATAGACCATTTCTACTCATTGAAAAGTTGTTCAAGATGGCAGCCACCGCTGTCACTTGTATAGACAATTTCTACTCATTGAATAGTTGTTCAAGATGGTAGCCGCCGCTGTCACTTGTATAGATCATTTCTACTCATTGAATAGTTTTTCAAGATGGCAGCCACCGCTGTCACTTTTATAGATCATTTCTACTCATTGAATATTTTGTTCAAGATGGCAGCCACCGCTGTCACTTTTATAGACCATTTCTACTCATTGAATAGTTGTTCAAGATGGCAGCCACCGCTGTCACTTTTATAGATCATTTCTACTCATTGAATAGTTGTTCAAGATGGCAGGCACCGCTGTCACTTTTATAGACCATTTCTACTCATTGAAAAGTTGTTCAAGATGGCAGCCACTGCTGTCACTTTTATAGACCATTTCTACTCATTGAATATTTTGTTCAAGATGGCAGCTACCGCTGTCACTTGTATAGACCATTTCTGCTCATTGAATAGTTGTTGAAGATGGTAGCCGCCGCTGTCACTTTTATAGATCATTTCTACTCATTGAATAGTTGTTCAAGATGGTAGCCGCCGCTGTCACTTTTATAGATCATTTCTACTCATTGAATAGTTGTTCAAGATGGCAGCCACTGCTGTCACTTTTATAGACCATTTCTACTCATTGAATATTTTGTTCAAGATGGCAGCCACCGCTGTCACTTGTATAGACCATTTCCACTCTTTGAATAGTTGTTCAAGATGGCATTCACTGCTGTCACTTTTATAGACCATTTCTACTCATTGAATATTTTGTTCAAGATGGCAGCCACCGCTGTCACTTGTATAGACCATTTCTACTCATTGAATAGTTGTTTAAGATGGCAGCCACTGCTGTCACTTTTATAGACCATTTCTACTCATTGAATAGTTGTTTAAGATGGCAACCATCGCTGTCACTTTTATAGATCATTTCTACTCATTGAATATTTTGTTCAAGATGGCAGCCACCGCTGTCACTTGTATAGACCATTTCTACTCATTGAATAGTTGTTCAAGATGGCAGCTACCGCTGTCACTTGTATAGACCATTTCTACTCATTGAGTAGTTGTTCAAGATGGCAGCCACCGCTGTCACTTGTATAGATCATTTCTACTCATTGAATATTTTGTTCAAGATGGCAGCCACCGCTGTCACTTTTATAGACCATTTCTACTCATTGAATATTTTGTTCAAGATGGCAGCCACCGCTGTCACTTGTATAGACCATTTCCACTCATTGAATAGTTGTTCAAGATGGCAGCCACCGCTGTCACTTTTATAGATCATTTCTACTCATTGAATAGATGTTCAAGATGGCAGGCACTGCTGTCACTTTTACAGACCATTTCTACTCATTGAAAAGTTGTTCAAGATGGCAGCTACCGCTGTCACTTGTATAGACCATTTCTGCTCATTGAATAGTTGTTCAAGATGGTAGCCGCCGCTGTCACTTTTATAGACCATTTCTACTCATTGAAAAGTTGTTCAAGATGGCAGCCACTGCTGTCACTTTTATAGACCATTTCTACTCATTGAATATTTTGTTCAAGATGGCAGCCACCGCTGTCACTTGTATAGACCATTTCTACTCATTGAATATTTTGTTCAAGATGGCAGCCACCGCTGTCACTTGTATAGACCATTTCTACTCATTGAATATTTTGTTCAAGATGGCAGCCACCGCTGTCACTTGTATAGACCATTTCTACTCATTGAATAGATGTTCAAGATGGCAGGCACCGCTGTCACTTTTATAGACCATTTCTACTCATTGAAAAGTTGTTCAAGATGGCAGCCACCGCTGTCACTTGTATAGACAATTTCTACTCATTGAATAGTTGTTCAAGATGGTAGCCGCCGCTGTCACTTGTATAGATCATTTCTACTCATTGAATAGTTTTTCAAGGTGGCAGCCACCGCTGTCACTTTTATAGATCATTTCTACTCATTGAATATTTTGTTCAAGATGGCAGCCACCGCTGTCACTTTTATAGACCATTTCTACTCATTGAATAGTTGTTCAAGATGGCAGCCACCGCTGTCACTTTTATAGATCATTTCTACTCATTGAATAGTTGTTCAAGATGGCAGGCACCGCTGTCACTTTTATAGACCATTTCTACTCATTGAAAAGTTGTTCAAGATGGCAGCCACTGCTGTCACTTTTATAGACCATTTCTACTCATTGAATATTTTGTTCAAGATGGCAGCTACCGCTGTCACTTGTATAGACCATTTCTGCTCATTGAATAGTTGTTGAAGATGGTAGCCGCCGCTGTCACTTTTATAGATCATTTCTACTCATTGAATAGTTGTTCAAGATGGTAGCCGCCGCTGTCACTTTTATAGATCATTTCTACTCATTGAATAGTTGTTCAAGATGGCAGCCACTGCTGTCACTTTTATAGACCATTTCTACTCATTGAATATTTTGTTCAAGATGGCAGCCACCGCTGTCACTTGTATAGACCATTTCCACTCTTTGAATAGTTGTTCAAGATGGCATTCACTGCTGTCACTTTTATAGACCATTTCTACTCATTGAATATTTTGTTCAAGATGGCAGCCACCGCTGTCACTTGTATAGACCATTTCTACTCATTGAATAGTTGTTTAAGATGGCAGCCACTGCTGTCACTTTTATAGACCATTTCTACTCATTGAATAGTTGTTTAAGATGGCAACCATCGCTGTCACTTTTATAGATCATTTCTACTCATTGAATATTTTGTTCAAGATGGCAGCCACCGCTGTCACTTGTATAGACCATTTCTACTCATTGAATAGTTGTTCAAGATGGCAGCTACCGCTGTCACTTGTATAGACCATTTCTACTCATTGAGTAGTTGTTCAAGATGGCAGCCACCGCTGTCACTTGTATAGATCATTTCTACTCATTGAATATTTTGTTCAAGATGGCAGCCACCGCTGTCACTTTTATAGACCATTTCTACTCATTGAATATTTTGTTCAAGATGGCAGCCACCGCTGTCACTTGTATAGACCATTTCTACTCATTGAATAGTTGTTCAAGATGGCAGCCACCGCTGTCACTTTTATAGACCATTTCTACTCATTGAATAGTTGTTCAAGATGGCAGCCACCACTGTTATGTTATAGACCATTTCTACTCATTGAATATTTGTTCAAGATGGCAGCCACCGCTGTCACTTGTATAGACCATTTCTACTCATTGAATATTTTGTTCAAGATGGCAGCCACCGCTGTCACTTGTATAGACCATTTCTACTCATTGAATATTTTGTTCAAGATGGCAGCCACCGCTGTCACTTGTATAGACCATTTCTACTCATTGAATATTTTGTTCAAGATGGCAGCCACCGCTGTCACTTGTATAGACCATTTCTACTCATTGAATATTTTGTTCAAGATGGCAGCCACCGCTGTCACTTGTATAGACCATTTCCACTCATTGAATAGTTGTTCAAGATGGCAGCCACCGCTGTCACTTTTATAGATCATTTCTACTCATTGAATAGATGTTCAAGATGGCAGGCACTGCTGTCACTTTTATAGACCATTTCTACTCATTGAAAAGTTGTTCAAGATGGCAGCTACCGCTGTCACTTGTATAGACCATTTCTGCTCATTGAATAGTTGTTCAAGATGGTAGCCGCCGCTGTCACTTTTATAGACCATTTCTACTCATTGAATATTTTGTTCAAGATGGCAGCCACCACTGTTACTTGTATAGACCTCTTCTACTCATTGAATAGTTGTTCAAGATGGCAGCCACCGCTGTCACTTTTATAGACCATTTCTACTCATTGAATAGTTGTTCAAGATGGCAGCCACCGCTGTCACTCTTATAGACCATTTCTACTCATTGAAAAGTTGTTCAAGATGGCAGCCACCGCTGTCACTTTTATAGACCATTTCTACTCATTGAATAGTTGTTCAAGATGGCAGCCACCACTGTTATTTTATAGACCATTTCTACTCATTGAATATTTGTTCAAGATGGCAGCCATCGCTGTCACTTGTATAGACCATTTCTACTCATTGAATATTTTGTTCAAGATGGCAGCCACCGCTGTCACTTGTATAGACCATTTCTACTCATTGAATATTTTGTTCAAGATGGCAGCCACCGCTGTCACTTGTATAGACCATTTCTACTCATTGAATATTTTGTTCAAGATGGCAGCCACCGCTGTCACTTGTATAGACCATTTCTACTCATTGAATATTTTGTTCAAGATGGCAGCCACCGCTGTCACTTGTATAGACCATTTCCACTCATTGAATAGTTGTTCAAGATGGCAGCCACCGCTGTCACTTTTATAGATCATTTCTACTCATTGAATAGATGTTCAAGATGGCAGGCACTGCTGTCACTTTTATAGACCATTTCTACTCATTGAAAAGTTGTTCAAGATGGCAGCTACCGCTGTCACTTGTATAGACCATTTCTGCTCATTGAATAGTTGTTCAAGATGGTAGCCGCCGCTGTCACTTTTATAGACCATTTCTACTCATTGAAAAGTTGTTCAAGATGGCAGCCACTGCTGTCACTTTTATAGACCATTTCTACTCATTGAATATTTTGTTCAAGATGGCAGCCACCGCTGTCACTTGTATAGACCATTTCTACTCATTGAATATTTTGTTCAAGATGGCAGCCACCGCTGTCACTTGTATAGACCATTTCTACTCATTGAATAGATGTTCAAGATGGCAGGCACCGCTGTCACTTTTATAGACCATTTCTACTCATTGAAAAGTTGTTCAAGATGGCAGCCACCGCTGTCACTTGTATAGACAATTTCTACTCATTGAATAGTTGTTCAAGATGGTAGCCGCCGCTGTCACTTGTATAGATCATTTCTACTCATTGAATAGTTTTTCAAGATGGCAGCCACCGCTGTCACTTTTATAGATCATTTCTACTCATTGAATATTTTGTTCAAGATGGCAGCCACCGCTGTCACTTTTATAGACCATTTCTACTCATTGAATAGTTGTTCAAGATGGCAGCCACCGCTGTCACTTTTATAGATCATTTCTACTCATTGAATAGTTGTTCAAGATGGCAGGCACCGCTGTCACTTTTATAGACCATTTCTACTCATTGAAAAGTTGTTCAAGATGGCAGCCACTGCTGTCACTTTTATAGACCATTTCTACTCATTGAATATTTTGTTCAAGATGGCAGCTACCGCTGTCACTTGTATAGACCATTTCTGCTCATTGAATAGTTGTTGAAGATGGTAGCCGCCGCTGTCACTTTTATAGATCATTTCTACTCATTGAATAGTTGTTCAAGATGGTAGCCGCCGCTGTCACTTTTATAGATCATTTCTACTCATTGAATAGTTGTTCAAGATGGCAGCCACTGCTGTCACTTTTATAGACCATTTCTACTCATTGAATAGTTGTTCAAGATGGCAGCCACCACTGTTATTTTATAGACCATTTCTACTCATTGAATATTTGTTCAAGATGGCAGCCATCGCTGTCACTTGTATAGACCATTTCTACTCATTGAATATTTTGTTCAAGATGGCAGCCACCGCTGTCACTTGTATAGACCATTTCTACTCATTGAATATTTTGTTCAAGATGGCAGCCACCGCTGTCACTTGTATAGACCATTTCTACTCATTGAATATTTTGTTCAAGATGGCAGCCACCGCTGTCACTTGTATAGACCATTTCTACTCATTGAATATTTTGTTCAAGATGGCAGCCACCGCTGTCACTTGTATAGACCATTTCCACTCATTGAATAGTTGTTCAAGATGGCAGCCACCGCTGTCACTTTTATAGATCATTTCTACTCATTGAATAGATGTTCAAGATGGCAGGCACTGCTGTCACTTTTATAGACCATTTCTACTCATTGAAAAGTTGTTCAAGATGGCAGCTACCGCTGTCACTTGTATAGACCATTTCTGCTCATTGAATAGTTGTTCAAGATGGTAGCCGCCGCTGTCACTTTTATAGACCATTTCTACTCATTGAAAAGTTGTTCAAGATGGCAGCCACTGCTGTCACTTTTATAGACCATTTCTACTCATTGAATATTTTGTTCAAGATGGCAGCCACCGCTGTCACTTGTATAGACCATTTCTACTCATTGAATATTTTGTTCAAGATGGCAGCCACCGCTGTCACTTGTATAGACCATTTCTACTCATTGAATAGATGTTCAAGATGGCAGGCACCGCTGTCACTTTTATAGACCATTTCTACTCATTGAAAAGTTGTTCAAGATGGCAGCCACCGCTGTCACTTGTATAGACAATTTCTACTCATTGAATAGTTGTTCAAGATGGTAGCCGCCGCTGTCACTTGTATAGATCATTTCTACTCATTGAATAGTTTTTCAAGATGGCAGCCACCGCTGTCACTTTTATAGATCATTTCTACTCATTGAATATTTTGTTCAAGATGGCAGCCACCGCTGTCACTTTTATAGACCATTTCTACTCATTGAATAGTTGTTCAAGATGGCAGCCACCGCTGTCACTTTTATAGATCATTTCTACTCATTGAATAGTTGTTCAAGATGGCAGGCACCGCTGTCACTTTTATAGACCATTTCTACTCATTGAAAAGTTGTTCAAGATGGCAGCCACTGCTGTCACTTTTATAGACCATTTCTACTCATTGAATATTTTGTTCAAGATGGCAGCTACCGCTGTCACTTGTATAGACCATTTCTGCTCATTGAATAGTTGTTGAAGATGGTAGCCGCCGCTGTCACTTTTATAGATCATTTCTACTCATTGAATAGTTGTTCAAGATGGTAGCCGCCGCTGTCACTTTTATAGATCATTTCTACTCATTGAATAGTTGTTCAAGATGGCAGCCACTGCTGTCACTTTTATAGACCATTTCTACTCATTGAATATTTTGTTCAAGATGGCAGCCACCGCTGTCACTTGTATAGACCATTTCCACTCTTTGAATAGTTGTTCAAGATGGCATTCACTGCTGTCACTTTTATAGACCATTTCTACTCATTGAATATTTTGTTCAAGATGGCAGCCACCTCTGTCACGCTGTCACTTGTATAGACCATTTCTACTCATTGAATAGTTGTTTAAGATGGCAGCCACTGCTGTCACTTTTATAGACCATTTCTACTCATTGAATAGTTGTTTAAGATGGCAACCATCGCTGTCACTTTTATAGATCATTTCTACTCATTGAATATTTTGTTCAAGATGGCAGCCACCGCTGTCACTTGTATAGACCATTTCTACTCATTGAATAGTTGTTCAAGATGGCAGCTACCGCTGTCACTTGTATAGACCATTTCTACTCATTGAGTAGTTGTTCAAGATGGCAGCCACCGCTGTCACTTGTATAGATCATTTCTACTCATTGAATATTTTGTTCAAGATGGCAGCCACCGCTGTCACTTTTATAGACCATTTCTACTCATTGAATATTTTGTTCAAGATGGCAGCCACCGCTGTCACTTGTATAGACCATTTCCACTCATTGAATAGTTGTTCAAGATGGCAGCCACCGCTGTCACTTTTATAGATCATTTCTACTCATTGAATAGATGTTCAAGATGGCAGGCACTGCTGTCACTTTTACAGACCATTTCTACTCATTGAAAAGTTGTTCAAGATGGCAGCTACCGCTGTCACTTGTATAGACCATTTCTGCTCATTGAATAGTTGTTCAAGATGGTAGCCGCCGCTGTCACTTTTATAGACCATTTCTACTCATTGAAAAGTTGTTCAAGATGGCAGCCACTGCTGTCACTTTTATAGACCATTTCTACTCATTGAATATTTTGTTCAAGATGGCAGCCACCGCTGTCACTTGTATAGACCATTTCTACTCATTGAATATTTTGTTCAAGATGGCAGCCACCGCTGTCACTTGTATAGACCATTTCTACTCATTGAATATTTTGTTCAAGATGGCAGCCACCGCTGTCACTTGTATAGACCATTTCTACTCATTGAATAGATGTTCAAGATGGCAGGCACCGCTGTCACTTTTATAGACCATTTCTACTCATTGAAAAGTTGTTCAAGATGGCAGCCACCGCTGTCACTTGTATAGACAATTTCTACTCATTGAATAGTTGTTCAAGATGGTAGCCGCCGCTGTCACTTGTATAGATCATTTCTACTCATTGAATAGTTTTTCAAGGTGGCAGCCACCGCTGTCACTTTTTATAGATCATTTCTACTCATTGAATATTTTGTTCAAGATGGCAGCCACCGCTGTCACTTTTATAGACCATTTCTACTCATTGAATAGTTGTTCAAGATGGCAGCCACCGCTGTCACTTTTATAGATCATTTCTACTCATTGAATAGTTGTTCAAGATGGCAGGCACCGCTGTCACTTTTATAGACCATTTCTACTCATTGAAAAGTTGTTCAAGATGGCAGCCACTGCTGTCACTTTTATAGACCATTTCTACTCATTGAATATTTTGTTCAAGATGGCAGCTACCGCTGTCACTTGTATAGACCATTTCTGCTCATTGAATAGTTGTTGAAGATGGTAGCCGCCGCTGTCACTTTTATAGATCATTTCTACTCATTGAATAGTTGTTCAAGATGGTAGCCGCCGCTGTCACTTTTATAGATCATTTCTACTCATTGAATAGTTGTTCAAGATGGCAGCCACTGCTGTCACTTTTATAGACCATTTCTACTCATTGAATATTTTGTTCAAGATGGCAGCCACCGCTGTCACTTGTATAGACCATTTCCACTCTTTGAATAGTTGTTCAAGATGGCATTCACTGCTGTCACTTTTATAGACCATTTCTACTCATTGAATATTTTGTTCAAGATGGCAGCCACCGCTGTCACTTGTATAGACCATTTCTACTCATTGAATAGTTGTTTAAGATGGCAGCCACTGCTGTCACTTTTATAGACCATTTCTACTCATTGAATAGTTGTTTAAGATGGCAACCATCGCTGTCACTTTTATAGATCATTTCTACTCATTGAATATTTTGTTCAAGATGGCAGCCACCGCTGTCACTTGTATAGACCATTTCTACTCATTGAATAGTTGTTCAAGATGGCAGCTACCGCTGTCACTTGTATAGACCATTTCTACTCATTGAGTAGTTGTTCAAGATGGCAGCCACCGCTGTCACTTGTATAGATCATTTCTACTCATTGAATATTTTGTTCAAGATGGCAGCCACCGCTGTCACTTTTATAGACCATTTCTACTCATTGAATATTTTGTTCAAGATGGCAGCCACCGCTGTCACTTGTATAGACCATTTCTACTCATTGAATAGTTGTTCAAGATGGCAGCCACCGCTGTCACTCTTATAGACCATTTCTACTCATTGAAAAGTTGTTCAAGATGGCAGCCACCGCTGTCACTTTTATAGACCATTTCTACTCATTGAATAGTTGTTCAAGATGGCAGCCACCACTGTTATGTTATAGACCATTTCTACTCATTGAATATTTGTTCAAGATGGCAGCCACCGCTGTCACTTGTATAGACCATTTCTACTCATTGAATATTTTGTTCAAGATGGCAGCCACCGCTGTCACTTGTATAGACCATTTCTACTCATTGAATATTTTGTTCAAGATGGCAGCCACCGCTGTCACTTGTATAGACCATTTCTACTCATTGAATATTTTGTTCAAGATGGCAGCCACCGCTGTCACTTGTATAGACCATTTCTACTCATTGAATATTTTGTTCAAGATGGCAGCCACCGCTGTCACTTGTATAGACCATTTCCACTCATTGAATAGTTGTTCAAGATGGCAGCCACCGCTGTCACTTTTATAGATCATTTCTACTCATTGAATAGATGTTCAAGATGGCAGGCACTGCTGTCACTTTTATAGACCATTTCTACTCATTGAAAAGTTGTTCAAGATGGCAGCTACCGCTGTCACTTGTATAGACCATTTCTGCTCATTGAATAGTTGTTCAAGATGGTAGCCGCCGCTGTCACTTTTATAGACCATTTCTACTCATTGAATATTTTGTTCAAGATGGCAGCCACCACTGTTACTTGTATAGACCTCTTCTACTCATTGAATAGTTGTTCAAGATGGCAGCCACCGCTGTCACTTTTATAGACCATTTCTACTCATTGAATAGTTGTTCAAGATGGCAGCCACCGCTGTCACTCTTATAGACCATTTCTACTCATTGAAAAGTTGTTCAAGATGGCAGCCACCGCTGTCACTTTTATAGACCATTTCTACTCATTGAATAGTTGTTCAAGATGGCAGCCACCACTGTTATTTTATAGACCATTTCTACTCATTGAATATTTGTTCAAGATGGCAGCCATCGCTGTCACTTGTATAGACCATTTCTACTCATTGAATATTTTGTTCAAGATGGCAGCCACCGCTGTCACTTGTATAGACCATTTCTACTCATTGAATATTTTGTTCAAGATGGCAGCCACCGCTGTCACTTGTATAGACCATTTCTACTCATTGAATATTTTGTTCAAGATGGCAGCCACCGCTGTCACTTGTATAGACCATTTCTACTCATTGAATATTTTGTTCAAGATGGCAGCCACCGCTGTCACTTGTATAGACCATTTCCACTCATTGAATAGTTGTTCAAGATGGCAGCCACCGCTGTCACTTTTATAGATCATTTCTACTCATTGAATAGATGTTCAAGATGGCAGGCACTGCTGTCACTTTTATAGACCATTTCTACTCATTGAAAAGTTGTTCAAGATGGCAGCTACCGCTGTCACTTGTATAGACCATTTCTGCTCATTGAATAGTTGTTCAAGATGGTAGCCGCCGCTGTCACTTTTATAGACCATTTCTACTCATTGAAAAGTTGTTCAAGATGGCAGCCACTGCTGTCACTTTTATAGACCATTTCTACTCATTGAATATTTTGTTCAAGATGGCAGCCACCGCTGTCACTTGTATAGACCATTTCTACTCATTGAATATTTTGTTCAAGATGGCAGCCACCGCTGTCACTTGTATAGACCATTTCTACTCATTGAATAGATGTTCAAGATGGCAGGCACCGCTGTCACTTTTATAGACCATTTCTACTCATTGAAAAGTTGTTCAAGATGGCAGCCACCGCTGTCACTTGTATAGACAATTTCTACTCATTGAATAGTTGTTCAAGATGGTAGCCGCCGCTGTCACTTGTATAGATCATTTCTACTCATTGAATAGTTTTTCAAGATGGCAGCCACCGCTGTCACTTTTATAGATCATTTCTACTCATTGAATATTTTGTTCAAGATGGCAGCCACCGCTGTCACTTTTATAGACCATTTCTACTCATTGAATAGTTGTTCAAGATGGCAGCCACCACTGTCACTTTTATAGATCATTTCTACTCATTGAATAGTTGTTCAAGATGGCAGGCACCGCTGTCACTTTTATAGACCATTTCTACTCATTGAAAAGTTGTTCAAGATGGCAGCCACTGCTGTCACTTTTATAGACCATTTCTACTCATTGAATATTTTGTTCAAGATGGCAGCTACCGCTGTCACTTGTATAGACCATTTCTGCTCATTGAATAGTTGTTGAAGATGGTAGCCGCCGCTGTCACTTTTATAGATCATTTCTACTCATTGAATAGTTGTTCAAGATGGTAGCCGCCGCTGTCACTTTTATAGATCATTTCTACTCATTGAATAGTTGTTCAAGATGGCAGCCACTGCTGTCACTTTTATAGACCATTTCTACTCATTGAATATTTTGTTCAAGATGGCAGCCACCGCTGTCACTTGTATAGACCATTTCCACTCTTTGAATAGTTGTTCAAGATGGCATTCACTGCTGTCACTTTTATAGACCATTTCTACTCATTGAATATTTTGTTCAAGATGGCAGCCACCGCTGTCACTTGTATAGACCATTTCTACTCATTGAATAGTTGTTTAAGATGGCAGCCACTGCTGTCACTTTTATAGACCATTTCTACTCATTGAATAGTTGTTTAAGATGGCAACCATCGCTGTCACTTTTATAGATCATTTCTACTCATTGAATATTTTGTTCAAGATGGCAGCCACCGCTGTCACTTGTATAGACCATTTCTACTCATTGAATAGTTGTTCAAGATGGCAGCTACCGCTGTCACTTGTATAGACCATTTCTACTCATTGAGTAGTTGTTCAAGATGGCAGCCACCGCTGTCACTTGTATAGATCATTTCTACTCATTGAATATTTTGTTCAAGATGGCAGCCACCGCTGTCACTTTTATAGACCATTTCTACTCATTGAATATTTTGTTCAAGATGGCAGCCACCGCTGTCACTTGTATAGACCATTTCCACTCATTGAATAGTTGTTCAAGATGGCAGCCACCGCTGTCACTTTTATAGATCATTTCTACTCATTGAATAGATGTTCAAGATGGCAGGCACTGCTGTCACTTTTACAGACCATTTCTACTCATTGAAAAGTTGTTCAAGATGGCAGCTACCGCTGTCACTTGTATAGACCATTTCTGCTCATTGAATAGTTGTTCAAGATGGTAGCCGCCGCTGTCACTTTTATAGACCATTTCTACTCATTGAAAAGTTGTTCAAGATGGCAGCCACTGCTGTCACTTTTATAGACCATTTCTACTCATTGAATATTTTGTTCAAGATGGCAGCCACCGCTGTCACTTGTATAGACCATTTCTACTCATTGAATATTTTGTTCAAGATGGCAGCCACCGCTGTCACTTGTATAGACCATTTCTACTCATTGAATATTTTGTTCAAGATGGCAGCCACCGCTGTCACTTGTATAGACCATTTCTACTCATTGAATAGATGTTCAAGATGGCAGGCACCGCTGTCACTTTTATAGACCATTTCTACTCATTGAAAAGTTGTTCAAGATGGCAGCCACCGCTGTCACTTGTATAGACAATTTCTACTCATTGAATAGTTGTTCAAGATGGTAGCCGCCGCTGTCACTTGTATAGATCATTTCTACTCATTGAATAGTTTTTCAAGGTGGCAGCCACCGCTGTCACTTTTATAGATCATTTCTACTCATTGAATATTTTGTTCAAGATGGCAGCCACCGCTGTCACTTTTATAGACCATTTCTACTCATTGAATAGTTGTTCAAGATGGCAGCCACCGCTGTCACTTTTATAGATCATTTCTACTCATTGAATAGTTGTTCAAGATGGCAGGCACCGCTGTCACTTTTATAGACCATTTCTACTCATTGAAAAGTTGTTCAAGATGGCAGCCACTGCTGTCACTTTTATAGACCATTTCTACTCATTGAATATTTTGTTCAAGATGGCAGCTACCGCTGTCACTTGTATAGACCATTTCTGCTCATTGAATAGTTGTTGAAGATGGTAGCCGCCGCTGTCACTTTTATAGATCATTTCTACTCATTGAATAGTTGTTCAAGATGGTAGCCGCCGCTGTCACTTTTATAGATCATTTCTACTCATTGAATAGTTGTTCAAGATGGCAGCCACTGCTGTCACTTTTATAGACCATTTCTACTCATTGAATATTTTGTTCAAGATGGCAGCCACCGCTGTCACTTGTATAGACCATTTCCACTCTTTGAATAGTTGTTCAAGATGGCATTCACTGCTGTCACTTTTATAGACCATTTCTACTCATTGAATATTTTGTTCAAGATGGCAGCCACCGCTGTCACTTGTATAGACCATTTCTACTCATTGAATAGTTGTTTAAGATGGCAGCCACTGCTGTCACTTTTATAGACCATTTCTACTCATTGAATAGTTGTTTAAGATGGCAACCATCGCTGTCACTTTTATAGATCATTTCTACTCATTGAATATTTTGTTCAAGATGGCAGCCACCGCTGTCACTTGTATAGACCATTTCTACTCATTGAATAGTTGTTCAAGATGGCAGCTACCGCTGTCACTTGTATAGACCATTTCTACTCATTGAGTAGTTGTTCAAGATGGCAGCCACCGCTGTCACTTGTATAGATCATTTCTACTCATTGAATATTTTGTTCAAGATGGCAGCCACCGCTGTCACTTTTATAGACCATTTCTACTCATTGAATATTTTGTTCAAGATGGCAGCCACCGCTGTCACTTGTATAGACCATTTCTACTCATTGAATAGTTGTTCAAGATGGCAGCCACCGCTGTCACTCTTATAGACCATTTCTACTCATTGAAAAGTTGTTCAAGATGGCAGCCACCGCTGTCACTTTTATAGACCATTTCTACTCATTGAATAGTTGTTCAAGATGGCAGCCACCACTGTTATGTTATAGACCATTTCTACTCATTGAATATTTGTTCAAGATGGCAGCCACCGCTGTCACTTGTATAGACCATTTCTACTCATTGAATATTTTGTTCAAGATGGCAGCCACCGCTGTCACTTGTATAGACCATTTCTACTCATTGAATATTTTGTTCAAGATGGCAGCCACCGCTGTCACTTGTATAGACCATTTCTACTCATTGAATATTTTGTTCAAGATGGCAGCCACCGCTGTCACTTGTATAGACCATTTCTACTCATTGAATATTTTGTTCAAGATGGCAGCCACCGCTGTCACTTGTATAGACCATTTCCACTCATTGAATAGTTGTTCAAGATGGCAGCCACCGCTGTCACTTTTATAGATCATTTCTACTCATTGAATAGATGTTCAAGATGGCAGGCACTGCTGTCACTTTTATAGACCATTTCTACTCATTGAAAAGTTGTTCAAGATGGCAGCTACCGCTGTCACTTGTATAGACCATTTCTGCTCATTGAATAGTTGTTCAAGATGGTAGCCGCCGCTGTCACTTTTATAGACCATTTCTACTCATTGAATATTTTGTTCAAGATGGCAGCCACCACTGTTACTTGTATAGACCTCTTCTACTCATTGAATAGTTGTTCAAGATGGCAGCCACCGCTGTCACTTTTATAGACCATTTCTACTCATTGAATAGTTGTTCAAGATGGCAGCCACCGCTGTCACTCTTATAGACCATTTCTACTCATTGAAAAGTTGTTCAAGATGGCAGCCACCGCTGTCACTTTTATAGACCATTTCTACTCATTGAATAGTTGTTCAAGATGGCAGCCACCACTGTTATTTTATAGACCATTTCTACTCATTGAATATTTGTTCAAGATGGCAGCCATCGCTGTCACTTGTATAGACCATTTCTACTCATTGAATATTTTGTTCAAGATGGCAGCCACCGCTGTCACTTGTATAGACCATTTCTACTCATTGAATATTTTGTTCAAGATGGCAGCCACCGCTGTCACTTGTATAGACCATTTCTACTCATTGAATATTTTGTTCAAGATGGCAGCCACCGCTGTCACTTGTATAGACCATTTCTACTCATTGAATATTTTGTTCAAGATGGCAGCCACCGCTGTCACTTGTATAGACCATTTCCACTCATTGAATAGTTGTTCAAGATGGCAGCCACCGCTGTCACTTTTATAGATCATTTCTACTCATTGAATAGATGTTCAAGATGGCAGGCACTGCTGTCACTTTTATAGACCATTTCTACTCATTGAAAAGTTGTTCAAGATGGCAGCTACCGCTGTCACTTGTATAGACCATTTCTGCTCATTGAATAGTTGTTCAAGATGGTAGCCGCCGCTGTCACTTTTATAGACCATTTCTACTCATTGAAAAGTTGTTCAAGATGGCAGCCACTGCTGTCACTTTTATAGACCATTTCTACTCATTGAATATTTTGTTCAAGATGGCAGCCACCGCTGTCACTTGTATAGACCATTTCTACTCATTGAATATTTTGTTCAAGATGGCAGCCACCGCTGTCACTTGTATAGACCATTTCTACTCATTGAATAGATGTTCAAGATGGCAGGCACCGCTGTCACTTTTATAGACCATTTCTACTCATTGAAAAGTTGTTCAAGATGGCAGCCACCGCTGTCACTTGTATAGACAATTTCTACTCATTGAATAGTTGTTCAAGATGGTAGCCGCCGCTGTCACTTGTATAGATCATTTCTACTCATTGAATAGTTTTTCAAGATGGCAGCCACCGCTGTCACTTTTATAGATCATTTCTACTCATTGAATATTTTGTTCAAGATGGCAGCCACCGCTGTCACTTTTATAGACCATTTCTACTCATTGAATAGTTGTTCAAGATGGCAGCCACCGCTGTCACTTTTATAGATCATTTCTACTCATTGAATAGTTGTTCAAGATGGCAGGCACCGCTGTCACTTTTATAGACCATTTCTACTCATTGAAAAGTTGTTCAAGATGGCAGCCACTGCTGTCACTTTTATAGACCATTTCTACTCATTGAATATTTTGTTCAAGATGGCAGCTACCGCTGTCACTTGTATAGACCATTTCTGCTCATTGAATAGTTGTTGAAGATGGTAGCCGCCGCTGTCACTTTTATAGATCATTTCTACTCATTGAATAGTTGTTCAAGATGGTAGCCGCCGCTGTCACTTTTATAGATCATTTCTACTCATTGAATAGTTGTTCAAGATGGCAGCCACTGCTGTCACTTTTATAGACCATTTCTACTCATTGAATATTTTGTTCAAGATGGCAGCCACCGCTGTCACTTGTATAGACCATTTCCACTCTTTGAATAGTTGTTCAAGATGGCATTCACTGCTGTCACTTTTATAGACCATTTCTACTCATTGAATATTTTGTTCAAGATGGCAGCCACCGCTGTCACTTGTATAGACCATTTCTACTCATTGAATAGTTGTTTAAGATGGCAGCCACTGCTGTCACTTTTATAGACCATTTCTACTCATTGAATAGTTGTTTAAGATGGCAACCATCGCTGTCACTTTTATAGATCATTTCTACTCATTGAATATTTTGTTCAAGATGGCAGCCACCGCTGTCACTTGTATAGACCATTTCTACTCATTGAATAGTTGTTCAAGATGGCAGCTACCGCTGTCACTTGTATAGACCATTTCTACTCATTGAGTAGTTGTTCAAGATGGCAGCCACCGCTGTCACTTGTATAGATCATTTCTACTCATTGAATATTTTGTTCAAGATGGCAGCCACCGCTGTCACTTTTATAGACCATTTCTACTCATTGAATATTTTGTTCAAGATGGCAGCCACCGCTGTCACTTGTATAGACCATTTCCACTCATTGAATAGTTGTTCAAGATGGCAGCCACCGCTGTCACTTTTATAGATCATTTCTACTCATTGAATAGATGTTCAAGATGGCAGGCACTGCTGTCACTTTTACAGACCATTTCTACTCATTGAAAAGTTGTTCAAGATGGCAGCTACCGCTGTCACTTGTATAGACCATTTCTGCTCATTGAATAGTTGTTCAAGATGGTAGCCGCCGCTGTCACTTTTATAGACCATTTCTACTCATTGAAAAGTTGTTCAAGATGGCAGCCACTGCTGTCACTTTTATAGACCATTTCTACTCATTGAATATTTTGTTCAAGATGGCAGCCACCGCTGTCACTTGTATAGACCATTTCTACTCATTGAATATTTTGTTCAAGATGGCAGCCACCGCTGTCACTTGTATAGACCATTTCTACTCATTGAATATTTTGTTCAAGATGGCAGCCACCGCTGTCACTTGTATAGACCATTTCTACTCATTGAATAGATGTTCAAGATGGCAGGCACCGCTGTCACTTTTATAGACCATTTCTACTCATTGAAAAGTTGTTCAAGATGGCAGCCACCGCTGTCACTTGTATAGACAATTTCTACTCATTGAATAGTTGTTCAAGATGGTAGCCGCCGCTGTCACTTGTATAGATCATTTCTACTCATTGAATAGTTTTTCAAGGTGGCAGCCACCGCTGTCACTTTTATAGATCATTTCTACTCATTGAATATTTTGTTCAAGATGGCAGCCACCGCTGTCACTTTTATAGACCATTTCTACTCATTGAATAGTTGTTCAAGATGGCAGCCACCGCTGTCACTTTTATAGATCATTTCTACTCATTGAATAGTTGTTCAAGATGGCAGGCACCGCTGTCACTTTTATAGACCATTTCTACTCATTGAAAAGTTGTTCAAGATGGCAGCCACTGCTGTCACTTTTATAGACCATTTCTACTCATTGAATATTTTGTTCAAGATGGCAGCTACCGCTGTCACTTGTATAGACCATTTCTGCTCATTGAATAGTTGTTGAAGATGGTAGCCGCCGCTGTCACTTTTATAGATCATTTCTACTCATTGAATAGTTGTTCAAGATGGTAGCCGCCGCTGTCACTTTTATAGATCATTTCTACTCATTGAATAGTTGTTCAAGATGGCAGCCACTGCTGTCACTTTTATAGACCATTTCTACTCATTGAATATTTTGTTCAAGATGGCAGCTACCGCTGTCACTTGTATAGACCATTTCTACTCATTGAATAGTTGTTCAAGATGGTAGCCGCCGCTGTCACTTTTATAGATCATTTCTACTCATTGAATAGTTGTTCAAGATGGCAGCCACCGCTGTCACTTTTATAGATCATTTCTACTCATTGAATATTTTGTTCAAGATGGCAGCCACTGCTGTCACTTTTATAGACCATTTCTACTCATTGAATAGTTGTTCAAGATGGTAGCCGCCGCTGTCACTTTTATAGATCATTTCTACTCATTGAATAGTTGTTCAAGATGGCAGCCACTGCTGTCACTTTTATAGACCATTTCTACTCATTGAATATTTTGTTCAAGATGGCAGCTACCGCTGTCACTTGTATAGACCATTTCTACTCATTGAATAGTTGTTCAAGATGGTAGCCGCCGCTGTCACTTTTATAGATCATTTCTACTCATTGAATAGTTGTTCAAGATGGCAGCCACCGCTGTCACTTTTATAGATCATTTCTACTCATTGAATATTTTGTTCAAGATGGCAGCCACTGCTGTCACTTTTATAGACCATTTCTACTCATTGAATAGTTGTTCAAGATGGCAGCCACCGCTGTCACTTTTATAGATCATTTCTACTCATTGAATAGTTGTTCAAGATGGCAGCCACCGCTGTCACTTGTATAGACCATTTCTACTCATTGAATAGTTGTTTAAGATGGCAGCCACTGCTGTCACTTTTATAGACCATTTCTACTCATTGAATAGTTGTTTAAGATGGCAACCATCGCTGTCACTTTTATAGATCATTTCTACTCATTGAATATTTTGTTCAAGATGGCAGCCACCGCTGTCACTTGTATAGACCATTTCTACTCATTGAATAGTTGTTCAAGATGGCAGCTACCGCTGTCACTTGTATAGACCATTTCTACTCATTGAGTAGTTGTTCAAGATGGCAGCCACCGCTGTCACTTGTATAGATCATTTCTACTCATTGAATATTTTGTTCAAGATGGCAGCCACCGCTGTCACTTTTATAGACCATTTCTACTCATTGAATATTTTGTTCAAGATGGCAGCCACCGCTGTCACTTGTATAGACCATTTCTACTCATTGAATAGTTGTTCAAGATGGCAGCCACTGCTGTCACTCTTATAGACCATTTCTACTCATTGAATATTTTGTTCAAGATGGCAGCCACCGCTGTATCTAAACCATTTCAACCCATCGAATAGTTTTTCAAGATGGCAGCCATCGCTGTCACTTTTATAGACCATTTCTACCCATTGTATAGTTATTCAAGATGGCAACCATGGCTGTCTATTGTACAAACCATTTTTACTTATTCATTAGTTGTTTGATGAATATTTTTGTCATTTTTGGTAAGAAGCGATATTTTCGACTGCTTGTTAAAAACCGCAAGTCTGATTGCTTTAATATCACACATATAGGTACTACAGGTTGACCTTTCTCAGATTTGTTCATTTCGTGGTGATATCTTTAATTCTCTAATTTTGAAGAATATTTTTGTTATTTTTGGTAAGAAGTGATATTTTCGACTGCTTGTTAAAAACCGCAAGTCATATAAGTACCTCAGATAGACATCTTTCAGATTTGTTCATTTTCAAATGATAGCTTCAGTACTTTAATTAAAACGTACATTGCTAATAGTGGAGTTATCTGAGCCGAGAGGCTGCTTGTTGAAACGTACATTGCTAATAGTGGAGCTATCTGAGCCGAGAGGCTGCTTGTTGAAACGTGCATTGCTAATAGTGGAGCTATCTGAGCCGAGAGGCTGCTTGTTGAAACATACATTGCGAATAGTGGAGCTATCTGAGCCGAGAGGCTGCTTGTTAAATTTATTTATTCATTGATGGAATGTATTATAAACTTTTTAATGCTGAAGTCAAAAATTATTTGAATGTTGATTTCTGAAAAGAAAAAAAAAGCAGCCTCCACTACTATCTTTCAAAACTCAAGTTTAATCCAAGTCCAAGTGCATATAGGTTTCATAGACTAACTCATGACAATGAAATGTTTATTCACCACTACTGTTAGTGTTTATGTTTGCAAGTGAGTGCAAACAAATTGAATAATTAACAGCAAAGAGTCTTCTTCAACATAGTGACAGTACTATTCCTAGAAAGATTAAGCTGGTAATGTAGTCCAGACACTCCTAGAACCAATGATCCTAATCCATTCTGGTGAATAATTTATGTAAGCAGACAGTGACAACTACTATATTAACAATATGTCAGTATCTTAGTATTACTGATGAAATGGAACATTTGAATAGCTATTAATCTCGGCAATTTGTTTCTCACAATGAATAAAACAAGTCTGCTATGTTGGTTTTTCAGTGCATTGTCACCTTTTTCTTTGCCCACAAAGAAACAATGAACAGTCTCCCAGACATGAACCTGACGCATTAACCGAGTGTAGGCTTTGATAAAGTGAGTCTTTGGGGTCAAACTGGTGTCATATGCTAATTATCTCACCGTTGTGAATCATGATTTTTAATTGGCCAAAAGACTTTAGGCAAGAAAAAAAAGTAACTCAATCAATCACACACTTGCTTAGCTCCACCACTCATATAACCAATTTTCCTGTCTCTACAAGTCTATAGTAGAATTGACCTGTATGTTACTTTGAGAACAGTCATGTAATCAATCATTTGGCTTGTTTGTCTGAAAATTTGTCTTTGATACTTTTTGTTCTACAGGCCAAAAATACTGTAAAGCAAAAACAATTCACCTTTGTTTGTTAATGGGTTACCATTAAAGAAGTTATATACTATGTCATTGAAAATATACAAAAATGAGAAATTTGTTTATATTCTTTTATTGCAAATTACAAATATTTGTTGTCAGCACACGAGCACGCAATACTGAATGAACTAATACATTGTTTACAAAACATGCAAGTACTTTTCACTGTGGGAATATCGACTAAAATCTTATAATTCAGCCACTCAAAATATAATTTCCATTTTTCTTCAAATAGTTCAGCCACTCGCATTATAATTATATATTTGATGTGACTTACTTTGTTTTTCTCAACTTTATGCACATACTTTAGTGCACGTAAACTTAACATTGAATATATGAGACACAAGTTAGCCACACTACCTTATACAACATAACCACTTTGTAAAAATATCAAGGTGGAATCTGAATACCATTTTTTGACTGAATGTGAAATGCTCACAACAATTAGAGAAAAATTATTGCAGAAAATCTTGTCATTTCAAAACACCTAAGTACTATTTAGAAATTGTGCTTTATTCTGGAGCCTGCACACAATATAGTGTTGGTTCATACATATTTCAAATGTACAATCTGAAAGAGTATCTCAGGTCAGCAATGTGCTGTGTTGTTGTTGATACTGTATCTCTTTCACAAGAAGGTTTTGGTAATTAAATAAATTTTTAATTATTTTTTCTTTTCTGTCTTCAGTAATTATCTGTCCTAAGTATTTAATTAATTAATTGCTTGAGATTGATATTATTAAAATTAATTTAACTTTTAATGATTTTATTGCACTTTTTCAACTTGCATTCATAATTGATCTTCTGCTTCTGCTGTTAGTGTAGTGTCATCTTATGTTCTAAAAATGTCTTGTTTATAAAATTAAACAAATTCAAATGCAGCCTTTGTGTACACCTCTTCTGATTTGTATTCTCATTAATTCTCCTCCTCTTTCTACTCGGGTTCCAATAGAAGTATGAAAATATATATTTGTAAATTGTATACATGACAATGACAGGAGATAACTAAGCTATAGAGTAAACACTGTATTACCCAGCACTGCTACATTGTATACATCAGCTGTGTAAACATTCCATTTTATCTCAAGCCATTATTCCAGAGTTCTGTTTTTGGTTGTATTTGAAGGTCAATTTGACTTTGAATCCACCTGTTGCTTAATTTGTACTCAATGTTAACATATTTAACCTTCATGAATTAATGTTACATATAATGGTGGCATATCACCAATTTCTAATCCATCTATACATTAACTTTACCAATTATAAATTATTTGTATATATTTACAGTTTTGGTAGTATAGAGATCATACTGCAAACTAAGTGATACCTCCATCTTGTTATTGCTATTTGTTAGTGCCATTGTTTTAATATCGAAATATTTCATGAGTCACCCTTAAATACCACATTGTCATTTCTACTGGTCTCTATCAGTCTGTGGTATATAGAGGATATTTCATGAGTCACCCTTAAATGCCACATTGTCATTTCTACTGGTCTCTATCAGTCTGTGGTATATAGAGGATATTTCATGAGTCACCCTTAAATGCCACATTGTCATTTCTACTGGTCTCTATCAGTCTGTGGTATATAGAGGATATTTCATGAGTCACCCTTAAATACCACATTGTCATTTCTACTGGTCTCTATTAGTCTGTGGTATAAAGAGGATATTTCATGAGTCACCCTTAAATGCCACATTGTCATTTCTACTGGTCTCTATCAGTCTGTGGTATATAGAGGATATTTCATGAGTCACCCTTAAATACCACATTGTCATTTCTACTGGTCTCAATCAGTCTGTGGTATATAGAGGATATTTCATGAGTCACCCTTAAATGCCACATTGTCATTTCTACTGGTCTCTATCAGTCTGTGATATATAGAGGATATTTCATAAGTCACCCTTAAATGCCACATTGTCATTTCTACTGGTCTCTATCAGTCTGTGGTATATAGAGGATATTTCATGAGTCACCCTTAAATACCACATTGTCATTTCTACTGGTCTCTATCAGTCTGTGGTATATAGAGGATATTTCATGAGTCACCCTTAAATACCACATTGTCATTTCTACTGGTTTCTATCAGTCTGTGGTATATAGAGGATATTTCATAAGTCACCTTTAAATGCCACATTGTCATTTCTACTGGTCTCTATCAGTCTGTGGTATATAGAGGATATTTCATGAGTCACCCTTAAATGCCACATTGTTATTTCTACTGGTCTCTATCAGTCTGTGGTATAAAGAGGATATTTCATGAGTCACCCTTAAATGCCACATTGTCATTTCTACTGGTCTCTATCAGTCTGTGGTATATAGAGGATATTTCATGAGTCACCCTTAAATACCACATTGTCATTTCTACTGGTCTCTATCAGTCTGTGGTATATAGAGGATATTTCATGAGTCATCCTTAAATACCACATTGTCATTTCTACTGGTGTCTATCAGTCTGTGGTATATAGAGGCTATTTCATGAGTCACCCTTAAATACCACATTGTTATTTCTACTGGTCTCTATCAGTCTGTGGTATATAGAGGATATTTCATAAGTCACCCTTAAATGCCACATTGTCATTTCTACTGGTCTCTATCAGTCTGTGGTATATAGAGGATATTTCATGAGTCACACTTAAATGCCACATTGTCATTTCTACTGGTCTCTATCAGTCGGTGGTATATAGAGAATATTTCATGAGTCACCCTTAAATACCACATTGTCATTTCTACTGGTCTCTATCAGTCTGTGGTATATAGAGGATATTTCATGAGTCACCCTTAAATGCCACATTATCATTTCTACTGGTCTCTATCAGTCTGTGGTATAAAAAGGATATTTCATAAGTCACCCTTAAATGCCACATTGTCATTTCTACTGGTCTCTATCAGTCTGTGGTATATAGAGGATATTTCATGAGTCACCCTTAAATACCACATTGTCATTTCTACTGGTCTCTATCAGTCTGTGGTATATAGAGGATATTTCATGAGTCACCCTTAAATGCCACATTGTCATTTCTACTGGTCTCTATCAGTCTGTGGTATAAAGAGGATATTTCATAAGTCACCCTTAAATGCCACATTGTCATTTCTACTGGTCTCTATCAGTCTGTGGTATATAGAGGATATTTCATGAGTCACCCTTAAATACCACATTGTTATTTCTACTGGTCTCTATCAGTCTGTGGTATATAGAGGATATTTCATAAGTCACCCTTAAATGCCACATTGTCATTTCTACTGGTCTCTATCAGTCTGTGGTATATAGAGGATATTTCATGAGTCACCTTTTAATACCACATTGTCATTTCTACTGGTCTCTATCAGTCTGTGGTATATAGAGGATATTTCATGAGTCACCCTTAAATACCACATTGTCATTTCTACTGGCCTCTATCAGTCTGTGGTATATAGATGATATTTCATAAGTCACCCTTAAATACCACATTGTCATTTCTACTGGTCTCTATCAGTCTGTGGTATATAGAGGATAATTCATAAGTCATCCTTAAATACCACATTGTCATTTCTACTGGTCTCTATCAGTCTGTGGTATATAGAGGATATTTCATAAGTCACCCTTAAATACCACATTGTCATTTCTACCGGTCTCTATCAGTCTGTGGTATATAGAGGATATTTCATGAGTCACCCTTAAATACCACATTGTCATTTCTACTGGTCTCTATCAGTCTGTGGTATATAGAGGATATTTCATGAGTCACCCTTAAATGCCACATTGTCATTTCTACTGGTCTCTATCAGTCTGTGGTATATAGAGGATATTTCATGAGTCACCCTTAAATACCACATTGTCATTTCTACTGGTCTCTATCAGTCTGTGGTATATAGAGGATATTTCATGAGTCACCTTTTAATACCACATTGTCATTTCTACTGGTCTCTATCAGTCTGTGGTATATAGAGGATATTTCATGAGTCACCCTTAAATACCACATTGTCATTTCTACTGGTCTCTATCAGTCTGTGGTATATAGAGGATATTTCATGAGTCACCCTTAAATGCCACATTGTCATTTCTACTGGTCTCTATCAGTCTGTGGTATATAGAGGATATTTCATGAGTCACCCTTAAATACCACATTGTCATTTCTACTGGTCTCTATCAGTCTGTGGTATATAGAGGATATTTCATGAGTCGCCCTTAAATAGCACATTGTCATTTCTACTGGTCTCTATCAGTCTGTGGTATATAGAGGATATTTCATAAGTCACCCTTAAATGCCACATTGTCATTTCTACTGGTCTCTATCAGTCTGTGGTATATAGAGGATATTTCATGAGTCACCTTTTAATACCACATTGTCATTTCTACTGGTCTCTATCAGTCTGTGGTATATAGAGGATATTTCATAAGTCACCCTTAAATGCCACATTGTCATTTCTACTGTTCTCTATCAGTCTGTGGTATATAGAGGATATTTCATGAGTCACCTTTTAATACCACATTGTCATTTCTACTGGTCTCTATCAGTCTGTGGTATATAGAGGATATTTCATGAGTCACCCTTAAATACCACATTGTCATTTCTACTGGTCTCTATCAGTCTGTGGTATATAGAGGATATTTCATGAGTCACCCTTAAATGCCACATTGTCATTTCTACTGGTCTCTATCAGTCTGTGGTATATAGAAGATATTTCATGAGTCACCCTTAAATACCTCATTGTCATTTCTACTGGTCTCTATCAGTCTGTGGTATATAGAGGATATTTCATGAGTCGCCCTTAAATAGCACATTGTCATTTCTACTGGTCTCTATCAGTCTGTGGTATATAGAGGATATTTCATAAGTCACCCTTAAATGCCACATTGTCATTTCTACTGGTCTCTATCAGTCTGTGGTATATAGAGGATATTTCATGAGTCACCTTTTAATACCACATTGTCATTTCTACTGGTATCTATCAGTCTGTGGTATATAGAGGATATTTCATAAGTCACCCTTAAATGCCACATTGTCATTTCGACTGGTCTCTATCAGTCTGTGGTATATAGAGGATATTTCATGAGTCACCTTTTAATACCACATTGTCATTTCTACTGGTCTCTATCAGTCTGTGGTATATAGAGGATATTTCATGAGTCACCCTTAAATACCACATTGTCATTTCTACTGGTCTCTATCAGTCTGTGGTATATAGAGGATATTTCATAAGTCACCCTTAAATACCACATTGTCATTTCTACTGGTCTCTATCAGTCTGTGGTATATAGAGGATATTTCATGAGTCACCCTTAAATACCACATTGTCATTTCTACTGGTCTCTATCAGTCTGTGGTATATAGAGGATATTTCATGAGTCACCCTTAAATACCACATTGTCATTTCTACTGGTCTCTATCAGTCTGTGGTATATAGAGGATATTTCATGAGTCACCCTTAAATGCCACATTGTCATTTCTACTGGTCTCTATCAGTCTGTGGTATATAGAGGATATTTCATGAGTCACCCTTAAATGCCACATTGTCATTTCTACTGGTCTCTATCAGTCTGTGGTATATAGAGGATATTTCATGAGTCACCCTTAAATGCCACATTGTCATTTCTACTGGTCTCTATCAGTCTGTGGTATAAGGAGGATATTTCATGAGTCACCCTTAAATGCCACATTGCCATGTTGAGTCCATGCTCAGACTGGTATTACTAGTCTGAGGTCCATGGAAAGACCAAATATATGGCTGAATTAGACAAAAAAATGGGTCATGTACAACTTCTGATTAATTAACATATTCAATAGACTGTATAACAAGAGACAAACAATAACTTAAGGTAGCAGGATAGTTTTTTTGCATGAAAAATGTAAACACCTATAATCGGAATAAATTTTACAAGAAACCATACAATCTATATATGTTTGGAAAGCTCTTGACTTGTATTTTTCTATTATTAATATTTTGTGAACATTGTGTTTGTTTTAGCGTCACGTGATTCTGAAAATCGGCAGGGCTGATAATTTAACTAACATGAATAAAATTTTAATTGTCATGTCCACAGTCATTCATGTGATCAAAACCTTTACATTGTTTTGAAGCAAAGGTCATGAAGTTTAAATCTGTATTTCTATTTTTTGCATTAATTTTTTTTTTCTTTCCGAAAATCACAAATTTCAAGCACGTTTTTTGGTGTTAAAGTTAGTGTATACCAATGGTTTGCATGACGTTTGTGAAAAAACGCAATAGAATTTTGCAAATATGTCAATACGGATATGAAGCCAACATATCCAAGAGTAAGAAAAGCTAAACGGCGACATATTAGCGCTACTCACTGAAACGCTATTTAAAATTAGGTCAACGGTAATTGCCAGAAACCGAACACCGTGAAATCGGCACTTTTATGATTTCAAACTTCAATCAACGTTAACTCCCGTTTTTGCTGCAAAATTTACATGGGCTAACTGTAAATGAAATACTTTGAAAGTTGTTTTCGAGAAAAATTATGACCCGACATTTATATCTGTGAAAAACTTTGTTTTTTGGCCGTTTTCTTTCACGCTATGAAGTTTTGTGGCGGTCTGTGCTGATAACGAATGGTGACGTCATTCATTAAAGCTTGGATTATGCAAAGTGAGTGGTTCTGTTTACGAGTAACAAACAATACAGACACTACAATTGGCAGTTGAAGTGTTTTTAAATACAGTGTATTTATTTTGGGGGTCGTTGTATTTGTAAACTTATTAGTTCAAGCATGCCACGAGTTTCGAAGTCTCCTGGAGGCAGAAGAACACCTTCCGACAAAATCCATGACTACCCCAACTATAGCTGCGGTTCCGTAGCTCTTTGGTGCGACATACAATCTAATTTTGCCCTAACAATTTCATTCGGACGTCTTGTTTTTATTTTTGTTATTGTATGTCGAACATATGGGCCGGCCAGTGTCTGTCACGTAAATAATGCAGTCGGCAACATAGGGCTATGATTCCACAGCTACCCCAACTACCATCAATTGTCACTGCTAAGTCAGCCGTCTCTTCTTCGTTTTCAATTTCTTTTAGACTGAACTTGATTTCCCGCAATTTCTGGGCTGCTTCTTTGAACTCGTCTTCCAATAGTAACTCTCCATTTTCAGCCACAGCTCGTACATACTGGCGAAAGGGCGGACCCGTTACTGGTTGAGGTAACCCCAAATAGGTCGACAGTTTCATCAGAGCGTGCAGTCCCTTTCCAATCGCTCGCATTCCAATGGCAGCCTTTCTATTTATTTCGAAAACTGCTCCCTTCTTTCGGGATGACGGGAAGCTAGCACGCTACTATTTCGTTGCCGTGCATTTTGTTCGCATGAATACATTAGATAAAACAACCAAGTATTTATCAGACAGATTTATTACATGTAACATAATTTAGGAATTTAGAAAAACCTAAGCATGCAAGTATACCTACTTGGTGAAAACTCCTCTGAAGTGGGGATCATACAAACCAGGTCTAAGCATATTCTTATCATTGATCAACCTTTACATGTAGTTTGTGGCCTGTTATCAGAATTTTCATGCAATGCATAGCCACCACAGATGACTGTATTTTATTGTTTGCAACCGTATTTTGTAAAAGGGAGCCCCCCCATTGTAACTGCATTTCTTCTGGACTAAGAAAGTAACCCCTTGGTCAGACACCTTTCAATGACAAAGCCAAGATAAAATATTACAGAAATTTTTTGTAAGTTTTTATTCTGTTAACATATAATTACATTGAAGTGGTACATTCATGTACTTTTTTGTTTATTCAAAATTTGTTGTTTCAAAAGCGATTGTTTTGTCTTTGCTGTACTTCCTCATCTAGAAAAGCAGCAGTGCACACATCTTATCAGCTGTGTGTAAACTACAAACAGATATCTTATCAGTTGTTTGTAAATAGCAAATAAAGAAAGTGGCCCAACTTAAAACTATTCACCCTCAGTTCAGTTATGTTTGTAAACCATGCATATTAATGAGATGCACTAGTTGGGTGTACACTGGATAAACAAAAACTTGGCCATTTGTTTGCACACTAGAAAAAAACCAGTTTACTTGTACAAGATTTTTTTTTTTCAATAAAATAAATACACCCATGTATGTAGCATACCTTAGGGAGCTATTCGTGTGATTTTCAAAAAAAATTGTGAAAAGTACTCAAAAAACTATTCTGCTACCTTAACACAGTAGTACCACAAGGAAGCTAACAACAACAAAAAACAACCAAGCCTAAATGTGTCTATGAAGTTTGTTTTGTTTTACGTCTTGAAACAAAGGTTATTTGACTTGAGTAGTTGCTGAGATGTTTACACTCAGTCTGATCACGTACGAGAATTCCTTTATTAATACTGACTAGACAATACATTTACTCATGTGACCATTGATAACACATCCAAGATCCTTTATAGTTTTTAATTATGATGTATTATAGAGTGACACAAATACATGCCATGTTATTGTATACAGGTTTACCACACATTTCATGATGAAGTCAACAATTATCGCCAACATTGGTGGAAATGTAATGGAGTTTGTCAGAAAAAGCCGCCATATTTTGGTGTTGTTAAGCGTGCAATGAACAGAGCCCCTTCAGCAAGGGATCCTTGGTGGGGAGAACATCAACGGTCTTGTGGAGGCATTTACATTAAAATAAAGGAGCCTGATGGATATGGACAAAAGAAATCTAAAAACAAGAGCATTATAACTGCAGCTAAAAAAGGTGAGCACAATGGAGTGCAATTAGCCACACTTGTCTCTGCAATACAATGCATCTGATGAATATTTAATGAGCCGACTTGAATGATGTGAAGGCATGTGTTAAAAAAAGCTGAAAAGTCAATGAAGAAGTATAGGAATTTATGTTAATGACATTAGCATCTATTGTGCATTCAATCACCATGGGGCAGGTGTTGCAACTTTCTCACAGACTCTAAATTATAAAACAACACCATGGGAAGTAGTTTATTCACGTGACTACCAGTATTCTATACTTTCCGTAGTACAATTAATGTATGACTCTCAAATGCAGCTGTTATTGACAAATGACGCACATGTTATATGTGACAGGAGTGTCTCGGCATTGCAAAAGTCTCATGTGATGAGACTGCTTTTAGCTACTAATCATTCCATCTGATGCATTTAGTGTACAGTCCAGCTGCAATGTTGCTCACAGTTACAATACAATTATGGTGTTTTTTCTATTAGAAGTGCTTCTCCAATAGAAATGCATATAAACCTAAAATTGTATTACTGAATCATTAAAATATGTTGTTTTTTTAAAAAATAAAGTAATGTCATTTATGTCAGTATCTGTGCTATGAATCAAGCATATATGATACAAACTCTTTTGTTTGGGCTGTGTAGACCTTACAGATGCCACAAATCAGTCTGTGAAGTTGTATACCATAAACAAATCTATTAATTCTGAGAAGTCAAAATAATTGTTTCTTCAAGAAGGTACAAATAGAATACAAATGTATTTTTGTTTGTATGTCCAAATTAATAGACCATTTTTTCATCGGTTCAATAATTACTGATTTTTTTTTCGGATGAAATAAATACAGACAGACAGTACATTTTCCATGATCCGATGTAGTATTGGCAGGTTTGGGGGGAATTTGACAATAAGTGTCCTTTTAATAGAGCTGTGTAGAAAGTAAAGTAAGTATATATAAGTTGTTTACAATACAAAATTATGTAACTGGAACTTTGTTGATCTAGCATGCTTGTACTGACACAGGGTCAAGCAGTTGTCAAATCAAAGACATGAACTCACACATCAGTTCTATCATGGCATCCATATATGGTAGCAATGAACTTAAACTTTTCACTAACATGGTGCCAAGTCATTCAAGCATTGTCTAAGGTAATGTTATGATCTATATGCAATGTTTTAAAGTTACGTTTATGTTATGAGGAAAAAGTTTGAAATTATTGATGGTACAATGTGTTGTGATCTTTGGTTGGAATCACCGGAGATGTGACTTGACGCTTACATCAAGATCTGTTAAGTTTTGCAACACATCTTTTTTTTTTTAATTTCCTTGCTATGTTTTACATGAATGCTATGAATTTATAAAATACATTTAATAATTATTATTTTTTAACACAATAAATTAAAAGAATGCATTTAATAATTATTATTTTAAAATAAACTGGGTATGTGAATTAATAGGGACTGCTGATTGATACAGTAACCAAGTTATAATTTGTACATCTTGCAACAAAAATAATAGAATTTAGCTTGCATGTTTTTGAAACATATTTGCATTCATTTGAAATTTTCCTCTTATGAGAAATAAATTACAACATAAAAATCATTCTAAATTACTTATGTCACACTTTCTTTTCCTTTCATCAGATACGAAACCATGTCATAAAAAATAGACGCAAACTTTCACACAGCGAAAACTGTTTTTCATTGCCATTTCAGGATATTATCTCTCATTAAATTATTACTACAGGCTGGAAACAGATGTATAATAAGAAGGTTATCCCGAGAATACCGCAAAGTATGCATGCAGGCAGTATGGGAATACTTTGATCTGTGCTATGCATTGGTCTATATGAGCATCATACTGCCTTCGTGTATACTTCGCATTATTTTTGTGATAACCAATCTTATGGCAGTACAAAATTTTATAAATTGAAATCTAGTTTTTTTTGCTAATCACTCATTTCATTATTTTATAGATAAGAAAAAAGATGGCATTGATATACGAAATTTATTTGTTGCCAAGAAACAAGATGAAAATAATGCTGAAGAGGAGGCTAATGATGTCTGTCCTCCACCAGTATTTAGTGGATTGGGTAACAAGCTTGGAGGTTCAACCACAGGAATTTCTCGGTTGCTAGGCAATAGTCATGGATATTCACATAAAGAAAAAGCATCTACATCATTTGACAATGGCCAAGTCGTCTGTATTAACTCATCTGATGAATCTACCAGCTGCAATTATTCAAAGCCATCACTGTGCAGTAAGGGGAATACTTCAACATTTAAAAAAACTAATTTGTTAAAAAAACACAATAAAAAAAAGAGGCCAAGTCCTATAATTTGCTTTAGTAGTTCATCAGAAGATGATGGTAGTGGAGATATTGATGCCAGTAGAGCTGTGAAAAAACCCAAACTTGAATGTGATGTAAGTGAAATTTGCAAAAGTAAAGACAGTTCTTTGACTGCCAATCAAAAATTAGTAGGAGAGCAAAGCTGTGATAAGAGTGGCAGCATGGTAGATTGTCCAGTATGTGCGGATCAGGTACTGAAAACAAACATTAATGATCATCTAGATTTATGTCTGTTCAACCAAACATGAATTAAGTGCATATTTTAGGTAAACCTCAGTTTTACAGACTTGCCATTTGGCAGGATAAGACTCTTGTTATTAATAAAGTAATAATAAGTTAAAAAGGTCCAAAACATACTGGTATATTTCTTGGCAATAAAAAAATAAAAAAACACATTAAAAAGTACTACCAGTAATGGAGACATGTGTATTATATTAATATTGCATTATGGATGTAACAGAATACAAACTCCATTCCATATAGAGGCTCATCTATCATAGTATTATATTGTTTTGTTTTTTCATTTAGCACTGGTGTTATTCATCAAAAGTTACTGTTCCTTTATTTATTTTTTATTATGTATGCGTTCTATACATTTACAACACAAAAGAATATTTAAAGTTTAAAAAAATCACACAAGATAAAAATGACTAATAAAGACTGGCATTAAAATAAATGATTGGGACCTGGAAAAAAAATTTACAAATTCAACCATATTTACCGAATCGAAATAAAAAAAAAAAACATACTAAACAATAAAAATTGTTTTGGAAAGTACCTGAAACTTGTTTGAATACAGTGTCTATTGTACAGAATCAAGTATGTAGAGCATGAAATAAAACATCACATGTTAAAAAACTTGATTTGTATGTGTCATGTGTTTGTATTATGCTCTACAGAGAAGAATGTGTAACTGATTTGATGTGATATACCATTACAAATTTCAAGATAAATACGCATTTCTACAATGCAAATAAGTGATTTTCTAAAAGAAATGAAATTTTTTTGTCTTCGTGTATTTGCAGAGTGTATATGTTTTGCCGCCTTGATAAAGCTTATAACCTTGCAAGTCCCCATTTTCATACTGTGTTCGAACGGGGATTAATAATTACAAGGCAGGGCGTTATAGGGTATACAATTAATTAATCCTGTATTACAAGGCAGGACAATATTTTTTATATATTATGAGGCAGGGCAATATGAAGTAAATTACAAGACTGGTGAAAAAAGTATAGCTTTAAGCAGGACTATATGAGGTGTAGAATTACAGGGCATGGCATTATGAGGTGTTGAATTACAGGGCATGGCATTATGAGGTGTTGAATTACAGGGTAGGACTATACGAGGTGTCAAATTACAGGGCAGGGCATTAGGAGGTGTAGAATTACAGGGCATGACATTATGAGGTGTTGAATTACAGGGCATGGCATTATGAGGTGTTGAATTACAGGGTAGGACTATACGAGGTGTAAAATTACAGGGCAGGGCATTATGAGGTGTAGAATTACAGGGTATGGCATTATGAGGTGTAGAACTACAGGGTAGGACTATACGAGGTGTAAAATTACAGGGCAGGGCAGTCTGAGGTGTAGAATTACAGGGTTAGGACTATATGAGGTGTAGAATTACAGGGCAGGGCAATATGAGGTGTAAAATTACAGGGCAGGGCAGTCTGAGGTGTAGAATTACAGGGTTAGGACTATATGAGGTGTAGAATTACAGGCCAGGGCAATATGAGGTGTAAAATTACAGGGCAGGGCAGTATGAGGTGTAGAATTACATGGTATGGCTATACAAGGTGTAGGATTACAGGGTAGGGCTATATGAGGTGTAGAATTACAGAGCATGGCAGTCTGAGGTGTAGAATTACATGGTATGGCTATACGAGGTGTAGAATTACAGGCTAGGGCTATATGAGGTGTAGAATTACAGGCTAGGGCTATATGAGGTGTAGAATTACAGGGTAGGGCTATATGAGGTGTAGAATTACAGAGCATGGCAGTCTGAGGTGTAGAATTACATGGTATGGCTATACGAGGTGTAGAATTACAGGCTAGGGCTATACGAGGTGTAGAATTACAGGCTAGGGCTATATGAGGTGTAGAATTACAGAGCATGGCAGTCTGAGGTGTAGAAATACATGGTATGGCTATACGAGGTGTAGAATTACAGGCTAGGGCTATATGAGGTGTAGGATTACAGGGTTATGGCTATATGAGGTGTAGAATTACAGGCTAGGGCATTATGAGATGTAGAATTACAGGGTAGGGCTATATGAGGTGTAGAATTACAGGATAGGGCTATATGAGGTGTAGAATTACAGGGTAGGGCTATATGAGGTGTAGAATTACAGGACATGGCAGTCTGAGGTGTACAATTACAGGGTAGGACTATATGGGGTGTAGAATTACAGGACATGGCAATCTGAGGTGTACAATTACATGGTTAAGGCTATATGAGGTGTAGAATTACAGGATAGGGCTATATGAGGTGTAGAATTACAGGGTAGGGCTATATGAGGTGTAGAATTACAGGGTAGGGCTATATGAGGTGTAGAATTACAGGGTAGGGCTATATGGGGTGTAGAATTACAGGACATGGCAGTCTGAGGTGTAGAATTACATGGTTAAGGCTATATGAGGTGTAGAATTACAGGATAGGGCTATATGAGGTGTAGAATTACAGGATAGGGCTATATGAGGTGTAGAATTACAGGGTAGGGCTATATGAGGTGTAGAATTACAGGGTTAAGGCTATATGAGGTGTAGAATTACAGGGTTAAGGCTATATGAGGTGTAGAATTACAGGATAGGGCTATATGAGGTGTAGAATTACAGGGTAGGGCTATATGAGGTGTAGAATTACAGGGTTAAGGCTATATGAGGTGTAGAATTACAGGATAGGGCTATATGAGGTGTAGAATTACAGGATAGGGCTATATGAGGTGTAGAATTACAGGGTAGGGCTATATGAGGTGTAGAATTACAGGGTTAAGGCTATATGAGGTGTAGAATTATAGGACATGGCAGTCTGAGGTGTAAAATTACAGGGTTAAGGCTATATGAGGTGTAGAATTCCAGGGTTAAGGCTATATGAGGTGTAGAATTACAGGACATGGCAGTCTGAGGTGTAGAATTACAGGACATGGCAGTCTGAGGTGTAGAATTACAGGATAGGGCTATATGAGGTGTAGAATTACAGGGTTAAGGCTATATGAGGTGTAGAATTATAGGACATGGCAGTCTGAGGTGTAGAATTACAGGGTTAAGGCTATATGAGGTGTAGAATTACAGGGTAGGGCTATATGGGGTGTAGAATTACAGGGTTAAGGCTATATGAGATGTAGAATTACAGGGTAGGGCTATATGGGGTGTAGAATTACAGGGTAGGGCTATATGAGGTGTAGAATTACAGGATAGGGCTATATGAGGTGTAGAATTACAGGACATGGCAGTCTGAGGTGTAGAATTACAGGGTTAAGGCTATATGAGGTGTGGAATTACAGAGTAGGGATATATGAGCTGTTGAATTACAGGGTAGGGCTATATGAGGTGTAGAATTACAGGAAGGGCTATATGAGGTGTAGAATTACAGGGTAGGGCTATATGAGGTGTAGAATTACAGGATAGGACTATATGAGGTGTAGAATTACAGGGTTAAGGCTATATGAGGTGTAGAATTACAGGGTAGGGCTATATGAGGTGTAGAATTACAGGATAGAGCTATATGAGGTGTAGAATTACAGGGTTAAGGCTATATGAGGTGTAGAATTACAGGGCATGGCAGTCTGAGGTGTAGGATTACAGGGTTATGGCTATGTGAGGTGTAGAATTACAGGGTAGGGATATATGAGGTGTAGAATTACAGGGTAGGGCTATATGACGTGTAGAATTACAGGGTAGGGCTATATGAGGTGTAGAATTACAGGGTAGGGCTATATAGGGTGTAGAATTACAGGACATGGCAGTCTGAGGTGTAGAATTACATGGTTAAGGCTATATGAGGTGTAGAATTACAGGATAGGGCTATATGAGGTGTAGAATTACAGGGTAGGGCTATATGAGGTGTAGAATTACAGGGTAGGGCTATATGAGGTGTAGAATTACATTGTTAAGGCTATATGAGGTGTAGAATTACAGGGTTAAGGCTATATGAGGTGTAGAATTATAGGACATAGCAGTCTGGGGTGTAAAATTACAGGGTTAAGGCTATATGAGGTGTAGAATTCCAGGGTTAAGGTTATATGAGGTGTAGAATTACAGGGTAGGGCTATATGAGGTGTAGAATTACAGGATAGGGCTATATGAGGTGTAGAATTACAGGACATGGCAGTCTGAGGTGTAGAATTACAGGGTTAAGGCTATATGAGGTGTAGAATTACAGGGTAGGGCTATATGAGGTGTAGAATTACAGGATAGAGCTATATGAGGTGTAGAATTACAGGGTTAAGGCTATATGAGGTGTAGAATTACAGGGCATGGCAGTCTGAGGTGTAGGATTACAGGGTTATGGCTATGTGAGGTGTAGAATTACAGGGTAGGGATATATGAGATGTACAATTACAGGGTAGGGCTATATGAGGTGTAGAATTACAGGGTAGGGCTATATGAGGTGTATAATTACAGGGTAGGGCTATATGAGGTGTAGAATTACAGGATAGGGCTATATGAGGTGTAGAATTACAGGGTTAAGGCTATATGAGGTGTAGAATTACAGGGCATGGCAGTCTGAGGTGTAGGATTACAGGGTTATGGCTATGTGAGGTGTAGAATTACAGGGTAGGGATATATGAGATGTACAATTACAGGGTAGGGCTATATGAGGTGTAGAATTACAGGGTAGGGCTATATGAGGTGTATAATTACAGGGTAGGGCTATATGAGGTGTAGAATTACAGGATAGGGCTATATGAGGTGTAGAATTACAGGACATGGCAGTCTGAGGTGTAGAATTACAGGGTTAAGGCTATATGAGGTGTAGAATTACAGGGTAGGGCTATATGAGGTGTAGAATTACAGGGAAGGGCTATATGAGGTGTAGAATTACAGGGTAGGGCTATATGAGGTGTAGAATTACAGGGTAGGGATATATGAGGTGTAGAATTACAGGGTAGGGCTATATGAGGTGTAGAATTACAGGGTAGGGCTATATGAGGTGTAGAATTACAGGGTAGGGATATATGAGGTGTAGAATTACAGGACATGGCAGTCTGAGGTGTAGAATTACAGGGTTAAGGCTATATGAGGTGTAGAATTACAGGGTAGGGCTATATGAGGTGTAGAATTACAGGGAAGGGCTATATGAGGTGTAGAATTACAGGGTAGGGCTATATGAGGTGTAGAATTACAGGGTAGGGATATATGAGGTGTAGAATTACAGGGTAGGGCTATATGAGGTGTAGAATTACAGGGTAGGGCTATATGAGGTGTAGAATTACAGGGTAGGGCTATATGAGGTGTAGAATTACATGGTTAAGGCTATGTGAGGTGTAGAATTACAGGGTAGGGATATATGAGGTGTAGAATTACAGAGTAGGGATATATGAGGTGTAGAATTACAGGGTAGGGCTATATGAGGTGTAGAATTACAGGGTAGGGCTATATGAGGTTTAGAATTACAGGGTAGGGATATATGAGGTGTAGAATTACAGGGTAGGGCTATATGAGGTGTAGAATTACAGGACATGGCAGTCTGAGGTGTTGAATTACATGGTTAAGGCTATATGAGGTGTAGAATTACAGGGTAGGGCTATATGAGGTGTAGAATTACATGGTTAAGGCTATATGAGGTGTAGAAGTAGATTTGCAGGGCTGTTTGAGGTGTAGAAGTAAATTTACACGGTATGGCTATATGAGGTGTAGAATTACAGGACATGACAGTCTGAGGTGTAGAACTACAGGGTTAAGGCTATGTGAGGTGTAGAATTACAGGGTAGGGATATATGAGGTGTAGAATTACAGGGTAGGGATATATGAGGTGTAGAATTACAGGATAGGGCTATATGAGATGTAGAATTACAGGGTAGGGATATATGAGGTGTAGAATTACAGAGTAGGGATATATGAGGTGTAGAATTACATGGTTAAGGCTATGTGAGGTGTAGAATTACAGGATAGGGCTATATGAGATGTAGAATTACAGGGTAGGGATATATGAGGTGTAGAATTACAGAGTAGGGATATATGAGGTGTAGAATTACATGGTTAAGGCTATATGAGGTGTAGAATTACAGGATAGGGCTATATGAGATGTAGAATTACAGGGTAGGGATATATGAGGTGTAGAATTACAGGATAGGGCTATATGAGATGTAGAATTACAGGGTAGGGATATATGAGGTGTAGAATTACAGAGTAGGGATATATGAGGTGTAGAATTACATGGTTAAGGCTATGTGAGGTGTAGAATTACAGGGTAGGGATATATGAGGTGTAGAATTACAGGGTAGGGCTATATGAGGTGTAGAATTACAGGGTAGGGCTATATGAGGTGTAGAATTACAGGGTAGGGATATATGAGGTGTAGAATTACAGGGTAGGGATATATGAGGTGTAGAATTACAGGGTAGGGCTATATGAGGTGTAGAATTACAGGGTAGGGCTATATGAGCTGTAGAATTACAGGGTAAGGATATATGAGGTGTAGAATTACAGGGTAGGGCTATATGAGGTGTAGAATTACAGGGTAGGGCTATATGAGGTGTAGAATTACAGGGTAGGGATATATGAGGTGTAGAATTACAGGACATGGCAGTCTGAGGTGTAGAATTACATGGTTAAGGCTATATGAGGTGTAGAATTACAGAGTAGGGATATATGAGGTGTAGAATTACAGGGTAGGGCTATATGAGGTGTAGAATTACAGGGTAGGGCTATATGAGGTGTAGAATTACAGGGTAGGGATATATGAGGTGTAGAATTACAGGGTAGGGCTATATGAGGTGTAGAATTACAGGGTAGGGCTATATGAGGTGTAGAATTACATGGTTAAGGCTATATGAGGTGTAGAATTACAGGGTAGGGATATATGAGGTGTAGAATTACAGAGTAGGGATATATGAGATGTAGAATTACAGGGTAGGGCTATATGAGGTGTAGAATTACATGGTTAAGGCTATATGAGGTGTAGAAGTAGATTTGCAGGGCTGTTTGAGGTGTAGAAGTAAATTTACAGGGTAGGGCTATATGAGGTGTAGAATTACAGGACATGGCAGTCTGAGGTGTAGAACTACAGGGTTAAGGCTATGTGAGGAGTAGAATTACAGGGTAGGGATATATGAGGTGTAGAATTACAGGGTAGGGCTATATGAGGTGTAGAATTACAGGATAGGGCTATATGAGGTGTAGAATTACAGGGTAGGGATATATGAGGTGTAGAATTACAGGGTAGGGCTATATGAGGTGTAGAATTACAGGATAGGGCTATATGAGGTGTAGAATTACAGGGTAGGGATATATGAGGTGTAGAATTACAGGATAGGGCTATATGAGGTGTAGAATTACAGGGTAGGGATATATGAGGTGTAGAATTACAGGATAGGGCTATATGAGGTGTAGAATTACAGGGTAGGGATATATGAGGTGTAGAATTACAGGATAGGGCTATATGAGGTGTAGAATTACAGGATAGGGCTATATGAGGTGTAGAATTACAGGGTAGGGATATATGAGGTGTAGAATTACAGGGTAGGGCTATATGAGGTGTAGAATTACAGGATAGGGCTATATGAGGTGTAGAATTACAGGGTAGGAATATATGAGGTGTAGAATTACAGAGTAGGGATATATGAGGTGTAGAATTACATGGTTAAGGCTATGTGAGGTGTAGAAGTAGATTTGCAGGGCTGTTTGAGGTGTAGAAGTAAATTTACAGGGTAGGGCTATATGAGGTGTAGAATTACATGGTTAAGGCTATATGAGGTGTAGAAGTAGATTTGCATGGGCTGTTTGAGGTGTAGAAGTAAATTTACAGGGTAGGGCTATATGAGGTGTCAAATTATAGCTATATAAGGTATTTCGTTACAGACTGGCAAGTTTAAAAAATTAATGCATTAGCAATTTTCTTCAAATGTCAAAACTTGCAGGCAATTCATTTACTAGTAATTATATATTCACAATTTAAATACAAATTGCAATCTAATAGACTGTCATGTTAAACCACAACCCATCTGCCCGAATGAAAGACAGACAGACTTTGGTTATAGTCACGTATTAATTCTATCGTCATGAAAGATCAATACTAAATTTGATGTTTCACACTGTTTTTGATGTTTCTATATATTTTCCGAGGTAGACTGTCACTTAGTGATAATGGCATTACATCACGATATCTGTATACATGAAGAATTACGGGGTAATAAAAAAGAGGGAACACCTGCGTGTGCTGGTGCCTTGGGGAGATAGTCACATTACACACCTCGGTGCAACAAAGGATACTAGTCATTACAGCCAAGTTGTTGGAATCGTCATTTCCTGGCTTGTCAGTCTATTCAATACAAGGGAGTGTTTACCAAAGTAAATTAGCACCAAAATAGAAGACAACAAAAGACCTGAATGCATTATCGTGAAAGAGAGTAGTATTACATAGTTGAGCATTGACATTGTTCTGTTGTCCGGGGTGTGTTATAGCAGGATACGGCTGCCGCTTAAACTAGAAGTCGGCGAGTAACACAGTACGGTTGGACTGGCGCCTTAAACTGGAGGTCGACGTGTGTAGCACAGTAAGGTTCGATTCGCGCCTTAAACTGGAGGTCATCCTATCGATTTTTACAACACCGACAACTGACTAGTTAGTGTTAAGTTGGGGCCAGTCTTCGTCGGGTAGTGTTGATATATGTGTGAATATTTAGCATGAATATAAGTGCCGCTTAAAAACATTTAGTTCGGACGAGTGTCCCTGCAACGGGAAGTAGATGTTACGATACGAACGAGTCCAAAGTCCAGTCCGTGTTTCCGGTCTTTGTGCATCGTGGACTCGGGACAGTGTATACATTTTCGGCGCGTTATATCAGCAGATTGCATGCCAAGGTAAGAAATATGATTTCACGTCAAGTATACATCTCACTTTCCAAGTTTCACATATGAAGCATAACATGAATGTGGTGTGAGCACAGGGTCAGTGGTGTACGTACACAGTGCAGGGCCTTGGGCTATCGTATGGGTATACTAGTTTCTTGTACAGCACGCACTAATACCACGGCAGTATTTATTTATCGGATGATTTGTGGATTAAATCTTATAATTCCTTGACTGTATTAATTATCATCCTAGGTTAATCGAATGTTTTAATCCAATTATTTACTAATATGGACGTGTGAACGATCTTCCACTTAATATATTATTAGCCATGCTGTACTACGTACACGGACGTTGCATGGACCGTGGAGGAAACACATACAACCACTTTATATTTCAATACACGGACTTACATGGGTCAAATGTACAGCATGGGTACACGAAATGGGGCTGGGTGTGGGTGCTTGTTAACCTTGGTCTATTCCTTCACATGGCAGGTATACGAACATCGTTCACTGACAGTTCTCTGCACCGATTCACAAATTTACATGTGGCAACTTGCTTTACTATATGTAGAATTGACGATTTTTACGTATTTCGTATATATTCGTACAGTGGCGGATCCAGCAAAATGTAATGGGGGGGGGGGGGGGGTCCAAGCTACGCTTAAAATTTACGGAGCGTAAATCACAGAGAAGCTATGCGTAATACAGATGATGTGAATCGTCATGAGTTTTGGGGGGAGTGCCCCCTGGTCTCCCTCTAGATCCGCCACTGTATTCCTATATATATATATATATATATACATATTGGCATGCTGCAGTTTCGCTTTGGTAATAATTCGCCGACAGATGGCAAGTACAGCAGCCCTATTGGCCTTGCACGGCGCTCATTGGCTGTTTCAGCACCAAAGAACAAAGGCACAACTATGCACATGAAAGTCCTTAGTGAGTTTATTAATACTAGAAGCCATTGGGTCCGTCTATTCACTGTCTGACTGTTTTCGATGAACATAATGGGTCTCGGTCCCCACCCCCCCTTCATTATAGGAAAGTAATTCTCGGTCACCGTCTGTCATTTTAATATCGCATCCATGTAAGTTGTTATTTTCAATTTTGCTACGCTATTTTTTTAGTTTCTGTTAATTTTTAATATTGCCATTATTATAGCAGTGCAATATTAACTCGGCTATATTGACATGTTATAGTTACTATGGTGAACCCCAAATGCAGCATGTTTGCTTTATTATCTGAACAGCATACGAATGTTGTTATAGATTCGTCTGCTCTGACCGTATCTTGCGTTTCCATTGCTAATACTGTTTTCGTACCAGTTATACACTTAAAGATAACATTGTATTCACTCGTCACTGGGCTTTCCCGTGCAAATGTACTGTGAAATGAATACCTCGATCACTTCCTGTAGAAATTCAATATCTACTTTAGGTAGAAGGCCGTCATTGTACCACGGAGGTAAACAAAATATCATACATGTTACAATCCATCGTAGTTTGCTGATAGAAACTGTGCATTCCAGTCTCATAAGTGACGTCGTTTAGCAGATTTTAATGCAAATGTTAATCTGTGGTTATATGGGTCAGCTGTGTGGACAAGCTGTACAAATGCAAGATTGGCGTCACCCTGGTTAATTATTATCGTTCTTACTATTTACAGATAATTTATCCCAGTAGTTCTGATTTTCTTTGTCAGAATGACTTTTCAGATGAGTGCGTTGGTTTTTTGCTCTCTGGTATTAATGAATACACTATGTGTATTTGACGCAGTGCCTACTAGTCACAAGACAAGTTTACAAAGTAAGTCTTATTACTCGCATCGTTCTTGACACCGATGGAATTTTACGAATATATCACACGTGTTTTATATGTATACAGTTTGCATTGTAAACAGTTAATGTTAGCACCTATTTTCAGGTATAACATGAACCAGTGTCAACATAGTATTGGATATAAAAATTACAATTCATCTGTGTGTATTTTGTGGGCATATTTCTTATTTTAGTTAAGAGATGGATTTTCTTATTGTGGTGTGTGCCGATGTCGTTACGCGTTTAATATTCACCGGGAAATCATTCTTGCTTTTGTAAATTTCCCTGAGACAATGAGTGTTTGGTGGTATGAATGGAAATGTCTCGCATGATAAATAGTACAGTCAATAAAGCTCTGGTTTTGAACGCTTCGAACAATACTGTACTGTCAGAACATTGAACTCTGACAACGCACGAAGGTCGTACATCTCTAATAGTGTTGAATATATCTATTTCCCCCCAGAACTGACTAAAGTTGGCGTAGAGGCAATTCGAAATGATCTCAGCGAAGGGATACATAAATTGAGAGAAGTCCACGGTCTGATGTTAGACGATGAACGTGTTAGAATAATTGCCATGCACCAAGCAAACCGAACCCATCAATTAGCGCTACAACACTTAATTACAGAGTGGGAAAACCTAAAGTACACCAATCAAACTTGCGTTAGTAGCCTTCAAGAACTCTATGTAAAGCAGTGCATACCCTGTCTTATTTGGGAATGCGTCGAGCGCTATGATACGTATTGCCGCCTAGTGCCCGTTCAACAAGCCGACGTCGCATTGCTCACTGCGGGCGAATTTGAGACGAATGTTCGCGGAATTTTCGAAGACGGTGTAAATGACGTTTTGGAAACAAATATTCAAGAATGGTTCACAAGCAGTGATGACAATTTGGTTTATCTCATAGATGAATTGGATTGGCTGTGGTTACAAATACAACGTACAGCGGAAGATATAAGCGCTTTCGGAACAGGTGATGCCCGGGGAGGCTGGCTTGTTGACATCACTGATGAGTTTATTGAATTTTTCATCAATAATCTTAATGCTTGGCTGAAGAGGGAAGGCGACGAAATTGTTGATTCAGTTACAGACCGAGTTGATGGATGGTTTGATAACTCAGATGAAAGCTTTTTGGAAAATGTCAAGAAAACACTAGGATCGTTTTGGGACGACTTGACGGATTGGGTTGATGACACTAAATCGGCTGCGAGTGAGTCTTTGACTGCAGTAAAAGATGACGTCAGTGGGTTCTACAACGAAAATATCAGCCGTCACGTTACCAAGATAACAAATAAAACAGTTGAAACTTTCCATGACATTCAGGACACTATTGACGATTATTACAATACGCATTTAGCAGAATCAACTAATGACTCAAACAAAATGGACAATCTCGTCACTTCCAGTGGCGTTGGGGATAAACCAGATGACGTCACAGAATGGTTTGATGATACATTTTCTACCGTTTTCAAAGTCGTGGCAAATAAGACAAGAGAACAGGTGGACACTGTGTTTGGCGGTCTTCGTGATCTCTTTGGTACGTTATCTGTATTTAAAAATCTTTATTACACAACTACAGGCCGTCCGGATATGACTTCGTAAAATGTTGGGTTTATAGTCCGGGCTCTATTCTATACTGTGAATTGCGAGTTTCTACTATAAACAGTTATATTAAATTTGACTATAATGCATTGTAAGCCGTTGTTCATGCCAGGAGTGTTTTTTAACATTTTATTCACAGGTGGTCGCTTCCACGACAGGCGTCGACGATCGACTTCAGACAGTAGCATTGCCCTGGGCCGCCTCAATACGTCCCGCCGTGGAGATCGCCAGGCCACGTGCAAGGAGTTGAATGATGACGGAAGTCGTGGTCAGGCTTGCATGGCGTTTGCTTCAAAGTGTCCCGATTGTAACCTGCTCCCACAAACAGGTGAATACATTTTTTTTTCTTGTTCTTAGTTTGGAGTGAGCCAGGAAAACAAACTCATATTGTGTATCATGAATGTGGGTAGGCACGTGACATATTCAATATAATACGTAGATGTTATTGTGAGACTTCGACCGTTGCTTAATGTAGTCAGACACGTGCACTTGCATATTAATAAGGAAAGTGACACGCGCCGTGCTATAGTATCTGTCAATGTGATCAGCTCCTGTTCGCAGTTCCCAGTTGAATTCGGTGTTGAATCACAATTGGTTCTCACCAACACAAATAAATCGGGTACTCGTGGTTTAGGTTGATGTTCTTGTCTTGTTTTCTGTACTATGATATTTGAACACCACCAGTCTAAATTGACTGCATTGGATGGTGGCTAAATCACGTGACAATAGCATTGTTATCAATTATTGGATGCCAATATGTGTTTGGTATACTGGCACATTGTCGTATACTGGGGTGGGATGAATCGCTTGATGCAGTGTGATATGTGGTTCAGTGGCAGATGGTTAGTAATGCCCGGAGGGAGGGAGGCCCGATGATTGTGACAATAATTACAATAAGTGTATTTACTGAAGGCAATTGATATGCAAATTAAGTGTCACGATTTCTCAAAGAAGCATCAGTGTTAATAGAAATGAATGAAGTGATGTACAACGTGTCCATGAAGCAGTCAATTTACATGTTTTAGTTTTCCTTATCCGGTATTTCTCTTCTTTCATAACAGACTGTGCAGGTTTGGGACATGCCAAGGAAGCAGTCTACAAATCACTCGTTGATTTCACCAATGCCACTGCAATGTACAAAACCGTATTTGAAGCTTTCAGAGAGGGACAAGAGGAGTATTACAGTGGTTTGCAGAGTTTAGCAAGTCGATACAGATGGATTGCTAATTTTCAACAACTTCCTCTAAACAAACGTGGATATAGGATACTTAAGGTAAGTTATGTTAATACGTGATGACAGTAACACCTCTCAACCCAACGCACAATTCAAACTGAAACAAGATGTTTAATTTCTATTGGCGGATTGAATAACATTGGAACGTGTTGAAATTATGTCAATGCACACTACCCTCGCTGGTTTGATTTACTGGCATTGACATTTATAAATATTTATAAAGATGAAGGGAATACCTTTGTTGCACCAAGAGTAGTGTGTTCATTTAAATATGTTGTGGATATTCTTATCAAAGCTGATTTGTTTTAATTTGTATTATTGAATATTCTGCTTACATTTGGTATTCTATACACACTGAAAAACACCACAAAACGTGGGTGTCAACACTTTTCATCTTCCATTATATAGTGAATTTCATAAAAGCATGAACATTTTAAATGGAAATTAATAAAATATTCATAAAACAATTACCAAGGGAGACCTCAATCCAAAGATTACGTTTTTCACTGGCTGTAGAAGTCATTTGGTCCACTACCCATGAGTCTTTGCAAGTTTCTTTTTATCATTGGCCATGCATCTATTTAGGTGTTGTGATTGGTCAAGTTGTTTTCAAATGTTATTTCAAATAACATCCATGCCATCATGAAATTCACTGTAATTCCTTCTTGATGTAAGAACATTATAACATAAATATACAAGTTTGTCAATATCAAATATAAATAAAATTTATTTTCTATATTGTTATTTTTTTTATATTGCAGTTAAATTTTGAACCAGCCGTGGAAGATTCTGATCCAAGTAATGAGTTTTCACCTGTAGAAGTGACTGTTGTAATGTTTGGTGAATCGCCATATACTTTTGTTGTAGACTTGCCAGTAAACCCAATGAACTATGATATTGCAGGAACTGTGATTGCTGCAAGAGCATTGGCAAAGTACGCTAGTCATGCAGTGTAATGATAGCGCCCTCTATGTTCTGTAATTGAATATTTAACATATGTGATAGTGTGAATATGTATATTGTTATTAGTTTTAAACAAGCTGCCAAAGAATTTTACCGTTATATTTCTTGTCTGTCGCCTTTACTCTTAAAAGAGTGTTTTGGATGTTGTATGTGTGTACTGCCAATGTGATGAAGTGATTGCGGCTATGCTACTTATCAACCAGTATTTTATGTGATTTTATAGAAAAGTTTATGATTTTTTTAAAGAAAATGCATAATTGTTTGTGACAATTAAAGTGAAATTATACAATGTTTGTTGGTTATTTCATTCCTATTGCACTTGGGAAGATAAGAACAAAGATATTGAATATCTACTACCTTGCATGCTGTTGAATAGAAAATTATTGAAATTTATGAAATTTTTTAGCAATGAGTTAATGCTCCCTAACAACAAAATGCTTGTCATGCTAAGTCCTGCCCTCCAGGGACAAATCCTTTTGTGACGTAAATCAGTCCCGCACAATATGTCACCAACACCACAATAAGTGAGGGGGGTATTGAATCAAGTATGATATAATACCTGGGCCACCCTTCTCAAACATATGCCATGACATATTGCCAACTGGGTAACCCCTCTCAAATATGTGCTATAACATTGACATTATTCATTTTGAATAGAACATAGTCACCCCTCTCAAATATGTACCATAACACCTTACCACTTGGGTCACCCCTCTAAAATATGTACCATGAAATCTTGCCACTAGGGCCACCCCTCTCAAATATGTACCATGATATTTTGCCACTTGGGTCACCCCTCTCAAATATGTGCCATAACATCTTGCCACTTGCGTCACCCCTCTCAAATATGTGCCATGATATCTTGCCACTTGGGTCACCCCTCTCAAATATGTACCATAACATCTTGCTACTTGGGTCACCCCTCTAAAATATGTACCATAACATCTTGCCACTTCGGTCACCCCTCTCAAATATGTACTATGAAATCTTGCCAATTGGGTCACCCCTCTAAAATATGTACCATGAAATCTTGCCACTTGGGCAACCACTCTCAAATGTGTACCATAATATTTTGCCACTTGGGTCACCCCTCTCAAATATGTGCCATGAAATCTTGCCACTTGGGTCACCCCTCTCAAATATGTACCATGACATCTTGCCACTTGGGTCACTCCTCTCAAATATGTGCCATGAAATCTTGCCACTTGGGTCACCCCTCTCAAATATGTACCATAACATCTTGCCACTTAGGTCACCCCTCTCAAATATGTACCATGAAATCTTGCCACTTGGGTCACCCCTCTAAAATATGTACCATAACATCTTGCCACTTGGGTCACCCCTCTCAAATATGTACCATGAAATCTCGCCACATGGGACACCCCTCTCAAATATGTACCATAACATCTTGCCACTTAGGTCACACCTCTTAAATATGTACCATGAAATCTTGCCACTTGGGTCACCCCTCTAAAATATGTACCATAACATCTTGCCACTTGGGTCACGCCTCTCAAATATGTACTATAACATCTTGCCACTTGGGTCACCCCTCTCAAATATGTGCCATAACATCTTACCACTTAGGCCACCCCTCTCAAATATGTACCATAACACCTTGCCACTTGGGTCATCCATCTCAAATATGTACCATGAAATCTTGCCACTTGGATCACCCCTTTTAAATATGTACCATGACATCTTGCTACTTGGGTCATCCCTCTTAAGTATGTGCCATGAAATCTTGCCACTTGGGTCACCCCTCTCAAATATGTAAAATAACACCTTACCACTTAGGTCACCCCTCTCAAATATGTACCATAACATCTTGCCACTTGGGTCACCAATCTCAAATATGTACCATAACATCTTGCCACTTGGGTCACCTATCTCAAATATGTACCATGAAATCTTGCCACTTGGATCACCCCTCTCAAATATGTGCCGTGACACCTTGCCACTTGGGTGTCCCCTCTCAAATATGTGTCGTAACATCTTGCCATTTGGGTCACCCCTCTCAAATATGTACCATAACATCTTGCCACTTGGATCACCCCTCTCAAATATATACCATGAAATCTTGACACTTGGGCCACCCCTCTCAAATATGTACCATAACACATTTCTGCTTGCGTCACCCATCTCAAATATGTACCATGACATCTTGCCACTTGGGCCACCCTTCTCAAATATGTACCATAACACCTTGCCACTTGGGTCACCCCTCCCAAATATGTACCATGACATCTTGCCATTTGGGTCACCCCTCTCAAATATGTACCATAACATCTTGCCACTTGGATCTCCCCTCTCAAATATATACCATGAAATCTTGACACTTGGGCCACCCCTCTCAAATATGTACCATAACACATTTCTGCTTGGGTCACCCATCTCAAATATGTACCATGGAATCTTGCCACTTGGGCCACCCCTCTCAAATATGTACCATAACACCTTGCCACTTAGGTCACCCCTCCCAAATATGTACCATGACATCTTGCCATTTGCGTCAACCATTCCAAATATGTACCATGACATCTTGCCATTTGGGTCACCCCTCTCAAATACGTACCATAACATCTTACCACTTGGGTCACCCATCTCAAATATGTACCATGACATCTTGCCACTTGGGTCACTCCTCTCAAATATGTGCCATGAAATCTTGCCACTTGGGTCACCCCTCTCAAATATGTACCATAACATCTTGCCACTTAGGTCACCCCTCTCAAATATGTACCATGAAATCTTGCCACTTGGGTCACCCCTCTAAAATATGTACCATAACATCTTGCCACTTGGGTCACCCCTCTCAAATATGTACCATGAAATCTCGCCACATGGGACACCCCTCTCAAATATGTACCATAACATCTTGCCACTTAGGTCACACCTCTTAAATATGTACCATGAAATCTTGCCACTTGGGTCACCCCTCTAAAATATGTACCATAACATCTTGCCACTTGGGTCACGCCTCTCAAATATGTACTATAACATCTTGCCACTTGGGTCACCCCTCTCAAATATGTGCCATAACATCTTACCACTTAGGCCACCCCTCTCAAATATGTACCATAACACCTTGCCACTTGGGTCATCCATCTCAAATATGTACCATGAAATCTTGCCACTTGGATCACCCCTTTTAAATATGTACCATGACATCTTGCTACTTGGGTCATCCCTCTTAAGTATGTGCCATGAAATCTTGCCACTTGGGTCACCCCTCTCAAATATGTAAAATAACACCTTACCACTTAGGTCACCCCTCTCAAATATGTACCATAACATCTTGCCACTTGGGTCACCAATCTCAAATATGTACCATAACATCTTGCCACTTGGGTCACCTATCTCAAATATGTACCATGAAATCTTGCCACTTGGATCACCCCTCTCAAATATGTGCCGTGACACCTTGCCACTTGGGTGTCCCCTCTCAAATATGTGTCGTAACATCTTGCCATTTGGGTCACCCCTCTCAAATATGTACCATAACATCTTGCCACTTGGATCACCCCTCTCAAATATATACCATGAAATCTTGACACTTGGGCCACCCCTCTCAAATATGTACCATAACACATTTCTGCTTGCGTCACCCATCTCAAATATGTACCATGACATCTTGCCACTTGGGCCACCCTTCTCAAATATGTACCATAACACCTTGCCACTTGGGTCACCCCTCCCAAATATGTACCATGACATCTTGCCATTTGGGTCACCCCTCTCAAATATGTACCATAACATCTTGCCACTTGGATCTCCCCTCTCAAATATATACCATGAAATCTTGACACTTGGGCCACCCCTCTCAAATATGTACCATAACACATTTCTGCTTGGGTCACCCATCTCAAATATGTACCATGGAATCTTGCCACTTGGGCCACCCCTCTCAAATATGTACCATAACACCTTGCCACTTAGGTCACCCCTCCCAAATATGTACCATGACATCTTGCCATTTGCGTCAACCATTCCAAATATGTACCATGACATCTTGCCATTTGGGTCACCCCTCTCAAATACGTACCATAACATCTTACCACTTGGGTCACCCATCTCAAATATGTACCATGAAATCTTGCAACTTGGATCAACCCTCTCAAATATGTGCCAGACACCTTGCCACTTGGGTGTCCCCTCTCAAATATGTGCCGTTACATCTTGCCATTTGGGTCACCCCTCTCAAATATGTACCATAACATCATGCCACTTGGATCACCCCTCTCAAATATGTACCATAACACATTTCTGCTTGGGTCACCCCTCCCAAATATGTACCATGACATCTTGCCACTTCGCCACCCCTCTCAAATATGTACCATAACACCTTGCCACTTGGGTCACCCCTCTCAAATATGTACCATAACACCTTGCCACTTGGGTCACCCCTTTCAAATATGTATCATAACATCTTGCCACTTGGGTCACCTCTCTCAAATATGCACCATGAAATCTTGCCACTTGGGCCACTCCTCTCAAATATGTACCATAACACCTTGCCACTTGGGTCATCCCTCTCAAATATGTACCATGACATCTTGCCACTTGGGCCACCCCTCTCAAATATGTATCATAACATCTTGCCACTTGAGTCACCCCTCTCAAATATGTACCATGACACCTTGCCACATGGGACACCTCTCTCAAATATGTACCATAACACCTTGCCACTTGAGTCACCCCTCTCAAATATGTACCATGAAATCTTGCCACTTGGGTCACCTCTCTCAAATATGTACCATGACATCTTGCCACTTGGGCCACCCCTCTCAAATATGTATCATAACATCTTGCCACTTGAGTCACCCCTCTCAAATATGTACCATGACACCTTGCCACTTGGGTCACCTCTCTCAAATATGTTCCATGACATCTTGCCACTTGGGTCATCTCTCTCAAATATGTACCATGACATCTTGCCACTTGGGCCACCCCTCTCAAATATGTATCATAACATCTTGCCACTTGAGTCACCCCTCTCAAATATGTACCATGACACCTTGCCACTTGTGTCATCCCTCTCAAATATGTATCATAACATCTTGCCACTTGAGTCACCCCAATCAAATATGTACCATAACACCTTGCCACTTGAGTCATCCCTCTCAAATATGTATCATAACATCTTGCCACTTGAGTCACCCCTCTCAAATATGTAACATAACACCTTGCCACTTGGGTCATCCCTCTCAAATATGTACCATGACATCTTGCCACTTGGGTCACCCCTCTCAAATATGTACTATAACATCTTGCCACTTGGGTCACCCCAATCAATTATGTACCATAACACCTTGCCACTTGGGTAACCTCTCTCAAATATGTTCCATGACATCTTGCCACTTAGGTCACCCCTCTCAAATATGTACCATGAAATCTTGCCACTTGGGTCACCCCTCTAAAATATGTACCATAACATCTTGCCACTTGGGTCACCCCTCTCAAATATGTACCATGAAATCTCGCCACATGGGACACCCCTCTCAAATATGTACCATAACATCTTGCCACTTAGGTCACACCTCTTAAATGTGTACCATGAAATCTTGCCACTTGGGTCACCCCTCTAAAATATGTACCATAACATCTTGCCACTTGGGTCACGCCTCTCAAATATGTACTATAACATCTTGCCACTTGGGTCACCCCTCTCAAATATGTGCCATAACATCTTACCACTTAGGTCACCCCTCTCAAATATGTACCATAACACCTTGCCACTTGGGTCATCCATCTCAAATATGTACCATGAAATCTTGCCACTTGGATCACCCCTTTCAAATATGTACCATGACATCTTGCTACTTGGGTCATCCCTCTTAAGTATGTGCCATGAAATCTTGCCACTTGGGTCAGCCCTCTCAAATATGTAAAATAACACGTTACCACTTAGGTCACCCCTCTCAAATATGTACCATAACATCTTGCCACTTGGGTCACCCATCTCAAATATGTACCATAACATCTTGCCACTTGGGTCACCTATCTCAAATATGTACCATGAAATCTTGCCACTTGGATCACCCCTCTCAAATATGTGCCGTGACACCTTGCCACTTGGGTGTCCCCTCTCAAATATGTGTCGTAACATCTTGCCATTTGGGTCACCCTTCTCAAATATGTACCATAACACCTTGCCACTTGGGTCACCCCTCCCAAATATGTACCATGACATCTTGCCATTTGGGTCACCCCTCTCAAATATGTATCATAACATCTTGCCACTTGAGTCACTCCTCTCAAATATGTACCATAACACCTTGCCACTTGGGTCATCCCTCTCAAATATGTACCATGACATCTTGCCACTTGGGACACCCCTCTCAAATATGTATCATAACATCTTGCCACTTGAGTCACCCCTCTCAAATATGTACCATGACACCTTGCCACATGGGACACCTCTCTCAAATATGTACCATAACACCTTGCCACTTGAGTCACCCCTCTCAAATATGTACCATGAAATCTTGCCACTTGGGTCACCTCTCTCAAACATGTACCATTACATCTTGCCACTTGGGCCACCCCTCTCAAATATGTATCATAACATCTTGCCACTTGAGTCACCCCTCTCAAATATGTACCATGACACCTTGCCACTTGGGTCACCTCTCTCAAATATGTTCCATGACATCTTGCCACTTGGGTCATCTCTCTCAAATATGTACCAAGACACCTTGCCACTTGGGTCATCCTTCTCAAATATGTATCATAACATCTTGCCACTTGAGTCACCCCAATCAAATATGTACCATAACACCTTGCCACTTGAGTCATCCCTCTCAAATATGTATCATAACATCTTGCCACTTGAGTCACCCCTCTCAAATATGTACCATAACACCTTGCCACTTGGGTCATCCCTCTCAAATATGTACCATGACACCTTGCCACTTGGGTCATCCATCTCAAATATGTACCATGAAATCTTGCCACTTGGATCACCCCTTTCAAATATGTACCATGACATCTTGCTACTTGGGTCATCCCTCTTAAGTATGTGCCATGAAATCTTGCCACTTGGGTCAGCCCTCTCAAATATGTAAAATAACACGTTACCACTTAGGTCACCCCTCTCAAATATGTACCATAACATCTTGCCACTTGGGTCACCCATCTCAAATATGTACCATAACATCTTGCCACTTGGGTCACCTATCTCAAATATGTACCATGAAATCTTGCCACTTGGATCACCCCTCTCAAATATGTGCCGTGACACCTTGCCACTTGGGTGTCCCCTCTCAAATATGTGTCGTAACATCTTGCCATTTGGGTCACCCTTCTCAAATATGTACCATAACACCTTGCCACTTGGGTCACCCCTCCCAAATATGTACCATGACATCTTGCCATTTGGGTCACCCCTCTCAAATATGTACCATAACATCTTGCCACTTGGATCTCCCCTCTCAAATATATACCATGAAATCTTGACACTTGGGCCACCCCTCTCAAATATGTACCATAACACATTTCTGCTTGGGTCACCCATTTCAAATATGTACCATGGAATCTTGCCACTTGGGCCACCCCTCTCAAATATGTACCATAACACCTTGCCACTTAGGTCACCCCTCCCAAATATGTACCATGACATCTTGCCATTTGCGTCAACCATCCCAAATATGTACCATGACATCTTGCCATTTGGGTCACCCCTCTCAAATACGTACCATAACATCTTACCACTTGGGTCACCCATCTCAAATATGTACCATGAAATCTTGCAACTTGGATCACCCCTCTCAAATATGTGCCAGACACCTTGCCACTTGGGTGTCCCCTCTCAAATATGTGCCGTTACATCTTGCCATTTGGGTCACCCCTCTCAAATATGTACCATAACATCATGCCACTTGGATCACCCCTCTCAAATATGTACCATAACACATTTCTGCTTGGGTCACCCATCTCAAATATGTACCATGACATCTTGCCGCTTGGGCCACCCCTCTCAAATATGTACCATAACACCTTACCACTTGGGTCACCCCTCCCAAATATGTACCATGACATCTTGCCACTTCGCCACCCCTCTCAAATATGTACCATAACACCTTGCCACTTGGGTCACCCCTCTCAAATATGTACCATAACACCTTGCCACTTGGGTCACCCCTTTCAAATATGTACCATAACACCTTGCAACTTGGGTCACCTCTCTCAAATATGTACCATGAAATCTTGCCACTTGGGCCACTCCTCTCAAATATGTACCATAACACCTTGCCACTTGGGTCATCCCTCTCAAATATGTACCATGACATCTTGCCACTTGGGACACCCCTCTCAAATATGTATCATAACATCTTGCCACTTGAGTCACCCCTCTCAAATATGTACCATGACACCTTGCCACATGGGACACCTCTCTCAAATATGTACCATAACACCTTGCCACTTGAGTCACCCCTCTCAAATATGTACCATGAAATCTTGCCACTTGGGTCACCTCTCTCAAATATGTACCATTACATCTTGCCACTTGGGCCACCCCTCTCAAATATGTATCATAACATCTTGCCACTTGAGTCACCCCTCTCAAATATGTACCATGACACCTTGCCACTTGGGTCACCTCTCTCAAATATGTTCCATGACATCTTGCCACTTGGGTCATCTCTCTCAAATATGTACCAAGACACCTTGCCACTTGGGCCACCCCTCTCAAATATGTATCATAACATCTTGCCACTTGAGTCACCCCTCTCAAATATGTACCATGACACCTTGCCACTTGGGTCATCCTTCTCAAATATGTATCATAACATCTTGCCACTTGAGTCACCCCAATAAAATATGTACCATAACACCTTGCCACTTGAGTCATCCCTCTCAAATATGTATCATAACATCTTGCCACTTGAGTCACCCCTCTCAAATATGTACCATAACACCTTGCCACTTGGGTCATCCCTCTCAAATATGTACCATGACACCTTGCCACTTGGGTCATCCATCTCAAATATGTACCATGAAATCTTGCCACTTGGATCACCCCTTTCAAATATGTACCATGACATCTTGCTACTTGGGTCATCCCTCTTAAGTATGTGCCATGAAATCTTGCCACTTGGGTCAGCCCTCTCAAATATGTAAAATAACACGTTACCACTTAGGTCACCCCTCTCAAATATGTACCATAACATCTTGCCACTTGGGTCACCCATCTCAAATATGTACCATAACATCTTGCCACTTGGGTCACCTATCTCAAATATGTACCATGAAATCTTGCCACTTGGATCACCCCTCTCAAATATGTGCCGTGACACCTTGCCACTTGGGTGTCCCCTCTCAAATATGTGTCGTAACATCTTGCCATTTGGGTCACCCTTCTCAAATATGTACCATAACACCTTGCCACTTGGGTCACCCCTCCCAAATATGTACCATGACATCTTGCCATTTGGGTCACCCCTCTCAAATATGTACCATAACATCTTGCCACTTGGATCTCCCCTCTCAAATATATACCATGAAATCTTGACACTTGGGCCATCCCTCTCAAATATGTACCATAACACATTTCTGCTTGGGTCACCCATTTCAAATATGTACCATGGAATCTTGCCACTTGGGCCACCCCTCTCAAATATGTACCATAACACCTTGCCACTTAGGTCACCCCTCCCAAATATGTACCATGACATCTTGCCATTTGCGTCAACCATCCCAAATATGTACCATGACATCTTGCCATTTGGGTCACCCCTCTCAAATACGTACCATAACATCTTACCACTTGGGTCACCCATCTCAAATATGTACCATGAAATCTTGCAACTTGGATCACCCCTCTCAAATATGTGCCAGACACCTTGCCACTTGGGTGTCCCCTCTCAAATATGTGCCGTTACATCTTGCCATTTGGGTCACCCCTCTCAAATATGTACCATAACATCATGCCACTTGGATCACCCCTCTCAAATATGTACCATAACACATTTCTGCTTGGGTCACCCATCTCAAATATGTACCATGACATCTTGCCGCTTGGGCCACCCCTCTCAAATATGTACCATAACACCTTACCACTTGGGTCACCCCTCCCAAATATGTACCATGACATCTTGCCACTTCGCCACCCCTCTCAAATATGTACCATAACACCTTGCCACTTGGGTCACCCCTCTCAAATATGTACCATAACACCTTGCCACTTGGGTCACCCCTTTCAAATATGTACCATAACACCTTGCAACTTGGGTCACCTCTCTCAAATATGTACCATGAAATCTTGCCACTTGGGCCACTCCTCTCAAATATGTACCATAACACCTTGCCACTTGGGTCATCCCTCTCAAATATGTACCATGACATCTTGCCACTTGGGACACCCCTCTCAAATATGTATCATAACATCTTGCCACTTGAGTCACCCCTCTCAAATATGTACCATGACACCTTGCCACATGGGACACCTCTCTCAAATATGTACCATAACACCTTGCCACTTGAGTCACCCCTCTCAAATATGTACCATGAAATCTTGCCACTTGGGTCACCTCTCTCAAATATGTACCATTACATCTTGCCACTTGGGCCACCCCTCTCAAATATGTATCATAACATCTTGCCACTTGAGTCACCCCTCTCAAATATGTACCATGACACCTTGCCACTTGGGTCACCTCTCTCAAATATGTTCCATGACATCTTGCCACTTGGGTCATCTCTCTCAAATATGTACCAAGACACCTTGCCACTTGGGCCACCCCTCTCAAATATGTATCATAACATCTTGCCACTTGAGTCACCCCTCTCAAATATGTACCATGACACCTTGCCACTTGGGTCATCCTTCTCAAATATGTATCATAACATCTTGCCACTTGAGTCACCCCAATCAAATATGTACCATAACACCTTGCCACTTGAGTCATCCCTCTCAAATATGTATCATAACATCTTGCCACTTGAGTCACCCCTCTCAAATATGTACCATAACACCTTGCCACTTGGGTCATCCCTCTCAAATATGTACCATGACACCTTGCCACTTGGGTCACCCCTCTCAAATATGTACCATAACATCTTGCCACTTGGGTCACCCCAAACAAATATGTACCATAACACCTTGCCACTTGGGTCACCTCTCTCAAATATTTTCCATGACATCTTGCCATTTGGGCCACCCCTCTCAAATATGTGCCAGACACCTTGCCACTTGGGTGTCCCCTCTCAAATATGTGCCGTTACATCTTGCCATTTGGGTCACCCCTCTCAAATATGTACCATAACATCATGCCACTTGGATCACCCCTCTCAAATATGTACCATAACACATTTCTGCTTGGGTCACCCATCTCAAATATGTACCATGACATCTTGCCGCTTGGGCCACCCCTCTCAAATATGTACCATAACACCTTACCACTTGGGTCACCCCTCCCAAATATGTACCATGACATCTTGCCACTTCGCCACCCCTCTCAAATATGTACCATAACACCTTGCCACTTGGGTCACCCCTCTCAAATATGTACCATAACACCTTGCCACTTGGGTCACCCCTTTCAAATATGTACCATAACACCTTGCAACTTGGGTCACCTCTCTCAAATATGTACCATGAAATCTTGCCACTTGGGCCACTCCTCTCAAATATGTACCATAACACCTTGCCACTTGGGTCATCCCTCTCAAATATGTACCATGACATCTTGCCACTTGGGACACCCCTCTCAAATATGTATCATAACATCTTGCCACTTGAGTCACCCCTCTCAAATATGTACCATGACACCTTGCCACATGGGACACCTCTCTCAAATATGTACCATAACACCTTGCCACTTGAGTCACCCCTCTCAAATATGTACCATGAAATCTTGCCACTTGGGTCACCTCTCTCAAATATGTACCATTACATCTTGCCACTTGGGCCACCCCTCTCAAATATGTATCATAACATCTTGCCACTTGAGTCACCCCTCTCAAATATGTACCATGACACCTTGCCACTTGGGTCACCTCTCTCAAATATGTTCCATGACATCTTGCCACTTGGGTCATCTCTCTCAAATATGTACCAAGACACCTTGCCACTTGGGCCACCCCTCTCAAATATGTATCATAACATCTTGCCACTTGAGTCACCCCTCTCAAATATGTACCATGACACCTTGCCACTTGGGTCATCCTTCTCAAATATGTATCATAACATCTTGCCACTTGAGTCACCCCAATCAAATATGTACCATAACACCTTGCCACTTGAGTCATCCCTCTCAAATATGTATCATAACATCTTGCCACTTGAGTCACCCCTCTCAAATATGTACCATAACACCTTGCCACTTGGGTCATCCCTCTCAAATATGTACCATGACACCTTGCCACTTGGGTCACCCCTCTCAAATATGTACCATAACATCTTGCCACTTGGGTCACCCCAAACAAATATGTACCATAACACCTTGCCACTTGGGTCACCTCTCTCAAATATTTTCCATGACATCTTGCCATTTGGGCCACCCCTCTCAAATATGTACCATGAAATCTTGCCAATTGGGTCACCCCTCTCAAATATGTACCATGAAATCTTGCCACTTGGGTCATCCCTCCCAAATATGTACCATGACATCTTGCCACTTGGATCACCCCTCTCAAATATGTGCCGTGACACCTTGCCATTTGGGCCACCCCTTTCAAATATGCACCATAACATCTTGCCACTTTGGTCATCCCTCTCAAATATGTACCATGAAATCTTGCCACTTGGGCCACCCCTCTCAAATATGTATCATAACACCTTGCCACTTGAGTCACCCCTCTCAAATGTGTATCATGACACCTTGCCACTTGGGTCATCCCTCTCAAATATGTACCATGACACCTTGCCACTTGGGTCATCCCTCTCAAGTATGTACCATGACACCTTGCCACTTGGGTCATCCCTCTCAAATATGTACCATGACACCTTCCCACTTGGGTCACCCCTCTCAAATATGTACCATAACACCTTGCCACTTGGGTCACCCCTCTCAAATATGTACCATGAAATCTTGCCACTTGGGTCACCCCTCTCAAATATGTACCATAAAACCTTGCCACTTGGGCCAGCCCTCTTAAATATGTACCACGAAATCTTGCCACTTGGGTCACCCCTCTCAAATATGTACCATTACATCTTGCCACTTGGGCCACCCCTCTCAAATATGTATCATAACATCTTGCCATTTGAGTCACCCCTCTCAAATATGTACCATGACACCTTGCCACTTGGGTCACCTCTCTCAAATATGTTCCATGACATCTTGCCACTTGGGTCATCTCTCTCAAATATGTACCAAGACATCTTGCCACTTGGGCCACCCCTCTCAAATATGTATCATAACATCTTGCCACTTGAGTCACCCCAATCAAATATGTACCATAACACCTTGCCACTTGAGTCATCCCTCTCAAATATGTACCATAACATCTTGCCACTTGAGTCACCCCAATCAAATATGTACCATAACACCTTGCCACTTGAGTCATCCCTCTCAAATATGTATCATAACATCTTGCCACTTGAGTCACCCCTCTCAAATATGTACCATAACACCTTGCCACTTGGGTCATCCCTCTCAAATATGTACCATGACACCTTGCCACTTGGGTCACCCCTCTCAAATATGTACCATAACATCTTGCCACTTGGGTCACCTCTCTCAAATATGTTCCATGACATCTTGCCATTTGGGCCACCCCTCTCAAATATGTACCATGAAATCTTGCCAATTGGGTCACCCCTCTCAAATATGTACCATGAAATCTTGCCACTTGGGTCATCCCTCTCAAATATGTACCATGACATCTTGCCACTTGGATCACCCCTCTCAAATATGTGCCGTGACACCTTGCCATTTGGGCCACCCCTTTCAAATATGCACCATAACAGCTTGCCACTTGGGTCATCCCTCTCAAATATGTACCATGAAATCTTGCCATTTGGGCCACCCCTCTCAAATATGTATCATAACACCTTGCCACTTGAGTCACCCCTCTCAAATGTGTACCATAACACCTTGCCACTTGGGTCACCCCTCTCAAATATGTACCATGAAATCTTGCCACTTGGGTCACCCCTCTCAAATATGTACCATGAAATCTTGCCACTTGGGTCACCCCTCTCAAATATGTACCATAACACCTTGCCACTTGGGCCAGCCCTCTTAAATATGTACCATGAAATCTTGCCACTTGGGTCACCCCTCTCAAATATGTACCATAACATTTTGCCACTTGGGTCACCCATCTCAAATGTGTACCATGACACCTTCCCACTTGGGTCACCCCTCTCAAATATGTACCATAACACCTTGCCACTTGGGCCAGCCCTCTTAAATATGTACCATGAAATCTTGCCACTTGGGTCACCCCTCTCAAATATGTACCATAACATTTTGCCACTTGGGTCACCCATCTCAAATATGTACCATAACATCTTGCCACTTGAGTCACCCCAATCAAATATGTACCATAACACCTTGCCACTTGAGTCATCCCTCTCAAATATGTATCATAACATCTTGCCACTTGAGTCACCCCTCTCACTTGGGTCAAAGGACTAAAAGGATAAAAGGTCTCTGAATACAATACTTTATTCAAGAAATGAAATCCTGGTCTTTAAGTTAGCTGGGAAAGTAGCCAAATTATTCAGTAATTCATGAAAGAAGTCCTAGGAATCATTAGTAAGAATATGACTGTGGTTTATTACAATAAAATCGTTTAGTACGCCTCGTATTCTGAAAAACTCGAAATAACGTAAATAATCACAGTTGAGTACAGCAAGTCGATCATTCCATAGCGACCTCGGTGGAACACAATAAATAGAGTAGAATATAATGGAAATACATGTAATGATATTATAAAAGACAATTAGAAATTAAATCGGATTATCTATCATCCAGATAGACAACAAATAGCTGCCACCATGAGACAGAAAACTACTGACTGGCAATGAGATCACTGTGAACACAATATCACTGTTTCATGAATAAAAACATTAAACGAAGATGTTCGTTTCACCTAATTGTGAGTTATGTATGTTATTCCAATGTGGCCAAGAGAGGTAACATGTGACGCAAATGAAGGCATACAATTTTCGCTATAAATTAAATAATCCAAATTACCGGGTAAGTTCACAAGTAAATCTCGCGGTCACTAGATCATGTGCATGCTATGGAATATATTTTAGTTGACCATATTTACCGTACTATACGTTTTATTGTTTTACGTCGTTGACACAATCGTGTTGTCAACTTTCGCCCTTGTGAAATGTTATACTAATAAACGTATGTATATAAACGTGTTCGAATCGTAATCTAAACATTCGACACGTATGTTAAACCACAGTCACTTGGGGGCTGAAAATCAATAAATACTAATTTTCAAAAAAAAATCATCCGCTATACGTATATAAATAAACAAGTTGTGAAACACGGCACAGAGTAAATCGACACCCTGTCGGTTTCAAATGTCGATTTCTTACCTTAAAATGCGAAACAAAAATGTTAGAGGGGATCAGGTGTTATGTTAATAACCATTGTTCATAATTACTAACTTGGTTTTATTCAAAACTGCACAAATCCCGCGTTTTCTGACGATATCCGACGATTTCATGAACGAAAATGGCCAGCAGCCAGAATCAAGGGGGATTCGCATAGAGTTCTGGGTAAATCAAGGAAATACTCGCAGTTACGGCACGCCTGATTGGCTGAAAATGAGTATGCGCACTTGATTTACCCATAACTCTGCGCGAATCCCCCTTGATTCTGGCTGCTGGCCATTTTCGATCATGAAATTGTCGGATATCACCAGAAAACTCGCGATTTGTGCCGTTTTGAATAAAACCAAGTTAGCGATTATGAACAATGGTTATTAACATAACACCTGACCCCCTCTGCACTTTTTGTTTCGCATTTTAAGGTAAGAAATCGACATTTGAAACCGACAGGGTGTCGATTTACTCTGTGCCGTGTTTCACAACTTGTTTATTTATATACGTATAGCGGATGATTTTTTTTTGAAAATTAGTATTTATTGATTTTCAGCCCCCAAGTGACTGTGTGTTAAACATACCAATGTAGTTCAGAACTCAATATAGTCTTAGTCGTATGTGAGACCGCATGAATGCGAATGTACACGATAAAGCATACTCGAACAGATACCGGTAAAAAGTTCATATTCGCATTATAATCACTGCAACAGGTCATTAAATGAGCGTCCCACCCTCGGTCTTTACGTGTTTTGTAATATTAATTTCGACGAGTTTTGTGATAAAATGGATGTTTTTATAAACATGTCTACGCAAAGTATAATATGTCTCAATGAGCTTTGTAATAGGTGTAGTTTACTTTAATTACGTAACCGGTTGTTTATCCAGACTGACGTCTAATAAACGAAGATACATACATGTATACGTGTTCTTGGGTACTCAGAATATTACACTAAGACAGACATGCCACCAAATTATGGATAGTAATAGATAGGGCTATCACAAATGAACATATTGAAAATTGAAACTAAATAAAATTTGGATTTAAAAAGAGGTGACAGAATCGATTGTCACTCTCTCGACATAACTTTTTACAAAACATTAATTATTATTGTTTACCTGGGTGGTATACACTTATTTCGGCTTACCCATAGATGTTAACTGTAAATTGTTGTAAATAATTATAAATTAATATAAACCCATATTGGAATACTCTTTGCATCGTCCTGTATGTGTGAAACGGGTTGCTGATTGGATGACGAGAAGAGTATTTCGAAATTATAATCACAGCAGTTGCTGCGATTGGTCAAACGGTTTTCAACTGCCATTTCGAGTTTCTAAATATTATTTTAAATATTTATAAATTAAACGTTATCGTGGATGCTCATCCACATGTGTGTTTCCTCATTCATTAATATTACTTGTTGTTTATTCAGTTTTATTCTTTCATATTCGTAATTTAGTGATATTATTATACTATATTTTACTGTATCTTTTCGTCCTTATTTTATACAATTCCAAGCTATATTAGCTGAGATACAACAATTGAAAGTTGTTACATGCCTGAAACTATACCGTAATACATGTATCTCTATTATAAAGAAACACAGATTCGGTTTAAACAAGCCATTTAATAATGATCAACAGACAGCACGAACGCAATAGGAATCAGTTGCAAGGTCGATTTTAAGCTGATGTGCCAATATTGAAAACCAATCACTGTGTTTCCCTCCAATTTTTATCTATAGGAGTGAATCCTGCTCAACCCTATAAAAAGGGAATTCTATCGTGTATTTATCAGTTGCCTTCTTGTTACATTGTAGTTTCTTTGTTGTAACATCGCCATAATAAACAGTGTATTGTTTAAATGTACATTACGCTTCCTTTATTATACTCTACGATCCAATGTATGCAGTTTGAACCTGATCGAATGTGAGCGAATATCACCCACAACCGTAAACATCCACGAGTAATCCAAAATAAAAATATACACTTTAATTATAATCATCGGTATGTTTGTAATCATGTTGCAATCGGTCAATATTTAATATATGTATACTATCTACTGTCCAGTGGTGTGTGGTGTGAGTAAAACATCTGGGCACGAATTTTTAACTTATTGTTAATGTTATTATTTTGTATAGTTCATGCTTCGAGAAACAAAAACAGGGTTGTTATATGTTATCTTGCAACACTCTTGTCTATTGACTTCTTTGGTATCGGGGGAACATTACCTGTACGGTCGCTTCCTTACCAGTGCAATACACACCACTGCAAAGAGGGTACAGTTTTTAGTGCTCTATTAAATGATGAGTGTGAGACTGAATGGCGGATTGAGAAGGGTATGCAATTCGTCTTGGTGCGTGGTTTCGTTAATATACGGTCGTCTGATGACGAACACAATTGTCTAGCGGGATGGTATTTATGTAGAAGATCTGATACGTATCGTGGGTCAGTGTTACTTATTGATAAGTAGCATAAACCTGAAATTTTATATTCAATACGTCTGTTAACTGGAAGCCAGTAAAGCGATTTTAAAAGTGCTGAAATGTGAGAGGATAATTTACGCTTGCAGACAAGACGAGCTGATGAATTCTTAACTCGTTGTAGCTTCTTTATCAAGTAATCAGGGCATCCGACTAATAAGCTTGTTTGTGTGTAAGATAGTGACAAATAGAAGAAATACGTCTTAGTTGAATATAGCATGAATTGCATATATTATGTACTTGCTGCGATATATTAATATTGCAGTCAAGTGTGGCACCAAGATTGCAGACTGATGACGAGAAAGAGATAACAAACTCGCCAATGGACATCGTCGAGCGTAGTGAAGCTCTAGATGCTACTTTTGATGTGGGGTAGAAAGTCAAAATGACCATTGGAAAATAAAAAATGTGATGGCACGCACTTCGGACTGAATAGGCGTGAGTCGGATACTATTTAATATTGATATTTAACATTGACTTTTAAAAATGCGGTATTGGAAAATATACCACTATAATAATGGGAAAAGGAAAATGTAAACAAATTATTCGCAACTCAATTAAATTGCAATAATAAAAAAGAATGTAAATTTAATTATGGTTTAATTCAACTCTGTAAAATTGCAATCTTATTCAAGAACGCAATTTAATTAATCTCAATTACATTGTAATCTTATATAAGAATTGACGATATGTATGATAATGTTTTTAACAAAGTCAATTTTAATGAAATAGAAACAGATTACTTTGAAACAACTGAAGGGGTTAAGCAAGGATGTGTACTAAGTTCCTTATTATTTTCAATTTATATCAATGAATTTGAGAAATTGCTGCATGATTCAGGCCTTGGGGTGACAGTTGGAGAACAAGTAATCCCTGGACTTTTCTGGGCAGATGACGTTGTTCTCATCGCAAACAATGCAGTGGAATTACAAAACATGCTGAATATAGCAGATACATTTGCAAAACAATGGAAACTAAGTTTTAACCAAACTAAATCTCAAATCTCAAATCTAAAAAAAAATGCATAAAAAGGAACACTTTGGAAATTGGGAATTTTTTTATTAGAAGAAACAAACACATATAAATATTTAGGCGTTATTATTTCTAAAAATCTTAAAGACCATGTACAGTTCACTGAAATTTATCAGAAAGGGATAAAACTAATAGCGTATTGTGAAACAATTATAAATCAACATAATAGTTATAATAGGTTTGAATATGGTGATGTATTGTGGCACAATATAATAATGCCATCTATTAGCTATGGGTGTGGTGTATGGTTTTTGGAAAGGAAGACATAAAAAAGTTGAAGAACCTACAATACCAATTTGGCAAATTTCTTTTCAGAGTGATATGATGAAATTGTTTTCGCGTATCTGTTAATCGACTTAATTAGCTGATTATTAGCGAATGGCTGTGGTATGTCTGTCATCGTTTAGGCAGGCGAGGTCCTGGACGGAACTCAACTCAGTGATTTGGAACTAATTACGAGATAACCGTCGCTATTCGGACTACTATTTCTGACAGTTGGTATTCGTAGTTATTAATGTAGTGAACGATTAATCAAAAGATATGACGTATTCAGTACTTAGTGTGATTGGCTTTATGATTGAAGGTTACGCCCTAGAGTCTTTTTTCTGCTTTGTAATTGGTTAGAGTTTTGAAAATGAATAAAGTTGTTTTAGTTTGTCTTGGCGAGTACTCCACGATAGACGCAGTCCAGTCCTGGAGAGTCTTGGGGCGAGTCTTAGTCCAGTCTTGGGCTAGTCTTGGGTCAGCCTTGCGATAGTCTTGGGGACTTTTCCCCAGGGCGCTGTGTCTTATAGAGTGCTCGACTGATTTCGATGTGTGTGTCTATTTAACCGTAAGGCTTAAGTGACTTCCCCGATCCCGTACCTCAAGGGGACGAGATATAGAGACGAGACGAGATTCCTCCCTGACACGTGTGGAGAACCCGAGAGTAGAAGAACTTCCCCCCTGATAGTGAATAGAAATGTTGCAGGCACAGCTGTATTAGGAGATTTAGGATGGGCAGATTTAGGCTATATTCCTGATAAATTTAGGATACAGTACTTATAGATTACAACATATGGACAATAGCAGGTGGACCAAAGTTGTTTTTATAGAGTTACATAAATCCCAGGAAAATAACTTTAAGCTTATCTGGAATTGGCCAAAATATATAAACAAAATTCTTGTTTCTAATGGACTAGATCATGTTTATGGGACTGAAACACAAACTAATAAACAGTGGACCAAAAGCTTTCATAAAATAAGTGAAGAGAATGAACAAAACATTTTACAGATAAAATAAATAACATGAAATCTTTTGAACACTATTGTTGGATCAAAAGAAATAACAAAAAAAAATATATTAAGGATCCCTATGATGGCATATCATTAATGTTTAAGGTTAGGTCTAACTCACTGGATTTAGAAGGAAATAAACTAAAATGGGTAAATTACAAAGGAATTGACAGTTGTAAGTTGTGTCATGGTGGCATAGAAGATGTATATCATTCCCTATTTCTATGCAATGCAACATTCCACTTAAGAAATAAATTTTACTCTGATTTGATCAAAATAGTCTCAAATATTGATGACGGCCAAACACTAACGAATTGCTTTCTCTCAGGGGGGATGAATTTCAAGTTTAATTTGCTTTTTGGGGAAATTCCATGGAATATGAATTATGAGTGGGGGGACATTGTTTTTAAGGGGTTAGCATACGTTCGCTGGTTCAATTTTTTGGCCTCAATTTACAGACTGAAACATACATCTTACCCATACATGTTATATACCATAATAAAGATCTTGTTTCAAACTTTGGAAATATGGCAATTTTTTTTTAATTATGCAAATACCAAGTCACGTGATCACAAGAATACGCGAAAATGAAGTAAAACGGTTAATGACGCAATTAATAATTAATTTGCAGCACGACTGAATATATTTTTTTATGTAAATATTATAGAGAGGTGCTTCATGTACAATGTTCTTCGTTTTTTTGCAACTATAATTTGTTTTTATGTAGCCTTATTTCAAATGTTTGGACGTTAATACCTGAGTAAAAACAACATGTCTCTATATAAAAATAAGCAAAAAATCAAAACGAAGGCAGACAGAAAAAAATCCAGGAACATTCCTCCAGTACTCTATATAGCGGTAAAGTTGACCAAAAATGGTGACGATCTGACCTTTCGTTTGTTAGAAATTGCGTACTGAATCTGTAGAACTACATAGAAATCAATTTCAAGATAAACGCAAAAAACGTCCAAGGTCAATAAATCTCAAACTAGGCCTAAACATTTTGAAAAATATGAAGTTATAATTATTGAAACATGTCTGCCTAGCGACCAGCTACTAAATAATGCTTTCTAATGTCGGGGCTAAATGTTATACACGTTAAAGACAGGATGAAATATGTTTTGAAATCTCAGAACGGCCCTACCGTGTGTCAACCGACAACGTGATGACTTCCCGCGAAAGTGACGTAGTAATTTGCATATTACTAATATGGTGTGGAGGCGGAGTTATTCCAAATAAAGAAAATGGTTTAAGCCGTGTGCACAAGATATCTTCAAGTTTGTTTTGATTACTGTTCACTGTAAAACTGATAGCCGTGTGGCACGTCGTAGAAAGCGTGCGAACACGGTTTCTTTTTTAGCAACCGTGGTGCGAACAAGAGCAATGACTTCGTTTTTTTCCGCTCGTTTTTGTGACCGCTTGTTGAATTCGACTGGACAATTTCCGCTTTATTTTCGATCGCGAAAACCCCGAAATATCACCGCCCGCTCGCTCGCAGAAAATTTCCGAGGTTCACATTGTCTTATAATTGTCTTACTGGTTTTTATAAATGTTGAACAGCCGACGAAAGTTCAAATACTTTTCGTTTTAACTATCTATAATTATATGCACGCAATCTGACCCTTTGACTTCGATTTGGCTTGGATTGAATATTTTATTTTCAACAATACTCTGACGTGAAATACAAAATGTATTTCAACACAAGTACGACCATGGACGTACTCTCCATGGTACGACATGGTTGTCTGGGTTTTCTTTCCCGACTGTTGAGTCTTCGCAATGTGTTTACGGTTTGTATAATTATTGTTGTTTTCCTCAAGGCGAAAACAAGCTGAAGGACCATGAAGCTAAATGGCAGTTCCATGCATGGGCTGAGTGAAAGAAAATATTTAATCTAAGCCTAAAATAAAACCTAATATTACACCTCTTTGTGTATTTGTTAACTTAACATGTTTGTCATGACAGTATATCTAGAAAAATCTCCTCTTTCGTTGATAATTTCCATTGTTTGGAATGTCTGTCGACCGTGCCCCAATAATTTGTTCGGGAAATCGATCCCCGTTGGTTTCTCCATACTGATTTTAGGACGGGCGTCGGGCCCGACGTTCGGCATTCATCACAATCAGCCGAGACAAAACATTGACCGTAATTCATGGGGATCATGTCCCGTAATTTGTGGGCTGAAAACCCAAGTAATTAAATAATTATTTTTATTATATATATTTCATTTTACATCGCGAAACTACAACAGAGCTTGGATGTTCGCGGTGAAACAGTCGCCTTGAAGTCGATACAACTTCAACTAGCCATTTCGTACTTTGAAATCAAAAAAATAAAAATTCCAAGAGCATCGGGGAATATATTAATAACCATTTTTAGTAATCGCTAGATTTATTTTATCCAAATACATGAAATGCACGAGATTTTCGACATTTATTGACAACTTCCGCGCTGAAAATGGTTGAAAATGTGGGTGTGGTTCTCTCGCAAAATCCTGTTGATAATACGGACAAATATGGTTCTGTGACCCAGGTCGTGCTCCGATCAGGTGACTTTCAGCAAATCAATGATGTTGTAACAAAGCATATTTGACGCTAATTGAAGGGTCGTCGTACCGTCTAATCTCCGGCTTCGATTCACCTAGCTTTTTTTGTTCTGTGACAGGCTTCAAAATTATTCACTGAAAAACATCGGTATATTTTGACTAACGGAGGGGATTTGACCTCAGTTCAGAAAGAAGAAAAAGTAAGCTGAGTCCACGGCGAATCAGTTTTCTTTGTTAGTCGTGAAATAAAGTAACCCAGAGCAGGGTCGATGATTTTCAGCCCTGAAGGACTTCCGCGTGAATTCTGATTTTCGAATTGTTCATCGTCTGGCCACCAAATATTTATGGCTATAACTAAATTTGACACGTTTTTTTTCTGAATTATTCATTTATGTCAAGCTCTGTTCTATTTTTTCAGAGCATGTGGCCGTTTTAGTCAAAATATTTTTTGTGGGAACACTTTTACGGTACGTATAGATCGAGCTCATTCACTGATCGTGACTTAATTTTGAAAATTAAATGTCAAATTATACCAGACCGACCGCCTGTGGATCGACGTGGTTTTGGTATCGTTATTTTTGGAATTAATCATTAACATTTTCCTCGTGTCTCTGCTCTGTCGAAAGAAGTTACGTATGCCCTTTTTACGTAACTAACTCATTAAAATAAAATATTACATTTAGAACCGAAAACACGTAACAAGAGGTCCCAGTTAAGTTGCTTTGACGATTGAGTGTCATGCAACTATTAGATTTGAAAAACCGCCATTTCGACTACGCAGTGATCAGTGTTTTGGCGAGCAGTCAATGTTTTCAATGGGCGAGCGAGCGAGCGAAAAAAATGAGCGATTACAATGCTGTCGGTTTCCTGTCGGACAAGACCGCGCGGTCGGAAATCAAGCAATAAGCTGTGGGTGTAAAAGCGGAAGGTTGGGCGAAATGAGTACCGTAATTACGTAAACTTTGTAGTATTGATATGCAAATCGGATCTTTCATCAAGTGTCAATTAGGATTACTTTCAAGCGAGTGTTGTGCTTGTGTTGGTGGTGTTTATAAACAATAACACGTGGCAATGTTTTGAAATAAAAAAAACGTCGAAATATGCCTTATAAAATGGAGTTTTTGTTTAGAATAAAAGCACAGTCATAGATACTGTCATAACAATCAATAATTTAAAATAAAAAAAAATATCGAAAAAAACACATTAAACGTATGCTAACCCCTTAAAGAGGTACGAACATTTCTTAAACTTCTTTGTAAACACAGAAATGAAAGTAGTGTGAATTCACCATGAGATCTATTGTCAATTTTACTTTATTTTTATTCAGTTTCAGATATGTATGTTTTTTTCGTTTCTTCTTTTATTTTGTTGCCGTTCCGAAGGCTTAAGAAATATTATTATTATTATTATTATTATTATTATTATTATTATTATTATTATTATTATTATTATTATTATTATTATTATTATTATTATTATTATTATGGCATTATCATTAGGGTAACGTGATAGGTAGATATCTGGGATATACTGTATACTCTATGTTAAATTCCCAGATACGCAATTTCGGTACAAGGGCTGACCAATGGGCTGTCTAACTAATGAGCTTCTCTTCTTCTATTCATATGGCTAAGACCGAATCTATATTTAAGTTTGGGATCTTGTCCATTTCACTGGGACTTATTTACAAAAGACACGCAGTGCGTTCTGTGTATTGGTTCTAAATTAACAAAACTCTCACGCGCACTGTTGTCGGTTGCCATGACGTCATAATTGAGGGCAATTACCGCGCTCACCATTTTGGAGTGTGTTTTCGGTCAGAGGTTAAAAAAGTAAGCCATGGAAGGTGATAGCTCGTCCGATGTACCTGATGACACAAACGATGAGGCATTTGGGAGTACATTTCTCAAGAAGAGACGAAAAAGAACAATTATTGCAGCCGAACAATTATTGAAATTGGAAGGTTTGTACAAACAAGAACAATGGCCGAACCGAGAGAAGAAAGAGAAGTTGGCCAGACTCATCGGGATGTCAACACACTTTGTAAATATTTGGTTCCAAAATAAAAGATCTAGAATGAAGAAGATGGCACAGGAACAGGAAGAACTTTCTACGCTAACAGTCTCAAATATTGTGAGAAATATTCCCGATAGTCCTTTAACTCCTGTAACCCTACCAGTGCATATTGCACCAAAACCACGAGTCACCAAGCCGCTTGGTTCCACTTCCAATGATATCGCTGAATCGTCAAAGTCAATTCCGGAAATACCACGAGGAATGACCACTACATCAACTTGCGACACACACAAGGCGACATCCCACAAGGTAAACTAATAACAGCGTCCGGATTACTTTCGGAAAGTTTTAATTTTCAAAACTTTTGAATATTTATTTGTGCTTTTAGGTTAGTGAGGAGGTTATAATAATTTTTCATTTCACTTTAAAACTGTTTTTTACACCCCTCAGACCCCTTTAAAAAGTCACTTCTGGCCATTATAATGGCCACTATTTTCTTAATGGTCAGAATATTGACTAGAATTTTTTAAGTGGCCAAAATATTTACCAGTGTTTTCAAAATGGTGGTTTTAATGACCCATGTTTTTTATACTGGTCAAAATAATTACAATTGCATTTTGAATGATGGAGTTGATGAACATTTTTTTTATGGGCAGTATAATGGTCATTTTATTTTTCATTACATACATAAAATGACCAGTATTTTTGTTCATGTCTCTAATATAATGGCCCAGAAAACAGACTGCTACCTCATGTGAGCTCAATATACGTGTGGGAATTTATTTAAATACTTTAATATGGATCAGATGCTGATTCCTATAAATATAGTCATACCCTGTCATGGAGTGAATTCATTGTAACTATGCCAGTTTTTGGACGGCCTTTCCCAATAAAACTGCCTAATACGTCAAGTCACACCAACGAAATCGGACATCTTATAAACAACTGATTATGAACCTGTTTCTAAAATATGTTTTCATGATTTTTTGCCAACACTGGCACTGTTAAATCTGTCGTCTGCAGCCGCTTGTGTCAGGGTGACGACTGAGTTTCTCTGTTCAACTAGGTAATCACAAAATCAGAATTCTCCACTTATTTTGTTGTACTTATGCATTAAACATTGCGCTGATATTACTGGTATTATTTATCAAAACGGATGTTAGAATTCAATTTGACCAGTCCAGAAATGGTGTTGTAACATCATCATTAGTTCTAATTACTATTAATGAGATAGTTCATTATTTTGAACATGTGGGTGGTTGTAGTTGTTATGACATGTAAATGAAAGCTGATGATTGACATTTACAAATTTATATAAAATTATAAGGAAAGCCCCAGCTTTGTGCCTTCCATTGTATTGGGCCATTCCAGTTTATATCTACACCCCCCTGTTGATGTGGTCGGATTTCCAGCACTGTATGATGGGGAAAATATCCCGGAATTCCAACTGTATATGGAGAAACAGAATCTGGAAATCCAGATGAGTATGGAAAAAAAATTCCTGGAAATCCAGGCAGTTACGGCTACTAAATAAAATATGGCCTAGTTTATCTCGCCACATACAGGTTGATGAGGTTGGATTTCCAACAGTATGACTAAACAAGCAGCCTATCAGCTGAGATAGCTCCGCTGTTAGCAATGCACATTTCAATTAAAGAACTGAAGACATTAGAAAATGAACAATATGTATAGTATCAAAGCAATCGGACTTACAGTTTTTAACAAGAAGTCGAAAAAATCATTTTCTACCAAAAATGACAAAAATATTCACCAAAATTAGAGAATTGAAGATATCATCATGAAATGAACAAATCTGAGAAAAGTCTACATGTAGTATCTATATACGTAATATCAAAGCAATTGAACTATTGGTTTTTAACAAGAAGTCGAAAATATCACTTTTTACCAAAAATTACAAAAATATTCACCAAAATTAGAGAATTGAAGACATCGTCACAAAATGAACAAATCTGAGAGAGGTACACATGTAGTACCTATATATGTAATATCAAACTAATTGGACTTGCGGTTTTTAACAAGAAGTCAAAAATATCATTTTTTACCAAAAATGACTAAAATATTCACCAAAATTAGAGAATTGAAGATATCATTACAAAATGAACAAATGTGAGAGAGGTCCACATATAGTACCTATATATTTAATATCAAAGCAATTGAACTTGCGGTTTTTAACAAGAAGTTGAAAATATCACTTTTTACCAAAAATGACAAAAATATTCACCAAAATTAGAGAATTAAAGATATCATCACGAAATGAACAAACCTGAGAGAGGTCCACATGTAGTACCAATATGTATAGTATCAAAGCAATTGGACTTGCGGTTTTTAACAAGAAGTCAAAAATATCACTTTTTACCAAAAATGACAAAAATATTCACCAAAATTAGAGAATTGAAGATATCATCATGAAATGAACAAATCTGAGAGGTCTACCCAATGTACATATACACGAAGTATCAAAGCATTCAGGCTTGTAGTTTTCAAGAAGAAGTCGAAAAAGTAAAACATTGACACAGACGACGACGGACGACGACAACGGATGACGACGACGACGGACGACGACAACGGATGACTACGACGACGGACAATCACTCGTATGATAAGCTCCGATCGACAAAGTCGACAGCGGAGCTAAAAAAACTTGAAATTCTGACTGTATATGGTAAAAAAATTGGGCCAGTATGAAATAGTTATTACTGAAATTAGATAAGGATGGTGGCACAAATGAGCTCATCAACACTGTGAATCAGGACTAGTTTGGATTTCCATTATCAAATATAAAATTTTGAACTTGGGAATTTAGCATATGATGAGAGTTATATTTGGAAATCCTACTCTGTATGGTGGCACAAAGGAACTCATCAACACCATCACTAGGAACTATAGTTTTGGATTTCTATTACTGTATGGTGAATGGTGATTTGGAAATAAAACTTGTATGACTTGTACACCCACTTGTACACCCTGTATGAAATAAACACACAAGCTCATCAACAGGGGGGGGGTGCAGATATAAACTGGAATGGCCCATTTCAAAAACGAGTTACAGATAACACAACAATGTTTCCATCTACTGCAGCGCTATATTCAGGACTATCAATTTTCTGTTGGAAGTTTGCATATCGAAAGCTCCATTATATTTGATGGAGGTGTTCCAAGTTGAATTTAGGGTAGTTTGCTACCATTAAATTAAAACATGAACAAAATTTAACACAGTAAATCATTAAAAAATTGTTGTGTGATGATTCACTTGCATGCACATCATTCATTTTTAACGTTTTTACAAAGAATAAAGAATGCGATTCCACGAAAACATGCAAAACAATCTACATACAAAGCAGCCATTTTGAACATTTTCTGTAGGGTTCTATGTAAACACTTTATTCTATAGATAACTTACATTAATATTCAAAATTTTCTCATTTTTCGTGACAGTCATATGTAGCCCTCATAAAAATGCATAACATTTTTGAAATATGATTGAATGCTTCTGCCATAGGAATCAAACTATTCATAAAATGCATCATTTTGTGGGACACTTAGTTTGGTGATCATAAATTTTTATTTCAGAATTTTGGACATTACAGTAATCCAACTTCTCTTGCTGGATTATCTTATGCAATATTTCATCTGAAATATGGTTGAAAGGTGGTTCACAGAGACAAATTTATTGGGAGATAGTGATTTTTATTTAGGCACTCGCTGCAAGAAGCTTGGCAAACTTGCTCAATTTCTCACCATCCAAAAGTTCAACTGAGCTTCAACGGTTAAATTGTAAAATTTACTTATCTGCACACATTTCATTTTTTCCAAATATATCCTTGTAGGCTTTCACCATAACCAAAACTTTAAAAAAAATACCAACAAACATCAACTAACAAGTATCAACAGTCAATCTCGCGAATTGTTTGAAAGATACTGGTCAAAAATAGAATGATTTAATTTTGAACTTCTTGTTTATAGCTCAATGTTGAAATGCCAATCTTACAGAAGGGAATATGGCATTGAGATACCTTTACCACATCAAAATTGAACATTATCTAATGTATATAGCATATTATCAATTGTGAAAATACTCCCAAAATACTTTCAGGCTTGTCAAATCTGTTTTGATCATTATTCGTCTTGTTTTAGGCTTGATTTCACATACTGGTAATACAAAGTTTTGCAGTGAACTAGAAATGGTCTATTACCATCAAGATATTTAACAAAAACTATAAAGTTGGAATTTGAATAATTCATGAGCGACAACTAAGTTAACCTTTAAAGCGAAATGTTCTGTTCATTTTCTCTGTTCGGACGAAGTCCGAAAACGGGGACTATTAATTTGGGTCGTTCCATATGTACGTACGTCTGAAGCTATATCTCGGACACCCATTGACGGATTTCATTCAAACTTTACATGAAGACAATACATAATGTCTTACTTTATGATTTGAACAAATATGGCCTACTGGCGACCATCTTGTTTTTCATGGTACCCATGCTACTTTGTCTTGAATGCAATGAACATTTCTGTTTAAATTTTGTGCAAAGATAGTATACCAAGAGATACATCTACACCAACATGATTTTTGTGATTCGATTCAATATGGCTGGCCGATTTTTGTGTAAAAGCACTATAAATTGTCATTTTTATATGTCCGGAGCTGTTTCTCAGAGATGACTAGGCCAATTTGGATCAAAGTTGATATGATGATCATACATATTGGGTTATAGTTGCATGTCATATTTTTTCTGTGGATCAAACTTATATGGCTAACTGGTGATCATTTTGTTTTTCATGATACCCATCCCTACTTTCCCATGAATGCAATGAACATTTCCGTTTAAATTTTGTACAGAGACAGTATACCAATAATCGATACATCAACATGAACATTATTTTTGTAATTTGATTCAATAAGACTGCCCAATGTCCAATTCTCGTGTAAAAGCACTAAATCATATTTTTTTACAAATCCATCTCCTATTAATGGTTTCAATCTAATCTCAATGACTTCATCAGCATCAAATTGATATGTCAGATCACAAAATTTTGGACGGGGACTGTGTCATTAACAATGACTTGTTTAGATTAATTCACAGCTCTTAAGTCACTTAATTCACAGTTTAAGTCACTTAAAGGAAACTTGTGGTTAGGTTTGGTTGGCCACATTCCAACTTGAGTAGGATTTCACCGGAACAACTTGAATTTGAACTCTCACAAATCAATTGATAACATAAACTGCATTTATTTGCGAACAAAATTCTTCAACGAACTGATAAATACATAAACTTGTAGAACTGACCCACAGTTGAGCACGAACTAAAAACTGGAACAGAACTACTGTTTAGCTTTTAAAAGGGAAATAGAACATTACTGCGTTTTCCATGCAGACAGAGATTAACCAATCAGTGACTGCGTACCGAAGCAATAATGGAATGTCAGTCAACACCTATAGCTTATTATGGTTTCAACGATAAAACTATGCAATATTTCCCTCCTCAAAAGATGCTAATCTACAAGCAACGGAGAGGATTCACCACAAGTTCGCAGTACATACACAAGTTGTTTGTTTAAATTAGATTAGAATAAAATTATTTACATGTTTGCATACTGTAGAATACTTTATTTTTGCTTGGAATTTATTTTCGCTATTTTCGCTGAAGGGATGATTCCGTGAAATAAAATCCAGTGAATATACAATTTTTCCTATATTTTACATTAATCTTATCCAAAATCAGTGAAAATAAATTCCAAGCAAAACGCCCAAAAAGCCTTTTCAGCGAAAATAAAGTATTCCACAGTATATATTAAGTTTAATGAAGGTTTGTATTTTACTGTAGGAACAGACCTGGACATATAATGGTTCTACCTCAGTGCCAACAAACAATTCTACCTGTATGAATGGGAAAAGAAACCTATTACAATGTATTGTTGCTATGACAGCGGTAGACGAAGGTGGAATTGTAACTGTGGGTGACTCAAGTTATGATACTGCAGTGAATTCAGCTCTTTATGGAATTCAACTTGAGACAGATAGTTGTGTATTGGTATATAGTAAAGAGTATGGATTTGATATACATAAGAACAAGGATGGATTCTGATCCAGGAAATTTGTAATTCAGCCTGTATTTTAAAGCATATGTGAACCTTTGTAGATAAGGAAAATAATTTCTTTTTTTTGTTTTGGCAGTAATTCATGATAATGTTTACATGGGCAATGATTTTTGAATTGAGTGTGTTTTTTGTAACTCACTGGTATTTACTTTTTTTCTAGAGATGTCCTGTGAACAACTTGTGTGGAAATCAAATTATTGTGTATGTATAATGATAAGTTGTTCATAACAAACCTGCAATTCAAAAGCTATTTTTATGAAAACATATTTATTGTTGAGATTTTAAACTATTAATAAATTAAACTAATATAAAAAAGCATGTTGTCAGTTACCAAAATTAATTTAAAAAATATATCTTTAAAGTTCTAAATTATGAATTTATTATTATTTATCAAAGATGTACTTGGATGTATTTTTTCACATCAATTTTAATGTTTATCAAAACTTATGAATTTTAAAATATTTTTATTGTGCTGATTGTGTGTATGTATGTGCCCTGACTGCTGCTTACAAATAATAACCTATTGCAGAATATACACATTGGTACATGGCAATTTATGGCTGTGGGAAATCTGCCATACAAACATGCATATTAAATAAATCAATATTAGAAATCAATTTCAGGATTCTTGTTTCATGATTGTGAGTTCATATATTTATGCTATATATGATTAAAGGCCCAGGTATACTATAAATACGCTCCTAAACAATAGGGATTATTTCCTTGCTTGTCACGCTGTAGTAAACAGCTCCAGCCATGCTTTGGTTAAGATGCATTTTCTCAAACTTACAGATCGATTATGTCGAGCCAAAGTTGATGTATGTGATGGCTATGAATATCACAGCACTGATTGTATGTAGTATTTATGACAATAAATCGTGTACGAGCTGAGATTTTGGCGGATAAAAGTCAAATCCACGAACCGAGGATGTGTCATAGGCTATGTGATTAACAACACTCATTAGCATAGCCCCATCTCCAATTCACACTTGCCCAGGGAAAGTGAATTGGGCCTTTAAATGTGTGCTACAACCATTATACATTAGGCTAATCCAAAATACATCAAGCTAAATTGTTGTCACTTAATGTGATCAACATGTACCAACCATGAAATTGTGCACTTGGTGTCTTGGATAAGGGTTTGACCATTAGAAACATGAGGTAGAAAGAAAAAGGACAATGACAAAAAAAATCCCAAGCCAACTTGATATTTGTACAGCATTTGCGACCAAATTTATCATTATGTTTTGTTTGAAAAATGCACCATAATTATTGATTTTCTTAAATCACAACTTTTCATTTTTTTACCCAGTACAAAATATGGTTGGGTAAATTTTGGTTGGGGATGTAACCTACAAATTCGGTAAGAAGGAATTCTAAAGTCATCTGCTGATTCGCACAGTTTCATTAAGGACAACTTTCCCCCATGGGAATCACTTGTATTATTTTTTTTACAGGTATGCGAGGCACCAACTTTTGGAGAAAAAACAAAGCCCGGGAAGCCAAAGAAATTCCACAAACAATTGTATGAATTTTAAAATTTTTTAAGTATTTTTTTTTATGGACACTGTAGTTTGAAATATGTACAAAAATGTATTTTTTTTGGTCAAAAGTGATTTAAACAAAATTAGCTTCTAAACCATGCCTCTTTTTCCTGTCAAAATTGGTTTACGGATACATCTGTTTATTATGAAGAAAGTGCCGTCTTGAAAAATGTCACAGTAATTCAAGTTTATGCATAAATTAACACTTGTGTGATTGTTGTAACACTGTTCAACAAAAAACGATGCCCCCGAAGTTTTGAAGATAATCACATTGTCAATCATTTTTTTTTAAAGTTCTGGGATGTGCACTATAAAGAAACTGAGATAATTGCTAATTTGCATATTTTATTAGTTAAGTAAAAATATGCTGATTTACATCGCCATTGGATTTAACAGGAGTTCCACTAATGATTTTAATTTCAAATTTTCACAGAATACAGATGTTCATACAATGCCATAAAAACAAATATGAAAATTTGCAAAATAAACTGCATATCTACCTTAAATGAGTTATTTTCCCTGAAAATTCCCTATATATGGATCAACTTTTTCAGAAAAAATTTGAAAATAAAACAAACTTATTTGCAAATAGATCTAAAATTGTCACGTGATTCGGGGCTGTAGTCTTCCTTGAAACTAATTAATTAAAAAGGTTAGACTACTAGACACTAGAGCATACATGATCATTGCATCCCACAATCTCAACAAAACCTCTACTAATAACAATATGGGTGAATGCCAAACAACACAAAAACCATACGTTTGTTGCCATAGTAACATAATTCTGAGTTTGTAGTATAAACATTATTTGTGGCATTAAGTACAGTGATCAGTTACTGGATACCATTGAACCATCTTAGATCTACAATCTAGGATTGCATGAACAATGAATGGACTGGATTTGAATGTCCACTGTAAAGACTCCTTGATAATGAAATAGTGTCCCTTGGTGTTTATAGCACTTAATATCATATTGTTTCTAGGATGATATTGAAACATAGATGTAGAAATGTTTCAAAATGATAAAGTGTATGATGTCAGATATTTTCCTGTACTTATGATGACGTAATATATTTATATTACGATGACGTAATAATATTAATTGTGACATTTCTTCAAGAAAAAACATATTTATGCAAATGAATATTGATTAAAATCGAATATACCTCTCCTTGAAAACGTTACAGTAATCTACCACAAGATACGAAAGTAACTCGCAAAGTATTGTGGGTAAATGCAGTTCGCTGCCATATTGAAATTGCCTGTTACCAAACTTGAAGTGTATTCGTACGGTTTACGAAGTAATTGTGTGGTTATCGTTATTTAAAATGTTCAAAAGAAAGCTCCAGGCGCTAGGATTTCATGATCCCGATACATTCGACATTACTGGTAAGGGGGTAGGTGTGGAATAACTGTATGTTCCGGGCTCAACGTCACCTTTTGTGCAGCATGGAACGACATAATGTGCCTGGATGCGCTCGGTAACTTTCTGGTATAATAAACTGAAGGGTGGTGTGTGGTGGGGGTAGGTGGTTCTTTCTTTCTTAATTAGTCGTCGGTATACCGGTGCCTCAACTATATCGGCGACTGCCTAAGTATACCCATTTTTCACTTTTAGTTCCTGTTTATATTATCCCCGTCGTAGTCCCAGAAACGTGTCGAGCGCCTGTGCACTGGGTTACAGAACAGTGCCGTGACCGGTACCCGGAAGACAGTATAGTCGTCTTCATATACATGTACGAAAAGCCAAAAAATGCTCTGTGGTTGCAGCTCAATAACTGAAAGAAACTGGTACCTGTAGTCCTACGTACAGCACTTTGCGGGCCAGTCTGTCAGCTGACTGATAACTAAGGGTTTCCTATTTAAAATGTGTCTAGGGGGTGTGTCTGTTTTACAAATATTTCATCATGATTCACATATTCTTGACGATAATCTTTTTCTCCAAATTCTTTGTCATTATATTTGTTTTCTCTTTTCTATTTATTCACTCATGATACCCCCCCCCCCCCACATCTTCAAATCAACCCAGCCCTAAACTCAGTGTTGTCAGAGTGGGTAGTATTTTTATTTGGTTGTTAACTTTGGATACTGCTATATAATAATATAATAATAATATAATAATTTTATTAGCCTTTGAAACGGCGTAAAAAGTAACATACAAGTCGACAATAACAAGAAAAGAAAAGAAAAAGAAAAAACAATCTATAAGAAGCATTAATTCATACATGTAAATCATTTAGTTTCTCGTTTCTGAATTTCCATAGGTGGGTGAGAAGTTTCGGATTTCGTTTGATGTATTATTTCCTCTCGAGAAAAATCTATGTACAATAGTTGGTTCTCCACCACTTTCCACTACTACCGGTAATTGTATTGGTCAGTGCTGAATAGAATTTACTTCTCAAGTGGTTAGTTGATTTGCAAAGAAATAAAAAGTGATAAACATCCTTCTTTCCATCATTACAAAGCTTACATACCCTGTCACCTTTATAATTTTCCCATCCTGTTTTATTACCTTCCAAGTCTATTGGGTTTGACCTCACCTTAAAGAGGAGTGAGATGCCATGATGATCAAGGGGATCCTTTATATAATTTTCAAAGTTTTTATTGTTGTGTTTAATCCAACCATAGTGCTTTAGAGATTTCATGTCTTGAATAGTTTCAACAAAACGCTTTATTTCATTTTCTTCACTAATTTTATAGAAACTTTTAATCCAACTAATATTCTGTGGTCTTTTTAGGCCATAAACATGATCCATACCATTTTGAATTAGGATATTGTTGATATATTTTGGCCAGTGTCAAGTAAGTTTAGCCTTGTTCTGATATGATTCATGTAGTTTAGAGAAAACTGTTTTGGTCCACTTGGTATCATTCATCTTTTGTAATCTGTCCAAATACTGTATTCGCGATTTATCGTAAATAAAGTTGATGTCTTGCCATCCTAAATCTCCCAATATTGCTGGGCATGCTACATTCCTATGAACTTTAAAGAGAAACTTGCCAAATTGATACTGGATGCTTTTAAGTTTGTTTTTATTCACTGTACTTTCTGACAGCCATACACTAGATCCATAGTTAATTGATGGCATGATTATATTTTGCCACAGGACATCACCATATTCAAATCTATTGTAACTGTTATATTGGTTTATGATTGATTTACTATATGCTAATATTTTCGTTGCTTTTTTATAAGTTTCCATAAAATGTGAATGATCCTTCAATGATTTTGAAATAATGATGCCTAAGTATTTGTATGTTTTAGTTTCTTTAAGTGTAAAATTTCCTAATTTCCAAATTGTTTCTTTTTTATGTAACTTCTTTCCAAAATACATTATCTGGGATTTGGATTGATAAAAGCTCAATTTCCATTGCCCTGCAAATTTTGATGCATTATCTAACATATTTTGCAGTTGAACTGCGTTATTTGCTATGAGGACTGTCATCTGCCCAGAATAAACCAGGTATTAATTGTGTTTCAATCATTACCCCAGTTTAGATTTGTATAACATTTTGGCGAATTCATTAATGTAAATTGAGAATAGTAAAGGACTGAGCACACATCCTTGTTTAACCCCTTCATTAGTTTTGAAATAATCTGTTTCAATATCATTAAAATTAATTTTGTTTAGAACATTGTTATACATGTCATCAATTATATCCCATAGCTTCCCTCTGATTCCTGCATTCCATAAACAAACTCGCAACCCATCTCTCCAGACTCTATCGAAAGCCTTAGAAAAATCAAGGAAGGCAACATAAGTTAATTTATTATTTGTTTTCCGCATGGAAGCAATGCCTTTAAGTATGAACACATTTTCCTCACATCGTCTATCTTTCCTAAAACCACCCTGAATTTTGCCTAGTAAATCAGTTCCTTCAACAAATTTCTTTAGTTTTGTTTCTACTATTTTAGCATATACTTTTGACACAGATGAGTTTAAGGTTATACCTCTATAGTTATTTAAGTCTTTCATGTCTCCTTTTTTATGAATTGGTTTTACAACTCCTTTTTTCCATTCATCTGGTATTTTACTATGCCTCAGACATGATTGAAATAGAACTGTTAAAGATTGTACTATTGATTCCCCACCATTTTTAATGAATTCATTAATTATGTTGTCAGGGCCACATGCTTTACCCGTTTTACAAGATTTTATTGCATTGCGAACATTATCCTCAGTTATATCAATAGAATTAATTACTGGAAAATTAATGTTGTCTTTGTTTGATTTTACCATTTCTAATTAGGCTCAGTTCCTCCATAATTTGATTATGGAAATTTGTTTCTTTTTTTTTTATAGATCTTTATTTATTTTCCCTGCTGTATTCCAATAGTGTTTGAGGTTATTTTTGACTATATCTTGGTTTGTTGTTATACGATTACCATTGCATAAGACATCATAGATACATGTTTGTTTGAGGTTATTTTTGACTATATCTTGGTTTGTTGTTATACGATTACCATTGCACAAGACATCATAGATACATGTTTGTTTGAGGTTATTTTTGACTATATCTTGGTTTGTTGTTATACGATTACCATTGCATAAGACATCATAGATACATGTTTGTTTGAGGTTATTTTTGACTATATCTTGGTTTGTTGTTATACGATTACCATTGCATAAGACATCATAGATACATGTTTGTTTGAGGTTATTTTTGACTATATCTTGGTTTGTTGTTATACAATTACCATTGCATAAGACATCATAGATACATGTTTGTTTGAGGTTATTTTTGACTATATCTTGGTTTGTTGTTATACGATTACCATTGCATAAGACATCATAGATACATGTTTGTTTGAGGTTATTTTTGACTATATCTTGGTTTGTTGTTATACGATTACCATTGCATAAGACATCATAGATACATGTTTGTTTGAGGTTATTTTTGACTATATCTTGGTTTGTTGTTATACAATTACCATTGCATAAGACATCATAGATACATGTTTGTTTGAGGTTATTTTTGACTATATCTTGGTTTGTTGTTATACGATTACCATTGCACAAGACATCATAGATACATGTTTGTTTGAGGATATTTTTGACTATATCTTGGTTTGTTGTTATACGATTACCATTGCATAAGACATCATAGATACATGTTTGTTTGAGGTTATTTTTGACTATATCTTGGTTTGTTGTTATACGATTACCATTGCATAAGACATCATAGATACATGTTTGTTTGAGGTTATTTTTGACTATATCTTGGTTTGTTGTTATACGATTACCATTGCATAAGACATCATAGATACATGTTTGTTTGAGGTTATTTTTGACTATATCTTGGTTTGTTGTTATACGATTACCATTGCATAAGACATCATAGATACATGTTTGTTTGAGGTTATTTTTGACTATATCTTGGTTTGTTGTTATACGATTACCATTGCATAAGACATCATAGATACATGTTTGTTTGATATTATTTTTTGGTCTTTTTATATCATTCCAGAACATTTTTTGAAGATTTTCCCCCTCGTTTAGCAATATCAACACTACGTTTAACTTTATACTCTAATATTTTAAAATTAATTTTATTATGTGCTTCTATTTTATGTTCAATATAAGTAGACCAGAGTTGATCTCCATGTGTTTCTTTTTTCTCATCTGCTGGTAGTTTTGCCCATTGTCTATATTGTCTACAAGCATCCCTTCTATCATTAATGGCATCTCTGATCTCTTTATCCCACCACCCTTTACCTCTATTATTGATTAATTTCTTTTCAACACACTTGTTGGCTACTTCAAATAGGTTTGTTTTCCATTGTAACCACAGTGTATTTGGATCATATTCTTTTGTTTCTATTGTCCAATTACAAAAACATTTTGAGAGCTCTTCCTGGAAAGGTCTCCAGTCCTGGTCGTAAGTTAATTTCCAACTTTCTTTTTTAGGGGTTATTTTTTTGGTTACCTGTAGCGTGGTTCAAATGTAAAATCATGACATTGTGGTCACTTCCCAAATGGTATTTTGAGGTATCATCTATTATGAATTTCAGAAATTTTTCCTCAATAATATGTTTATTCCTGAACCAAGTAAATTTCCCTTCCACACAAGGCAGAGCATTTGCAAGAATAAGACCAGAATCGTTCCAAAAATCAATTAGCTTACAGCCATTGTAATTTTTTGAGGAATCACCATTTTGAATAATGTTGCCTACTCTACAATTGAAATCTCTTATTATTAGTCCCCGTTCAGGCGCAGCCTGAAAAGAGGACTACTAATTCAGGTTATGTCCATAATTCCGTCTCCAACATTTTCTCAGAAATTCTACAGCAGATATCAGTGAAACTTGGCAGGTTGATGAACATGTCCCCTCCGAGTATGCACGTAATTTTTTTTCCAGATCTGAAAATCCCAAGTGGGTCTTTTTCACGATTTTATCAAAAATTGCCTCTCCCGGCAACATTGACAAAACGTCTGCGCATGCTCAGAATAAATTAATTACTGTAAAATACTTTATTTTTGCTTGCAACATTTTTTTGCTATTTTCGCTGAAGGAATGTTTCAGTTAAAATAAAATCCAGCGAATATACCCTTTTCTTATATTTTACAGTCAACTTGTCAAAAATCAATGAAAATAAATTCAATACAAAACACCCAGAAAAAGTCTTTTCAGCGAATGATAATTCCAGCTGAAATAAAATATTTTACAGTAGATTAGATCTGTGAGTAAGGCTGCTGTTATTACGGCACGTGATTTCTCCATTGCGTGCAATTTATTATAGTACTGTTTATACATGTATTCTGTTTGGCTCAGTGGTCTCATTCACTCATTACTAGAAGAACTAGTAACTTTATTTGATTTCAAGAACTTCAAGAAGGCGGCATAAGAGACGTGTTTGCAAAGGTAAGTTTTCCAGTTTATTGGGGTACGATTGGTGTACATTTCGTGACGTACGGACGTGAATATTATGATGATTGCCAGCTTTATATTCTTGTGAAAACCCAAAAAAAGCAAACAATTGTCTCTAATCTACGAAACTAGTTTGTGAATTGTATACCCTGTCAAATTATTGTACACGAACGATTAATTCACGAGGACATAGTTTTCAAGTACCGGTAAATCGTTTTCCGGTCTTTTGCTTGTGTAGCGATTTCCGAAATATTCACAACTCGGGGGGGGGGGGAGAATTTCCCTGTGTCGATCAATTTATTCATTATATAATAGCAGGTTGCCTATGATTATATTCGTATTTTTTATGTTGTGAGCATTGAACTGTTAGTTGCAATGAAGATTTTGGCGATCTTGTGCGATTCAACATGGCGGATGTACAGTGACAACACGTGTATGGACGGTCGGTCGAGCAGTCTGCAACGGACCACAGTCTGTGAACGGACCGTGAAATCGCCCGTTTTTTCGGCAGTTTTTTTTTTTAATGTTTTGGATATTTCATTCACTCCTGATGCCTAAAAGAGTCTAATTTATATTTTACCGTAGTCATTGACACCTATTCAAGAGTATCATGTTTATTGTGAATAGCGTGAATGGGTAAGCTTCGTTTCGACAATGGGCTGTTATTTCTGTGAACAATGTTAAATTATTCTTTGAATGCTCAGTTTATTTTTTTGAAAACAACTAATTTTTCGATTTAAAAAAAATCATGCCGTTTTCCCCGTCAAAATCAAAGCATAAAGATCTTGCTAAACATCGGTGAATCCCCTGTTGCGTTCACCACGAGGTCACTGAGCCGTCATTAACATATTTAAATGACCACGTGTACTAAAATAACATGGCGGATATCGCATCGCATCGCATTTACATTCGACCGAAATCATTCGTTTACGATGAAACTAAGTTGAATATTACTTCCAATTCATAAAAATTCAACGAATTATTTTTTTGTGCGTATTATAATCATTACTGAATAATAATAAACAATTGCAATACTTCGAAAACAAGTAAGTTATTCACTTGCGAAACACAGAATGACCAGATTGTGCTACCGTGATCATTTGCTACCGGTACTAACAACTAAGCAATGTATTCGTGTTTGTATTTATTCGAAACTTCTTTTAGAAAATACTTTACTTTTCGTAAACTTTACTGAATTTTTGGGGGGATTCAATTCCAACATTTCGCGATGCCAAACCAAAGGCCTTTCACTCTTTGAGTGTGACACCTAAACCAGAAGTTTTATGGTGTATAAACTGGCACTAAATAAAAAAGCCGTTGAACCGTATTCAAATTTATAAGTACATGTTACTATGTATTTAATTATGAAAACTGACTAAATTAAATGTGATCTTATTTTTAATTTGAACAGAATTATGATTTATATCGGTAATGACGTTTTCATCCAATATTAATAGTGCAATTGTTAAAATGCCTACCTACACATTTATTGTTTTTGTTTCTGTTGCCCTGAAATAGACATTTGTAAAAAAAAAAAATTTAAAAATCATGCTTGATTCAAATTCAAAAAAAAAAGATGTAGCCATGTAGCCCCTTCCTGTTATCTGTTTCCAACTTCTTCCAGAGTAAAACTGGTGAAGCCATGTAATTGCCATACAATCATAAACTGTGGGAAAACTTGTATGTTATTGAAAATCTTTATTTTGTTGTCTGTGAATTAATATAATATTTGAAATGGTGTAATGGTGCAAAATATTCTCAAGCAATTGGTTTTCTGGTGGCACTACACTGTGCATTTATGCATGATCTCAGCTTACTAAGTGATGATGGTGGTTGAAATGGAAAACTGAATACAAAAATCCAGTAACATCTCAAACGAATTTCCGTCTGCTGTGAATGCATGTTTCGTTACATCAAATAAATAACCCAATTTTATTGAATGTATCCAAAAACATGGTACCAATGATCTGAAATTTCAGGAGTGCTCGCTGAAGGTTTATCAATCTTGCTTATTGTCTTGTTCTTTACCAATCCTGCATTTCAGTTACTAGAATTTATACTAAAAAAAAATAGTTTCTGTTTTTCTTCTAATAATTCGGCCACTCTCAAAAACAAATATTTTTCCATGGTCGAAATGCAAAGAATACAAAACTACTGTGATTGCATAGCGATACCTGTAGGGCCATTGTCAATTAGTTCGCCTGATCAACACAGCGTTATACATAGGGCTGATATTGAATCACGGAGAGTAAAATCTTGTGATACTAATCTCTAGAACCGCTCAGATTGGTACATACCGGTATGTCTTATGAACCCACATGTGTATATCTTTAACAATACTCATTTTAAACTTTTTTTTTTTTACAGTGGTGCTGTGAACTGCTTCAATTTTGCAAGGCAATTTTTTCTGGGTTCCTACAACATGGAGTGTCAGGGACTTTATTGAAATTTCATAGAATCCTGAATATATCTAGAAGTGAAAATTAAATGGTTTACAGTATTTTATACCCATTAATAATGATGAAATGCAATAATATCACTGCACTAAAAAGACTTCAAACAATTGTTACTTCTCCATTGAAGGTTATGAGCAGACCAACCTTTACTGGCTTCCTTAATTATTACATGTACTTGCTCTGAAAACATAGCTTTTACAATTGTTTAAATTAACAGATGTTGTTCTATGTACAAAGAATACATTTTAAATAATAAACCTTACTGTATTAATAAAAAATTGTATTTGACAACATGAGAATGATTCTGATGCCCAGTGGTGATGTTGAAACAAACCCAGGTCCTGGTAATATACTAAGACCTGATTAACAAAGAAGTCATGTACATCAAGGTTCACTCAGATTTATGAATGCAGTTTCTTGAGCAAGTATACATGTATGACAAATAGTTTTGTTGCACTTGTGTACTCTGAGATTCTGAACATGGGTCAGTGGAAGTTTTTAGTTGTCAGTACAAAACTAGATTATGGGAAATCACTTTATGATGAGTTGTACCCACATAGAGTACATATTCATTCACCTGTTTGCAGATGTTCCTTGTACTACTTTATAATCAAATAACGGGGACTGTGACATTTCATGTCTTGTTAAAGTATTGTCATTGCCTTGGCTTTCAAGTGTCAGTACGTCAACTAATAATTGGTGATAAAGTTCATCAACTAACTCTCTATTTTTACCCTCCACAGGAAAGTATACAATACAAATACAAAAGGTTTCGTTTGATCCCTTAAATCTAATTTTAATCCATAACCTTTCCTTTCTTTCTATAGTAATTTGGGTTGTTTGTATATTATGAAATTTTATACATGGCCCAGAATTGGTAATGTTTGATTAAAAAAATGCTCAAAAGTTTGTTGGTTGCATGTGAGCTTGTGTCCCACATACATCTGCAATCAGTTTACACTGCTAGTTCCCGGTTCACAGGCTTTTATTGTGATCAAGCACGTTCTATTTCAAGCTACTTGAAACCTGAAATAATACCGAAAATTTAAAAACTTCACACATAAATTTTATTGCCTTGCCCGTAATGTAGTGTAAACGAAGGGGAAGCTATAGTAAGGGGAAAATTTTGGCGACGTTGTTGTTGTTGGCGTGACTTGTGGGTGTGCTAACTCAAGTAATTTTTACATGATCGGTTTCAAATTTATATACGTTTAACAAACATGCAAAGATGGCCAAGTGTGATGTTGGTGTATTTTGCTTGCATAGTTAATGAGCGATGGCTACTGATTGGTTATCTCTTGTGGGTGCGATAACTCAAGTAATTTTTACCCAATCAGTTTCAAAGTTGTATATGTTGTAAAAAAAGGTGTAAGGATAACAAAGTTCAATATTGGTGCACTTTACATGCATAAATAATTAGATATGTAGTAATTATTTTTTCAGTTAAAATGTAATTGTTGTGAAAGCTTTGTTCAGTTAAAGACTAGTAGCTTCGCGGTAAGTGGCTTTTGCTGTAAGTGGGTTTCGTATTGGGTGGGTCTCGCGGGAAGTAGGACTTTGTCGCAGTAACTGGTCTTTTCATCGTTGTTGAGAATTAAAGTTTTATGTTTTTTTAACAACTTGTGCTATTCTGGGAATACCATCCTTAGAAGCTATAAATTTGCCCTTATGATTTGTGATGTTGCTCTGGCAGGAGTTCCAAAATAAAACCCATGCTATGATAATGCCCATAGTTTCAAAAACCAAGAAACATTATCATTATGATCTTATTGCAAAGGACAGTTAAATATTGTTTATTAAAATTAATAATCCCCATAACCCAATATAGATATATTATAGTACGTAACAAAAATATAACTCAGTCTCATCAATGAAATAAAGAAATATATATATGTATATATATATATATATATATATATATTTACATTATTACTAATGCATTGCACTACAACTAATTAAATTGAAAGAAATTGCAATATAAAATATCACGGTCAGTATTATTTACGAAAATATTTGTTTATAATTTTATAAATTGGCTTGGCAATTTCCATTGCAATTAGATATAATGTGTACATATTTTAATAAATAAAATTAAAGATACACTAATTATTGGCGATCCGCTCTGCTAGGATTGCCAATATAATCACTTTTGTTGTTTTGTGTGTGTGATTTCCAGTTCTTTTTCACGTATTATTTCTTCTGTGATTTTTTTGGCTTGGCCGATTTTGCTCAAACTTGGCAGGTAGGTCACACCTTCACCCTAGTTATTAGGAAAAATCTGTTGCCATAGCAACAGCCCAAAAAACTGTTATTTTTTGGGATAGCTTTGTGCCAAATGTATCTCCTCCTACAAATTTGGAATAAAACACCTCAGACATAGTTCATTCTACTCAGCTTGAGTGTGGGCAAAGTTACTATTTGAATTTTTGATATCTTTTTTCATTACCGAGAAATTTGACCCCAAAGTTGGGGTAACTTTTCACCAGCAACGGCTTTTAACTCCTCTGTGACTTTTTTGGCTGGCTGATTTTGTTCATACTTCACAGGTAGGTCGTACTGTCACTAATTGGCTCAGATGCTTTTTATTTTGGCTACGTTGCGCACTGGTAAGAGATCACCGATGCCGACGTTGTTACACTGTATCAACATAATCCCAACGCAGCTTTGAACTTTGAATGAACTGTAAATGCTGCCTTCATTCTAGAAAATACTAAACGATTGGAAATAATAAATGTAACAGCAGAATACGTCCTAGTAATAAACTGAGTGACTTCTAAAGACTGAATGTTTTTGCGAACTTCATATACAGGGCCCATTTAGTTATAAACTGACATTAGCTCCACGTTCATGTCCTACCATGGAAACAGCCAAAAAAATCGGAGCGGATTGTCAACCAGCCTACCGGCTTGTATTGACTTTGTCCCGGACTGTTTACTCGTACTTGCTTACTTGTCAGTGTCTGACTGTGTTATATACAGCCTCAGACTAGTAATACAACAGACTCGCAACGTCTATTGTTTAAGGTTTTAATCGGCTTAATTGTACATGCTATGTGTGCCACGCTCTGTAGCATTGGCATAGACACCGTCGAAGTTTACTGAACACTGGATATTCCGCACACTTCACGCTTCTTCGGAAATTGCGTATTTCTTCGTAAACTGGATCCAGATATTTAAAAAAAAAAGTGGGAGATGCGTTCTGGACTTTTTGAACTTTGCAGCTGTGTAAGAATTTTAAGAATTGACCAAGAATCAGAGGAGTTACAAGTATCTGAATTATGTCTTAGTGTTTACCTCAAATAGTTTTTGAATATATAATGAGCAACTTTGAAACGATATTTCTCGCTGTTGCGGATTTTGTGAAAGGTTTCCAATATTTTTTCGGAGAGAGCATATCGCTGCGTTTTGAACAATCATACTTCTTTGTGTGTGCCGAAACATGGGATAGCTAGTGTCATGTACATGATATCTCTCAGCGTATCAGCGTGATCTGGTAACGGTAAAAACTGGAGGTGTGTTATTTTTGTCACGATCTACACATTGTTAAGTGACTGTTTCAATTTTTAGTCCCTTTTCGGACGTAGTCCGAAAACGGGGACTTATGTTTTGCCCTGTGTGCGTCTGTGCGTCCGTGATCACCTGTATTTCGAACCTGCATGGACTGATTAAGTTCAAACTACACTCATACATCACACCTTATATGGGACATATGCACATGCATTTTTTTCATGATCCGATTAACGATAGCCGAATTGCGGCCATTTTAGTTCTGGATCCGTATCTGAGACATGCCTGGATTGATCGAGTTAAAACTTCACACACACAAGGTACATCATGTCACAAATATGTATGTGCATTTGTTTCATGATCTCATTAACGATAGCCAAATGGCGGCCGCTTTAAGGCCGAAAATGCATTGAAATAGCACATTTTCACCATTCCTGACCCGGATCTCAGTTATGCATGGACGGATTTTGTTCAAATTTGGTACATACATTAAACATAATAGGACCTTGATGCACATCATTTTTTTGTAAGATCAAGTTCGAAATGGCCGACAGGCGGCCATTTTGTTTTAAAGAATTCAGTTCTGGATCCGTATCCGAGACATGTCCGGATTGATCAAGTTCGAACTTTACACACATATGGTACATCATGTCACAAATAGATATGTGCATTTGTTTCATGATTCCCTTAACAATAGCTGAATGATGGCCATTTTAAGGCCGAAAATGCATCAAAATCATGTATTTTCACAATTCCGGAACCGGATCTCAGTCATGCATGGATGGACTTTGTTCAGATTTAGTACAATGTGTTGTACATATGCAGGTGCATTTCAGATCAGACCACTGAAAGTGGTTTGAGATTTCGGTCATGACCTGCTTTGAATGTATATGTCACTCAAATATGAACGGAACGGGGACGTGTCATTGACAATGACTTGTCTATTGTGTGTCAGTATTGTTGCTATTTCGAGTTTCACTGATTTTGTTTGACTTCCGTCATAGTTTTGTTTAAAAATAGCTCAGTATATTTCTTTTTATTCTTAATTTCAGGAAATGAAAAGCATGAGATCGCTCAGGGGTTGCAAAGTTCTTCAGAGAAATTGTCATTATCTTCGTCAAAATGTTCTCCAAAAATAGCTTCCCACTCCTGTTTCTATGTCTCACGATGCATCGCGATAGTTGATTGTAATATGAATAGATGTCGCGTTATTTTGTGAGATCTAATGAAAATCTTGTTGCTCAGCAACGTTTACTCGGTACAATAAGAACTGATAACCTACACAAACGTGCCACGCATTACTTCAAAAGAAAACACCGCGTTGTGAGTCTGTTGTATTACTAGTCTGAGATACAGCCAAGAACATGTCAGTTGCCTGTGCCTTGAGAGCCGTTGAACTAAAACAATTTGTCAGCCTTCGCTGCCCACAGCATCGATATGATTTTATATTGCATAGAAAAGAACACTAAATGCTGCTATCCCGGTCAGCAATCAAATCATCAATCTTCATGATTTATGCAACTGGTATTTCCATCTATTTGCTCAATGGTCTGAACTTTAAAATTGTCAAGTTCGAGAGTGTGTTTTTACGTACTGTGACACGAACATTCAACAACGTGTTGAACAGGAAGTCCATCTTAGGCTAGTGGCATTGTTAAATTTTATAAAGTACAGGAAATGTTTCATTCAGGAATTGTTATGCATATCAAAATCCTTTATTGGAACAAAACATGTTATATATTCACCAAAAACAACGTTGCCAGGTTTCTAGGCGTACAATGAATTGGAAACAAAAGAAATCGTTCGATCCAAACCACAGGTGCTTGACTGACTTGCAGCCATGCCTGTGCTAGCTGTACCGGTAACTTGAACTCTTTTGGTCTTCCTTAAATTCCTGATTAGTTCAATAAGAGTTTTAGTCTTGCCAGTTCCAGCTTGACCCGTTAATAAAAAACTTTGTCCATGTATGGCCATGTCTAAACTGAACTGTTGTAGTTTATCCATTGTTTTTTTTTTACATTGTGATCGGCACTCAAAGCACTACTCCACAACACTGATGAAAAGTTATTTTCAAAATTGTTGAATGCTAATAGCAAACCGTTTAGTTCCGAATGACTAACTTCGAAATAGAACAAAATTCAAAATATGAAATTTGGAAAAAAATAGAATGAATATGTGTTGCACGTGTCAATCAGGCGTCAAAACACGAAAGCAGCTCAGTCAAAAACGGGTTCCTTCAATAATCCTGGACTTTCCCAAAAAAAACGTTACAGTGATGTTACAGGATGTTAGTTTACTGGAGTCTGCCTAGCATCTGATCACTTACTCAATTAAAACAGATGGTATCAATTACAACTTCCTGTCATTGCATATAATGACTTTGAATGTGTACACTTAAGCTTAATAGGTACTACCAAGGTCATATACATAAATAACTAACTGTATGCATGTCCAATATGGTGACCAAGGGCAAAAACATTGTTATGCAAATTAGCTTTAGTTGATATCTACATGAATTTGAACCAAAATGTTATCGGCAAGACTCAAAATACGACTGTGACAGCCACTGAAACGCAATTGAAAGCAAATGAACACGTCAAGCAAAAAAAACTTTTTTGAGTCTTGCCGTAAAATGGAGGCACATAACCATTTTGACTCTTGAGGGGAATGGAAATCAGTTGATTTGAGGGTGTCACAATAAGAGAGTAAATCGTTTTTATGCTACGAAAAAATGCAGACCTTGAACATACTTTTTGGACTTTAGTACAACTTCATTTTTATTATCTAACGTTTTTAGGTTCAGCAAATAATAAAGTAAAGGCATTTTTGATCGCGAAACTCACCCTTTTTACGCAAACTGGGAAGTTCACATAAGATAATTATACTATAAGGTGGCATATATAGTAGTTAACTGAGCAGTATTTGCTAATATCCAGACTATTGAGTTAGCTTTGCACAATTATATAAGTGTCATTTCAATATTATCACTATTAGTCCCCGTTCGGACGAAGTCCGAAAACGGGGACTTATAATTCGGTCTCCGTCCGTGCGTTCGTCCAGAGTCATATCTCAGAATCCTTTGGACCGATTCCGTTCATTCTTTGCATGTGCCTAATACTTTATGTGGGACATATGCACATGCAGTGGTTTAGCCATTCGATTCAAAATGGCCGACTGGCGGCCATCTTGTTTTTTGAAAATCTTGTATTTTGGACATGCTTTGTCAGTGTTCATTCAAACTTGGTACATAGATTATACATGTTAGGATACATGTCCATGACGATTTATTTCACAATTGGATCAAAGATGGTCGACTGGCAGCCATCTTGTTTTTTGAAAATGTTGTATTTTGGACATGCTTTGTCAGTTGTCATTCAAACTTGGCACATACATGTACTTTATACATGTTATGATGCATGTCCATGACAATTTGTTTAAAATCTGGTCAAGGATGGCCGATTGACAGCCATCTGACTTTTTGGCCTTACTACTATATTTCCACAATTTATGTACCATTTTCATTCGTATTTGGCACATACATCATACACATCAGTGTGTTTCATAATCAGATCAAAGATGGCTGAATAACGGCTGTTTTTATTTTTGACCATATTACTACTACACGGAACACTTGTTTTGATGTAAATAAACAATCTGTTGTATACGCAACTTGGAACTCAAGTTTCAAGGACACGCTCGTTTAGAATGCCTCAACCTAAGAAAAGAGTTTTAGACTAAAACGCGAACAAAGTCGTAAATATATGCAGGAAAAAAGAGCATGCGAGTCACAGTCTCAACAGTACAGTAAACAACAAAACCTTGAAGTTTTATTTACTTATTGACTCTTACACAATCCCCGGAGGGAAAGAAAATGGTCACAAAGTACAAGGAGAAAAATATATATAAAAAACAAAACAAAAACACAATATACTAAATAACAAATACAATCACTAAATTACTAAATAATACAAAATCTCTAAAATACTAACTAATATAAAATGACTAAATTGACAGCAGGCATTGAGATGTCAAGTAACCCTGCTTCCTGACTTCGAAGCTTTTACTTATGAACTGTGCTACTGGTATAATAACGTTTTCATTCTGTAATAATTCCATGAATTTTTTCTCTGCAGGTTTATTTTCAAATGCTGGGATCATATCCTTAGCTTTATTGAACAGTTTGGTACGCAACTCATTATATTTGTTGCATTTCAGCAGAAAATGCATTTCATCCTCAATTAGACCTTTGTTACACATGTCACAAACCCTGTTGTTTAATGGGATTTTTTTATGACGACCCATTCAATTTTAAGACCATGGTCACTAAGACGAAATTTGGTAAGCACACTACGCAGTTCAAAGTTTTTTAGCTTGACTAAATATGGCTCAAGTTTTAAATCTGATTTGATTAGCCGATATGTTCTTAGTTTGTTTTTCTCATTTGCTTTGGTGCGGTTATCATTATAGACCTCACCTTTCCATTTTGTTAGAAATAAATACTTGATGTCCAAATCAATTTGTTTCATTTGTGCCGAGGTTAATTTATCACAGTTGTTAACTGAATGATATTGTTGGATATTGTTTAATAATGATGTCACTTCTAGATACCATTTACTTTTAATGTAAGTAGTGAAGTATTTCCTCAGTCAGGTAATCATGTAGAATTAGATGTTGTTACCCGTGAAGTTGATAATCTTATGGATTAATTAATGAACAAACTTAACAGACTTAAATCAAAGTGAAATATCTTCAAATGTAATGCAATTATTAAATCAGTTTCACCTGTATCAAAAGAATATTTTGAGTACTGATTGGATAGTTGTTATAAATGAACTCCCTGGTGCTGGTTTACAAAACCTTGGACTTGCATTATCAAAATGTTATATACAAGTATTAATACATACTCCAGCATTTGCAAGCTACATTCTTAACAAATCAAAAACCCATCAATGCAGAAAATATAAAACACCATCTTGTTTGTTATGTGAATGGGAATCATTTATAATTCACATGTATTTGGGTAACAACAGTTTTAATAGTGCAGCATGGTTAGAGTAATACATTAAAAGTAGAGAATTATTTAATCCTCTTGTAGAAAATGATGCCCATGAGTTTCTTGTGATTATATTTGATATATTAGAACAATATGACGTAAACAGTAATAATATGCCAGTACATACTTTACAAAGTATATTTATGGTTATCTATAATAACACATATAAATCAAAGCACTGTGCACATCAGAATGTTAGACTTGAACCATTTACTGTTTTACAACTGCCTATCACATATTCTAGTAATAATGAACCAGTTTCTATTTCAAATTGCCTTAATGATTATTTTAATGAAGAAACAATACATGAATATTCGTGTAGTCATTGCAATGAAGTTCATGACATTGTAAAAAATGTGACCAATCAAGTATTACCACCATACTATGTTATACAGTTGAAACGTTTTTCAAATTTGTTGAAAAATATGGAACAATTAGAGAAAGAGAAGAATGCAGTGAGATTAAAGAGGAAAAATATGGAACAATTAGAGAAAGAGAAGAATGCAATGAGAAGAAAGAGGAAAAATATGGAACAATTAGAGAAGGAGAAAAATGCAATGAGAAGAAAGAGGAATAATATGGAACAATTAGAGAAAGAGAAGAATGCAATGAGAAGAAAGAGGAATAATATGGAACAATTAGAGAAAGAGAAGAATGCAATGAGAAGAAAGAGGAATAATATGGAACAATTAGAGAAAGAGAAGAATGCAATGAGAAGAAAGAGGAATAATATGGAACAATTAGAGAAGGAAAAGAATGCAATGAGATTAAAGAGGTATAATATGGAACAATTAGAGAAGGAGAAAAATGCAATGAGAAGAAAGAGGAATAATATGGAACAATTAGAGAAGGAAAAAAATGCAATGAGATTTAAGAGGAATAATATGGAACAATTAGAGAAGGAAAAAAATGCAATGAGATTTAAGAGGAATAATATGGAACAATTAGAGAAGGAGAAAAATGCAATGAGATTAAAGATGAATAATATGGAACAATTAGAGAAGGAGAAAAATGCAATGAGAAGAAAGAGGAATAATATGGAACAATTAGAGAAGGAGAAAAATGCAATGAGATTTAAGAGGAATAATATGGAACAATTAGAGAAGGAAAAAAATGCAATGAGATTTAAGAGGAATAATATGGAACAATTAGAGAAGGAGAAAAATGCAATGAGATTTAAGAGGAATAATATGGAACAATTAGAGAAAGAGAAGAATGCAATGAGATTTAAGAGGAATAATATACAACAACTTGAGAAAGAGCGTAATGCAGAGATTAAGTAGAAAAAATGTAGAACAATTGGAAAAGGAGAGAAATGCAAAGAGATTAAAAAGAAAAGATGTACAACAACTTGAGGAAAAGTGTAATGCTGAGAGATTGAAATGTAAAAATGCAGTTTTAAACGATCAATTTAGTGAACTCATTAATGAATTTCAGTGAGATATATGTGAAGGACCAGAATATGTATGTAATTGCTGTTATCAAACATGGTATAGACATTCTGTTATTGAATGTACCGGTAATCATGATAAATATAAACTTTAAAATTTTAGTAAGTGATAAACAATGGATATGTAATATTTGTTCTAATTCCCTGAAAAAGGGAGCTATCCCATCATGTTCATATGCTTATAAAATGAAAATCCTAAATTGAGTTTATACCCACTTGAAGAAAGATTGATTTCTCCAAGAATTCCATTCATGCGTGTGGTGGTCAATTAAGTATCCATGGTAATATTGTCATTGTAGTTGCTAATGTAAACAGCACAATTGTGAATTTACCACGAAAATTAAGTGAATCAGAAACAGTACCCATTAAACTGAACAGGAGACTATCTTACAGCGGTCATGTTCAGTTTGAAAATATTCGTCCTTATGAAGTGTTAGAGGCTCTGCAGTATTTAGTGAGCAAGACTGAACTGAACAAATCACAGGGTATAACTGTCTCTGATACATGGTTACATGACACTCTTAATAAAAGTGGTGATTGGGGCACTATTGTGAATGATGTCACTAATAATGAGAATACTGTGGAATCAAACAATGATAAATCAGTACCAGGAATCCCTGCAGAGATTTTCACTGGATGAAGACAATTCAAAAGGTTTCTCTTTCAAGGCCATTCCCTTCATAATAACCAACCACTATTCTAGAGAAACTACAAAAATCTATGGAAGCAGAACATCACAAAATCAACACTCCTCTCCCAAATGTATAGCTTAGAGTGATATTTGGTAGTAAGAAATGAAAAGTATGTTAGAAAATTTCACTCTTTCAAGAATTTAGCCAATTCTTGGTCTCAACATAACCAGTTCCATCAACTATTCCCTTGCGGGCAAGGATTCAATAGTTTTGCTATGTTTATTGTTATTATGTGTTCGTTTCTGCTGTTCCAAAAATTTAATTATATGTGACATTAATATTTGAGTCACTAAACAATATTTCAGTAAAATATGTTATTAAATAGCAATTTAAATTGTAAAAAGTATCATATATTCTGTTTATAAACACTTAGTATAAATCTGCTAGTGAGTCGTCACATGACACAGTTCTGTGCTGAGACAGCGCATCCTGCGACGACACAACGCACATGTGTACATTCATTTGTTTTACCATCAGATTCATTATGGCTGCGTGATGGTTTTTTTGTGCTAAAAAGTCAAGCATTTCCTCCTTTCAGAAGCAAAACTTGTGTATAAATGGATTTTGTTCAAATTTGGTACATATATTGGACTTCATAGGAGTTGATGCACATCATTTTGTTTTTCATATCAGATTCAAAATGGCCAACTTGTGCACATTTTGTTTTAATTATGCTGTTCTGACATGCCTTGACCAACCATATTCAAACTTTATTTATTGCTATACATCATGTCGTTTAATGATAAAATGACCAAATGTTAAAGATTCATCTAAATCAAGTATTTCTGCCATAATTGCATCTGGATGTCTTGTGTATGAATGAATTTCTTTGAAACTTTGTACATACATTAGACATCGTGGGACCTTAATGTATGTCATTTTGTTTTTCATATCGTATTCGAAGTAGTCAGCTCGAACCTGAAATGGGGACTTATAGAATGACTCCTGTGCACCCATGTATAATTTGACCATATCTCAAACATGCTTGGACTGACCAAGTTCAAACTTCACACATTATCATTTTTTGGACCCTGTTCAAAATGGCTGACAGGCAATCATTTTGTTTTACTGAATGCAGTTCTGGGTCAATATTAACATCAAGTTCAAACATCACACATACATCAGACATTATTATAGGACAACTGCACATGCATTTTTGTCGCCATCAAATTCAAAATGGCTGACTAGCAGTAATCTTATTATTAGAACAAAACAATTGTGGAAAAAATATAATTTGCCAGGGCTTATAAATAAAAAAACATCAAGTAAGTATTAAAGCATATATTAAAAAACTTTGGGGTTAGGTAAAAAACAATTTTTAATAACAACAATCCAATGATTCACCCCTAACAGGATATTAGACAAATTTGTATGTCTTCATATAATCTATTCATTTCACTGTGATTTTACGATACTAGATAATGCTCATTGAGGCTTATTTAGCGGTACATCAAATTTCCAGGCTCATTTCAATTGAATTTCTGGAATAAACTGTATTTCTAGGGTTTAGCATCTTTGTGTATGCTGAGTATGTCTGTTGTAACAGAAAACCAACCCAATGTTTTTTAGAATTGTTTTCTAAAGCAATCTTAATCTCAAAAGTACATTAAATTGACTTTTTTGTATGTCAACATTCCTACTGGTTGGGAAACTGCTCTGGAGTAGACATTACAAATTAATTGGATTACAAATTAAGATGATATTTGCAATGCTTCAAACAAAATGAAAGCAGTTTGCAATAGTTGAATTACATGTTTCTTATTGTTAATTTCTGATGTGGGATTTCGTTTGACTCGCATTCAGGCTGATTGTGACCAATTTGGGGAGCACCTAGTCATGATAATAGGTGTAAAAACTTTTCTTTCTATCTCCATTGTAATAGATGAACCCAGTGTTGTATTTATATTTTCAGTTGTTGAACAACTGTCCTTTCTATCTAAAATTGCATACATTGTCATGTATCTAGGCTGACTACATCATAAGCATTGCAGTTCACTAATCTATCAGGGTATATATCCATATCCAACTACCGGTAAAACTAGTTGTTGATTTTTTGGATAATCTGATAATTTTCTTTATCTGCATATCTGTATCTGTATTGTCAATGTGGATTAAACAAAATAAATGTAGGAATGGGTCACATGACCCAAACTGACATAATGATTCTTATTGTATTTGTTCATTTGTAGATGAACGAAAATGGAGGAATTTAATAGTTTGGTTGGAAGACCAGAAAATTAGACTGTATACTATAGAAGATCGAGGTCCTCTACGCAATACATGTGGTGGTGATTGGCCAACTGTTTTTCAAAAAGTAAGCTTGTTTGTTAGAAATGTGGAGGTTGTTCAAAAACTTGCCCTTGTTGTTTCATCTCTATCTGCTTGTCCGTGTGTGCATGCATTTATCTGTTTGTCTGTGATTGGGCTGCAGGTTTTTTTTCTAGAAAAAAACTCCAAGAGGGAGCACTGCAATTCAACGGCGCCATCAAGTGGGGGAGATAAGGTTCTCCCTACCAGGGTGTGTAGTTAAAATGGAACATTCTACAGCTTCCTTGGGGCCAAAATTACTATCAGACAAGTCACAGTTGAAGACTGTGGCCATCAGAATTGTATGGTTGCCAGGGTATCTGCTCCCCAGGGTAAGGGTGGGTGTGTGTGTGTGTGTGCCAGCCATGAATAAGGGCACTGCACTCCTGTTCGCTTGTTTAAAAACATCCCTGGGCTTATTACATTCTATCTCCTCACATGTATCACATATCATACATTTGCTCATGCATTTATCACATGATCCAATTTAACATTTTAATGGCAAAAACAATTGCCAAACTTGGTATGTCTATTAAACAAATCAGATTTCAAACTGGTCCAATAGTGGCCATTTTGTTTCAATGAATGTGGTTTCATAGCTATGTAACTGACATGCATAGACTGATGTCATTCAAACTTCCCACATACATTTCACATCCCATCATACATGCATAAACTGATGTCATTCAAACTTCCCACATACATTTCACATCCCATCATATATCCATAGACTGATGTACGTCATTCAAACTTCACACATACATTTCACATCCCATCATACATGCATAGACTGATGTCATTCAAACTTCACACATACATCACACATACATCACACATCCCATCATACATGCATAGACTGATGTACGTCATTCAAACTTCACACATACATTTCACATCCCATCATACATGCATAGACTGATGTACGTCATTCAAACTTCACACATACATTTCACATCCCATCATACATGCATAGACTGATGTACGTCATTCAAACTTCACACATACATTTCACATACAATCATACATGCATAGACTAACGTCAAACTTCCCACATACATTTTACATCCCATCATACATGCATAGACTGATGTCATTCAAACTTCACACATACACACACTAACGTGTGCTGACGTGTGCTGACGTGTGTTTGGGTGCTGAGCAACCCCTTGTGTTTTTGTCGAGCAGTTTAATCGTATCATCGCATTATGAAGTGTAACGACTGTGGAAATGATGATCCAAGGTTAGTTAACTTGAGCAAAGCTGATTATCCACTATGTGTATCTTGTAATCAGTGTAGATTCGGTGCCCCTTCGGAAAGTACCGCACCGATGGCGTCCGCCATTGTTACCAATAGCATCGGTACTACCACTGAAAATGGCCACACAGACGATACACCACCAGTACCCCCAGTTATAATTAATGCTCTATTAAAGGATCTGGAAGCTTTTAGAAACATATTTGTGCAACAGAACAAATATATACTAGATTTGGAAAGCAGAATACGTAGTCTTGAATCCAAGATTAGTTCTAACGATGGCTGTATGGAAAATGTACCACCTGGTATTTCGGAAGAGCACTGTGAAGTCACTCATTCTCCACCACAAGCTCCACCATATGAATCTGAATCTGAATCAGATCGGCTTAATTCAATTATTATTGGAGATTCACGTCTCTGAGATATTGATTCAAGTAGATTATACAAAACCGAAGTGATTGCAATGTAAGGGGCGCTTTTCCCGGATGTTTCAAGGTGTATTGACAATATGTCAGAATTGATTGCAAAGAGCGACTCAGTTATCATTCATTGTGGAACCAATGATGTTCAGAATTTTATTTTTGAACATGACATCGTTAACGAATGCACATCATCTGTTAACAAAGTTAAAGCTATTAATCCAGCAACCAAGATTTTTATTTCAAGTGTGTGTCCAAGAGACTACTATTTGCGTGCAGCTGTGAATTCATCAAATCGATCACTTCGACTCGTGGTGGAAAACAATGGTGCTTCTTTCATTGACAATGACACAATATTACGTAACAATGCTGGTACCATTAACACTAACTTATACAGTGACAAGGTTCATTTGAATGCCCGGGGTACAGGCAGGTTGGTGGGAAATTTTAATACCATGTGTCCTATCACTCGATCCATCCAGTTTTCAAACCGACGTAATAGTGCTCATCGTAGAAGTATCCATGGGGATAATTTGAATCCTCATATCCACTCTAATAGCAGACGACGTGTGACGTGCTACAGCTGTGGTAGTGTTGGTCATACTTTCCACGTGTGTAATTTAAATAGGCAGCAGCACAACAGTAGCGATGTAAAGTGTTACAATTGCGGCGAGGCAGGCCATACAGTTCGCGTATGTCGTCAAGTAACAGGTATTCGATGCTGGAGTTGTGGGAAAACGGGTCACAAGCAGAAACACTGTAACTTTTAGATATCCGGCCAGGATGAGACGGCCGTTTCTAGCCACTCCAGTTGTAGTGTTTCGGACAATTGCAATCTCGTGAATAATTTAAACCTCCAGAATGGTCTGAGGCTTGGGTTTATTAATATTAACCATTTATCTAACAAAATTGATGAGCTTAATTTGATACTTACTGCTGATTGTAAAAAACAAGTCGACTTATTTTTTGTATGTGAAACCTTTCTCAATTCGTCTTACCATGACAATGAGTTTCATATTAATGGTTTCAATTTAATTAGGCGGGACCGTCCAAACGGGAGAGGGTATGGTCTTGTGGCTTTCATCAACTCCGACTTCGTTTTCAGTCGTAGACTTGACCTTGAGAACAATTTTATTGAAATTATGTGGATTGAATTGACTCCACCCACTTGTAGGTCTATTTTACTTGGTTGCGTTTATAGACCTCCAAGTACTGTTCATAACATAGATGTGCTGTTAGCTCATAACATTGAAAAAGCTTATCTAGAAGGCAAAGAAATGTATATTTTTGGTGACTTTAATTATGATGTTCTATCTAATTGTACTCACTACTTGTTTAATTGCTTAGCTGATTTAGGCTTTTCTCAAATTATTAATGGTGTTACGAGGCCTGCGTCCGGTAAATGTCTGGACCATGTTTATGTAAATCATAATGAAAACGTTAATTTGGCTCTCATTTACAACTTGGGTATTTCGGACCATAACCCTATATTCGTGGTTCGCAAACTCCGTTCCTTCCCTCAATCAAACAATCATGTTTCTATTCGTTATAGAAATTTCAAAGTGTTCGTTGAGTCTCTATTTTTGGCTGACTTTCGGAACACGCCTCTAATTTCCGTTCACAACATTACTGATACTAATTTAGCTTTTGAGACATGGCATTCTATTTTTAATAATATTTGTGATTTGCATGCCCCATTTGTTTGTAGACGTGTGAAAAAATTAAAACAGCCAGGATGGCTGAATACGGACATTCTACTTAAAATTAGAGAAAGAGACAAACTTCGGAGGCGTGCACGTACTTTATGTGATGTTACTGTCCTAAACCAATATAGAGCCAAATGTAATCTAGTAGTTAATTTAATCAAGGTCGCTAAGAAAAACCTTTATATTCAACTTATCAAAATCAATAGCTCCAACAGTGCCGCCTTGTGGAAAACCCTTAACGATTTGATCAGTGGTGGTAAATCTAACTCTCTCAACGTTAATATTTCAGTTGGCAATAACTTCGAAAAAATTGTTAATAATTTCAATACACATTTCGCTTCTGTTGCCGACAAGTTACGACCCAATGTTTCAGTGGGTGATTCATATTATACGAATTTACGGAAATTTATTGAACCCAAATTGACCAATACTCGTCAATTTGTTATTCCGCCGGTCACATGCCAGTTCGTGAAGAACCAACTGTTTTCACTATCTAGTTCTAAGTCAGCTGGCCTTGACAATACATCATCTAAACTTTTGCGTATTTCTGCTCCATTCATTTGTGAAAGTATTGTTTATTTATTCAACCTTAGCATTTCATCAGGTATTTTTCCAGACATGTTTAAGCATGCCAAAGTTATTCCATTACACAAGGGCGGATCCCAGGACTTGTGTAATTTTCGTCCAATTTCGCTTCTCCCAATAATCTCAAAAATCTTTGAAAAACACGTGCATGATCACTTATACCATTATTTGAACAGTAATGATTTAATTTCTAAATCGCAGTCAGGTTTTCGGAAATCACATTCTTGCCATACAGCTATGATTAAGCTATGCGATGCATTACTTAGCAATATGGATGATGGCTTATTGTGTGGTTTGCTTTTCCTTGATTTAAGCAAGGTGTTTGATATGGTAGATAAACATGTATTATTAAATAAGCTCTCAATTTATGGCATTTCTCCAATCTCCCTTGTTTGGTTTAATTCTTATTTAACTGACAGAAAGCAAGCTGTGTATTTGATGGGTAAACAGTCGGATGCTGTCAATATTCGACATGGCGTACCACAGGGTTCGATTTTAGGACCATTATTATTTCTTCTATTTATTAATGACCTACCATTATTTCTTGAAAACAGTTCCATTGATATGTATGCGGACGATCAAACTCTGTTATCGTCTGGACCAAGTATCAATGTAGTCACAAAGTGCATTAATGATGATGTTCGGCCAATTTTGCGTTGGGTTAATTGCAATTACATGTCAATCAACACATCAAAATCTATGCTTGTTGGATCCCGTCAAAGGCTAAATAATAATGGCGAAGATTTTCTGGTTAACTTCAATGGTGAAATAATTAAAACAGTCAGTTTCGAAAAGTCGCTCGGGGTGGTTTTAGATAAAACTCTATCATGGGATTATCATGTTGATATGCTTTGTAAAAAGCTTAGCCAAAGAATTGGTGTTCTTATGAGAGTTCGCAGCTTCTTACCTATTTCCGTCAGAAGAACATTGTATTTTTCATTTATTCAGTCGTTATTGGACTATTGCTGTATAGTATGGGGAAATACAAGTCAATCAAATTTATGTCGGGTGTATAAGCTTCAGAAAAGGGCAGTTCGTGTGATTTCCTCTGACAACTTTAGCCAATCGTCGTTTGAACTGTTCAAAAAACATAGTATCTTGCCTATCGATTACAGAATTTCATATTTTCTAGGTATCGTAATGTATATGGCAACCAATGGCTTGGCGCCTTTATATATAAGTGAAATGTTCAGTCCTATCTCACAAACCCACAAGTATAGTACACGTTCCTCTCTTAAAAATAATTTACGCATTACTAAATGGAAAACATCCATGGGTCAGAGGACGTTTCAGTATAGAGGGGTAACCCTATGGAATAACTTGCCATTCCATATCAGAAATTCGGCCTCTTTAGGCATTTTTAAGAAAACCTACAAAATTTACCTGAGTGAAAAATTGAATGTGGTTTCATAGCTATGTAACTGACATGCATAGACTGATGTCATTCAAACTTCCCACATACATTTCACATCCCATCATACATGCATAGACTGATGTCATTCAAACTTCCCACATACATTTCACATCCCATCATACATGCATAGACTGATGTCATTCAAACTTCCCACATACATTTCACATCCCATCATACATGCATAGACTGATGTACATCATTCAAACTTCACACATACATTTCACATCCCATCATACATGCATAGACTGATGTACATCATTCAAACTTCACACATACATTTCACATCCCATCATACATGCATAGACTGATGTCATTCAAACTTCCCACATACATTTCACATCCCATCATACATGCATAGACTGATGTCATTCAAACTTCCCACATACATTTCACATCCCATCATACATGCATAGACTGATGTACATCATTCAAACTTCACACATACATTTCACATCCCATCATACATGCATAGACTGATGTCATTCAAACTTCCCACATACATTTCACATCCCATCATACATGCATAGACTGATGTCATTCAAACTTCACACATACATTTCACATCCCATCATACATGCATAGACTGTTGTCATTCAAACTTCACACATACATTTCACATCCCATCTTACATGCAGACTGATGTCATTCAAACTTCACACATACATTTCACATCCCATGATACATGCATAGACTGATGTCATTCAAACTTCACACATACATTTCACATCCCATCATACATGCATAGACTGATGTCATTCAAACTTCACACATACATTTCACATCCATCATACATGCATAGACTGATGTCATTCAAACTTCACACATACATTTCACATCCTATCATACATGCATAAACTGATGTCATTCAAACTTCCCACATACATTTCACATCCCATCATACATGCATAGATTGATGTCATTCAAACTTCCCACATACATTTCACATCCCATCATACATGCATAAACTGATGTCATTCAAACTTCCCACATACATTTCACATCCCATCATACATGCATAGACTGATGTCATTCAAACTTCACACATACATTTCACATCCCATCATACATGCACATTTATTTGTTTTAAGGTCCAATTCAAGATGGTCGAATAGTGGCCATTGTCATACTTAAAATTCATCAAAATTAAGCATTTGTGCCTTTCTGGAACCTGATCTCAGTCGTGCATTCAGTTGAACTTCAGTATGATTAACATAAAAACACAAATAGTCTGGATTCAGTTTGTATCATGTCTGAACATAACCTTGCATGTTTATATTCAAAATCACATTCAAATTGCAAAACATGTTACCGTACTTATAGTTGCCTATTCTCTAATGTATTTGATGTTTTTATCTACTGTAGTACCTTAAAGATTTACAATATACACGTGATCCTAATGCAAGGACAGTTGTTTTAGATTGGCTTCTTGGTCATAGCATAAGACTGGAATATGGAGAAAATGGTATGTATGATGCAACCTGAGCTGTCCATAGCACCAAATTCTGGTAGTATTTGGCAGCTATAGATGGTATTGCTTAACACATCACTGTCTTTATAGCACAAAGTTCATTGATATTGATGCTCTGTATTCTCAGCCTTCCTTGACTGAAAATTTCCCTCAAGATTGAGGAAAGCACATTTTTTTTAAATTGTGTTATGTGTTATTTTTACAGTGGAAAAATATAAATCAGCCCAACCTATATTAAGAGGAAGTGATGGAAAAGCAAAAGTAGCCAGTGATGATATCTTTGCACATCTTGATGGTAAGTGTTGACTGAATACACCCAATGATGATATGTTTGCACCTCACAATGGCAACTCTTGGCATCAGAAAAATAACAGAAATATTTAAAAACATGATTTAAGAACATTTTGTGCTTCTGAAAGCACCCAACGTATTTTTGTGCCAAAGTAGTTAATTATATATGTGATCAAATACGTGTGGTGACTGTCACCTTATGCAGCGAACACTGATGCCCATTAATGTAGTTGCTAATTGCAGGGGAATATCGTAGCCGAGATGTGACACCCGAATATTTGGATTATTTGTATAAAAAGTTGGCATGGAGACTTTAACAAAGTTATTATTAATCATTATGTAAACTTCTCTCCTATAGTAAATAGTCCTGAATTTAAAGCTGGGATTATTTCAGTATCTCAACAACTGAGCCTACCACTACATGAGGATCCTCTTGTTATGCTAAAAGCTGTTGATATTCTACTTCAGCAACGTCTATCAAAAGAAGCAATCAGTAAGGCTGGCACGAAAGATGAGGTAAACAATGTCACACATTCATACAGAATATTAGCAACAGTGGCTTATAAGTGGTAGAATATTAAATTACATCTTAATATTTATTTCAGGGAATCCAGTTGCAGCTGAAAGATATTGATGCAGGGTTCAAAATTAAAGGTAAATAACACAACAATGACTCCCAGTCAGTGCTGTCTGTGTTGCTGGATGACTACATCCCATTCCTGTCCCAATCATTGCTGTTTGTGTTGCATTTCTGTCCCAGTTAGGGCTGTTTGTGTTGCTGGATGACAACATCCCATTTCTGTCCCAGTCAGTGCTGTTTGTGTGGCTGGATGACTACATCCCATTCCTGTCCCAGTCAGTGCTGTTTGTGTGACTGGATGACTACATCCCATTCCTGTCCCAGTAAGTGCTGTTTGTGTGGCTGGATGATCACATCCCATTCCTGTCCCAGTCAGTGCTGTTTGTGTTGCATTTCTGTCCCAGTTAGGGCTGTTTGTGTTGCTGGATGACAACATCCCATTTCTGTCCCAGTCAGTGCTGTTTGTGTGGCTGGATGACTACATCCCATTCCTGTCCCAGTCAGTGCTGTTTGTGTGACTGGATGACTACATCCCATTCCTGTCCCAGTAAGTGCTGTTTGTGTGGCTGGATGATCACATCCCATTCCTGTCCCAGTCAGTGCTGTTTGTGTTGCTGGATGATCACATCCCATTCCTGTCCCAGTAAGTGCTGTTTGTGTGGCTGGATGACTACATCCCATTTCTGTCCCAGTCAGTGCTGTTTGTGTTGCTGGATAATCACATTCCATTCCTGTCCCAGTCAGTGCTGTTTGTGTTGCTGGATGATCACATCCCATTCTTGTCCCAGTCAGTGCTGTTTGTGTTGCTGGATAATCACATTCCATTCCTGTCCCAGTCAGTGCTGTTTGTGTTGCTGGATGATCACATCCCATTCTTGTCCCAGTCAGTGCTGTTTGTGTTGCTGGATGATCACATCCCATTCCTGTCCCAGTCAGTGCTGTTTGTGTTGCTGGATGATCACATCCCATTCCTGTCCCAGTCAGTGCTGTTTGTGTTGCTGGATGATCACATCCCATTCTTGTCCCAGTCAGTGCTGTTTGTGTTGCTGGATGATCACATCCCATTCCTGTCCCAGTCAGTGCTGTTTGTGTGGCTGGATGACTACATCCCATTCCTGTCCCAGTAAGTGCTGTTTGTGTGGCTGGATGACTACATCCCATTCCTGTCCCAGTCAGTGCTGTTTGTGTGGCTGGATGACTACATCCTATTCCTGTCCCAGTCAGTGCTGTTTGTGTAGGTAGATGACTACATCCCATTCCTGTCCCAGTCAGTGCTGTTTGTGTGGCTGGATGACTACATCCCATTCCTGTCCCAGTCAGTGCTGTTTGTGTGGCTGGATGACTACATCCCATTCCTGTCCCAGTCAGTGCTGTTTGTGTGGCTGGATGACTACATCCTATTCCTGTCCCAGTCAGTGCTGTTTGTGTAGCTAGATGACTACATCGCATTCCTGTCCCAGTCAGTGCTGTTTGTGTGGCTGGATGACTACATCCCATTCCTGTCCCAGTCAGTGCTGTTTGTGTGGCTGGATGACTACATCCCATTCCTGTCCCAGTCAGTGCTGTTTGTGTGGCTGGATGACTACATCCTATTCCTGTCCCAGTCAGTGCTGTTTGTGTAGCTAGATGACTACATCGCATTCCTGTCCCAGTCAGTGCTGTTTGTGTGGCTGGATGAGCACATCACATTCCTGTCCCAGTCAGTGCTGTTTGTGTGGCTGGATGACTACATCCCATTCCTGTCCCAGTCAGTGCTGTTTGTGTGGCTGGATGACTACATCCCATTCCTGTCCCCAGTCAGTGCTGTTTGTGTGGCTGGATGACTACATCCTATTCCTGTCCCAGTAAGTGCTGTTTGTGTGGCTGGATGACTACATCCCATTCCTGTCCCAGTCAGTGCTGTTTGTGTGGCTGGATGATCACATTCCATTCCTGTCCCAGTAAGTGCTGTTTGTGTGGCTGGATGACTACATCCCATTCCTGTCCCAGTCAGTGCTGTTTGTGTGGCTGGATGACCAAATCCCATTCGTGTCCCAATCAGTGCTGTTTGTGTGGCTGGATGACTACATCCCATTCCTGTCCCAGTCAGTGCTGTTTGTGTGACTGGATGACTACATCCCATTCCTGTCCCAGTTAGTGCTGTTTGTGTGGCTGGATGAGCACATCCCATTCCTGTCCCAGTCAGTGCTGTTTGTGTGACTGGATGACTACATCCCATTCCTGTCCCAGTAAGTGCTGTTTGTGTGGCTGGATGATCACATCCCATTCCTGTCCCAGTCAGTGCTGTTTGTGTGGCTGGATGATCACATCCCATTCCTGTCCCAGTAAGTGCTGTTTGTGTGGCTGGATGACTACATCCCATTCCTGTCCCAGTCAGTGCTGTTTGTGTTGCTGGATGATCACATTCCATTCCTGTCCCAGTCAGTGCTGTTTGTGTGACTGGATGACTACATCCCATTCCTGTCCCAGTTAGTGCTGTTTGTGTGGCTGGATGAGCACATCCCATTCCTGTCCCAGTCAGTGCTGTTTGTGTGACTGGATGACTACATCCCATTCCTGTCCCAGTAAGTGCTGTTTGTGTGGCTGGATGACTACATCCCATTCCTGTCCCAGTCAGTGCTGTTTGTGTTGCTGGATGATCACATTCCATTCCTGTCCCAGTCAGTGCTGTTTGTGTGGCTGGATGACTACATCCCATTCCTGTCCCAGTCAGTGCTGTTTGTGTAGCTAGATGACTACATCGCATTCCTGTCCCAGTCAGTGCTGTTTGTGTGGCTGGATGAGCACATCACATTCCTGTCCCAGTCAGTGCTGTTTGTGTGGCTGGATGACTACATCCTATTCCTGTCCCAGTCAGTGCTGTTTGTGTAGCTAGATGACTACATCGCATTCCTGTCCCAGTCAGTGCTGTTTGTGTGGCTGGATGAGCACATCACATTCCTGTCCCAGTCAGTGCTGTTTGTGTGGCTGGATGACTACATCCCATTCCTGTCCCAGTCAGTGCTGTTTGTGTGGCTGGATGACTACATCCCATTCCTGTCCCCAGTCAGTGCTGTTTGTGTGGCTGGATGACTACATCCTATTCCTGTCCCAGTAAGTGCTGTTTGTGTGGCTGGATGACTACATCCCATTCCTGTCCCAGTCAGTGCTGTTTGTGTGGCTGGATGATCACATTCCATTCCTGTCCCAGTCAGTGCTGTTTGTGTGGGTGGATGACTACATCCCATTCCTGTCCCCAGTCAGTGCTGTTTGTGTGGCTGGATGACTACATCCTATTCCTGTCCCAGTAAGTGCTGTTTGTGTGGCTGGATGACTACATCCCATTCCTGTCCCAGTCAGTGCTGTTTGTGTGGCTGGATGATCACATTCCATTCCTGTCCCAGTCAGTGCTGTTTGTGTTGCATTCCTGTCCCAGTCAGTGCTGTTTGTGTTGCTGGATGATCACATCCCATTCTTGTCCCAGTCAGTGCTGTTTGTGTTGCTGGATGATCACATCCCATTCCTGTCCCAGTCAGTGCTGTTTGTGTTGCTGGATGATCACATCCCATTCCTGTCCCAGTCAGTGCTGTTTGTGTTGCTGGATGATCACATCCCATTCTTGTCCCAGTCAGTGCTGTTTGTGTTGCTGGATGATCACATCCCATTCCTGTCCCAGTCAGTGCTGTTTGTGTGGCTGGATGACTACATCACATTCCTGTCCCAGTCAGTGCTGTTTGTGTGGCTGGATGACTACATCCCATTTCTGTCCCAGTAAGTGCTGTTTGTGTGGCTGGATGACTACATCCCATTCCTGTCCCAGTCAGTGCTGTTTGTGTGGCTGGATGACTACATCCCATTCCTGTCCCAGTAAGTGCTGTTTGTGTTGCTAGATGACTACATCCCATTCATGTCCCAATCAGTGCTGTTTGTGTTGCATTCCTGTCCCAGTTAGGGCTGTTTGTGTTGCTGGATGATCACATCCCATTCTTGTCCCAGTCAGTGCTGTTTGTGTTGCTAGATGACTACATCCCATTCCTGTCCCAGTTAGTGCTGTTTGTGTGGCTGGATGACTACATCCCATTCCTGTCCCAGTCAGTGCTGTTTGTGTCGCTGGATGACTACATCCCATTCCTGTCCCAGTCAGTGCTGTTTGTGTGGGTGGATGACTACATCCCATTCCTGTCCCAGTCAGTGCTGTTTGTGTTGCTGGATGATCACATTCCATTCCTGTCTCGGTCAGTGCTGTTTGTGTAGCTAGATGACAACATCCCATTCCTGTCTCAGTCAGTGCTGTTTGTGTGGCTGGATGACTACATGCCATTCCTGTCCCAGTAAGTGCTGTTTGTGTGGCTGGATGACTACATCCCATTCCTGTCCCAGTCAGTGCTGTTTGTGTTGCTGGATGATCACATCCCATTCCTGTCCCAGTCAGTGCTGTTTGTGTGGCTGGATGATCACATCCCATTCTTGTCCCAGTCAGTGCTGTTTGTGTTGCTGGATGATCACATCCCATTCCTGTCCCAGTCAGTGCTGTTTGTGTTGCTGGATGATCACATCCCATTCCTGTCCCAGTCAGTGCTGTTTGTGTTGCTGGATGATCACATCCCATTCTTGTCCCAGTCAGTGCTGTTTGTGTTGCTGGATGACTACATCCCATTCCTGTTCCAGTCAGTGCTGTTTGTGTGGCTGGATGACTACATCACATTCCTGTCCCAGTCAGTGCTGTTTGTGTGGCTGGATGACTACATCCCATTTCTGTCCCAGTAAGTGCTGTTTGTGTGGCTGGATGACTACATCCCATTCCTGTCCCAGTCAGTGCTGTTTGTGTGGCTGGATGACTACATCCCATTCCTGTCCCAGTAAGTGCTGTTTGTGTTGCTAGATGACTACATCCCATTCATGTCCCAATCAGGGCTGTTTGTGTTGCTGGATGATCACATCCCATTCTTGTCCCAGTCAGTGCTGTTTGTGTTGCTAGATGACTACATCCCATTCCTGTCCCAGTTAGTGCTGCTTGTGTGGCTGGATGACTACATCCCATTCCTGTCCCAGTCAGTGCTGTTTGTGTCGCTGGATGACTACATCCCATTCCTGTCCCAGTCAGTGCTGTTTGTGTTGCTGGATGATCACATTCCATTCCTGTCTCGGTCAGTGCTGTTTGTGTAGCTAGATGACAACATCCCATTCCTGTCTCAGTCAGTGCTGTTTGTGTTGCTGGATGACTAAATCCCATTCCTGTCCCAGTCAGTGTTGTTTGTGTAGCTAGATGACTACATCCCATTCCTGTCCCAGTCATTGCTGTTTGTGTTGCTGGATGATCACATTCCATTCCTGTCCCAGTCAGTGTTGTTTGTGTTGCTGGATGATCACATCCCATTCCTGTCCCAGTCAGTGCTGTTTGTGTGGCTGGATGATCACATCCCATTCCTGTCCCAGTCAGTGCTGTTTGTGTTGCTGGATGATCACATCCCATTCTTGTCCCAGTCAGTGCTGTTTGTGTTGCTGGATGATCACATCCCATTCCTGTCCCAGTCAGTGCTGTTTGTGTTGCTGGATGATCACATCCCATTCTTGTCCCAGTCAGTGCTGTTTGTGTTGCTGGATGATCCCATCCCATTCTTGTCCCAGTCAGTGCTGTTTGTGTGGCTGGATGACTACATCCCATTTCTGTCCCAGTAAGTGCTGTTTGTGTGGCTGGATGACTACATCCCAATCCTGTCCCAGTCAGTGCTGTTTGTGTGGCTGGATGACTACATCCCATTCCTGTCCCAGTAAGTGCTGTTTGTGTTGCTAGATGACTACATCCCATTCATGTCCCAATCAGGGCTGTTTGTGTTGCTGGATGATCACATCCCATTCTTGTCCCAGTCAGTGCTGTTTGTGTTGCTAGATGACTACATCCCATTCCTGTCCCAGTTAGTGCTGTTTGTGTGGCTGGATGACTACATCCCATTCCTGTCCCAGTCAGTGCTGTTTGTGTCGCTGGATGACTACATCCCATTCCTGTCCCAGTCAGTGCTGTTTGTGTGGGTGGATGACTACATCCCATTCCTGTCCCAGTCAGTGCTGTTTGTGTTGCTGGATGATCACATTCCATTCCTGTCTCGGTCAGTGCTGTTTGTGTAGCTAGATGACAACATCCCATTCCTGTCTCAGTCAGTGCTGTTTGTGTTGCTGGATGACTAAATCCCATTCCTGTCCCAGTCAGTGTTGTTTGTGTAGCTAGATGACTACATCCCATTCCTGTCCCAGTCATTGCTGTTTGTGTTGCTGGATGATCACATTCCATTCCTGTCCCAGTCAGTGTTGTTTGTGTTGCTGGATGATCACATCCCATTCCTGTCCCAGTCAGTGCTGTTTGTGTGGCTGGATGATCACATCCCATTCCTGTCCCAGTCAGTGCTGTTTGTGTGGCTGGATGACTACATCCCATTCCTGTCCCAGTAAGTGCTGTTTGTGTTGCTAGATGACTACATCCCATTCATGTCCCAATCAGTGCTGTTTGTGTTGCATTCCTGTCCCAGTTAGGGCTGTTTGTGTTGCTGGATGATCACATCCCATTCTTGTCCCAGTCAGTGCTGTTTGTGTTGCTAGATGACTACATCCCATTCCTGTCCCAGTTAGTGCTGTTTGTGTGGCTGGATGACTACATCCCATTCCTGTCCCAGTCAGTGCTGTTTGTGTCGCTGGATGACTACATCCCATTCCTGTCCCAGTCAGTGCTGTTTGTGTGGGTGGATGACTACATCCCATTCCTGTCCCAGTCAGTGCTGTTTGTGTTGCTGGATGATCACATTCCATTCCTGTCTCGGTCAGTGCTGTTTGTGTAGCTAGATGACAACATCCCATTCCTGTCTCAGTCAGTGCTGTTTGTGTGGCTGGATGACTACATGCCATTCCTGTCCCAGTAAGTGCTGTTTGTGTGGCTGGATGACTACATCCCATTCCTGTCCCAGTCAGTGCTGTTTGTGTTGCTGGATGATCACATCCCATTCCTGTCCCAGTCAGTGCTGTTTGTGTGGCTGGATGATCACATCCCATTCTTGTCCCAGTCAGTGCTGTTTGTGTTGCTGGATGATCACATCCCATTCCTGTCCCAGTCAGTGCTGTTTGTGTTGCTGGATGATCACATCCCATTCCTGTCCCAGTCAGTGCTGTTTGTGTTGCTGGATGATCACATCCCATTCTTGTCCCAGTCAGTGCTGTTTGTGTTGCTGGATGACTACATCCCATTCCTGTTCCAGTCAGTGCTGTTTGTGTGGCTGGATGACTACATCACATTCCTGTCCCAGTCAGTGCTGTTTGTGTGGCTGGATGACTACATCCCATTTCTGTCCCAGTAAGTGCTGTTTGTGTGGCTGGATGACTACATCCCATTCCTGTCCCAGTCAGTGCTGTTTGTGTGGCTGGATGACTACATCCCATTCCTGTCCCAGTAAGTGCTGTTTGTGTTGCTAGATGACTACATCCCATTTATGTCCCAATCAGGGCTGTTTGTGTTGCTGGATGATCACATCCCATTCTTGTCCCAGTCAGTGCTGTTTGTGTTGCTAGATGACTACATCCCATTCCTGTCCCAGTCAGTGCTGTTTGTGTCGCTGGATGACTACATCCCATTCCTGTCCCAGTCAGTGCTGTTTGTGTGGGTGGATGACTACATCCCATTCCTGTCCCAGTCAGTGCTGTTTGTGTTGCTGGATGATCACATTCCATTCCTGTCTCGGTCAGTGCTGTTTGTGTAGCTAGATGACAACATCCCATTCCTGTCTCAGTCAGTGCTGTTTGTGTTGCTGGATGACTAAATCCCATTCCTGTCCCAGTCAGTGTTGTTTGTGTAGCTAGATGACTACATCCCATTCCTGTCCCAGTCATTGCTGTTTGTGTTGCTGGATGATCACATTCCATTCCTGTCCCAGTCAGTGTTGTTTGTGTTGCTGGATGATCACATCCCATTCCTGTCCCAGTCAGTGCTGTTTGTGTGGCTGGATGATCACATCCCATTCCTGTCCCAGTCAGTGCTGTTTGTGTGGCTGGATGACTACATCCCATTCCTGTCCCAGTCAGTGCTGTTTGTGTGGCTGGATGACTACATCCCATTCCTGTCCCAGTAAGTGCTGTTTGTGTTGCTAGATGACTACATCCCATTCCTGTCCCAGTTAGTGCTGTTTGTGTGGCTGGATGACTACATCCCATTCCTGTCCCAGTCAGTGCTGTTTGTGTGGCTGGATGACTCTATCCCATTCCTGTCTCAGTCAGTGCTGTTTGTGTTGCTGGATGACTACATCCCATTCCTGTCCCAGTCAGTGCTGTTTGTGTGGCTGGATGACTACATCCCATTCCTGTCCCAGTCAGTGCTGTTTGTGTGGCTGGATGACTACATCCCATTCCTGTCCCAGTCAGTGCTGTTTGTGTAGCTAGATGACAACATCCCATTCCTGTCTCAGTCAGTGCTGTTTGTGTAGCTGGATGACTACATCCCATTCCTGTCCCAGTCAGTGCTGTTTGTGTAGCTGGATGACTACATCCCATTCCTGTCTCAGTCAGTGCTGTTTGTGTTGCTGGATGAGTACATCCCATTCCTGTCCCAGTCAGTGCTGTTTGTGTAGCTAGATGACTACATCCCATTCCTGTCCCAGTCAGTGCTGTTTGTGTAGCTAGATGACTACATCACATTCCTGTCCCAGTCAGTGCAGTTTGTGTGGCTAGATGACTACATCCCATTCCTGTCCCAGTCAGTGCTGTTTGTGTAGCTAGATGACTACATCACATTCCTGTCCCAGTCAGTGCAGTTTGTGTGGCTGGATGACCACATTCCATTCCATTCCTGTCAGTGCTGTTTGTGTTGCTGGATGACCACATTCCATTCCATTCCTGTCAGTGCAGTTTGTGTGGCTGGATAACCACATTCCATTCCATTCCTGTCAGTGCAGTTTGTGTGGCTGGAGTACCCCTGCTCGTCCCGACATGGTATTTCTTCATAAATAAATAAATAAATAAATTATATCATCTTTTCTTGATGTTTTTCTCTTGTAGATCCAGCACTAATGGAAGCAGCTAAAATCCTACGTTTATTACATATCCATGATCTACGAGACTTGCAAACCAAAATCAATGAAACCATTGTATCAGTACAAACTATAACAGCAAATCCTAAAACTGATCAAAGACTTGGTAAAGTAGGAAGGTAGTACAGCCTAAAAAAGACTAATATGCTTACATTGGTACATGTATGTGTGATTAACAAACATACTTATTCTTTGCAAGTATCAAAGAAAACTTCATAAAATGATTCAGCTGTATTGTTTTAAACTTTTATTTAATTAATATCATTTCAAATCTACGTTATATATGGTTATTATGCAATAAAACTGGATTGTCAAATGATTCTACTGTGTTTATTAGTCAACCATAGATCAGTTTACACCATTCCATCATCTCCATTTCCTAAAATTAAAACACAACAAAGTGTATAAAATTCTATGCATTGATAAAGCTACATTGTATACATGAACCATATTATGTAGATGTTATTGGATCATCTACACAGAGAAATAACTGTATGCATTTATATTAATAAGCTACTTGTGACAGGATGTTTGAGATGTTTTTAACAGTGTGTTGTGTATGACATCAGCTATTTTTGCTACAATGGTTGCTCGTTTTGAAATTATTTCTCAATGTATTTTGGGGGTTGGAGGGTGTTGCTAATATAATATGGATTCGTTTAGTTTTCCCTCTGATAAGATTGCAGATTACATCAGATTTAATGGAAACTTTTCTCACAAAACTTGATAAGTTCTGTTTTCGTAAAGATCTAAAATGTTTTGTCATAGACTCGGACTAGTTTGTTAGATTGACTATACATTTCAAAAGCCCCGGAGCCTGTGGAACTATTTTCTGGAGTAAGTCTGAATAATCACAATATACATCATGTCACACTGATAAATTATAGATGTACTTACTTATTCTACACAAGGAATTTCATTACCATGTTGATCTGTTGGACATTTACATACATGTTGATTACCAGGCAATGCTAAACACAGGTGGCTGCAACCGCCATTATCAACAGCACATGGATTACTACCTATAAAATAAAGTATTGGTTCATTAAAGTTGGTGTGAGAGAAAAAAACAAACGTGAATACACTATGCCAATGTGAAGTGTCTTAAATATGGCCAAGTTTAAGTCCTCTTGGAAGGAGGGTGTATCAGGACCAACACAAGTAACCTCTCACTTTGTTTCTCTGAGATGCCCAAGATTTCTAGTTGATATGCTTACCTTGAGGGCAAATTGTCACCATAGGTGAGGACTAGTGAGGCTAACCTGGGAACAGCACACTGTCTGTTAAAACCACTTGATATGCTTACCTTGATGGCAAATTGTCACCATAGATGAGGACTAGTGAGGCTAACCTGGAAAACACATACTGTCTGTTAAAACCACTTGATATGCTTACCTTATGGGCAAATTGTCACCATAGGCGAGGACTAGTGAGGCTAACCTGGGAACCACACACTGTGTTAAAACCACCTGATATGCTTACCTTGTGGGCAAATTGTCACTAAAGGTGAGGACTAGTGAGGCTAACCTGGGAACCACACACTGTCTGTTAAAACCACCTGATATGCTTTACCTTGTGGGCAAATTGTCACTAAAGGTGAGGACTAGTGAGGCTAACCTGGGAACCACACACTGTCTGTTAAAACCACCTGATATGCTTACCTTGTGGGCAAATTGTCATCATAGGTGAGGACTAGTGAGGCTAACCTGGGAATCAAACACTGTCTGTTAAAACCACCTGATATGCTTACCTTGTGGGCAAATTGTCACCATAGGTGAGGACTAGTGAGGCTAACCTGGGAACCACACACTGTCTGTTAAAACCACCTGATATGCTTACCTTTTTGGCAAATTGTCACCATAGATGAGGACTAGTGTGGCTAACTTGGGAACCACACACTGTCTGTTAAAACCACCTGATATGCTTACCTTGTGGGCAAATTGTCATCATAGGTGAGGACTAGTGAGGCTAACCTGGGAATCAAACACTGTCTGTTAAAACCACCTGATATGCTTACCTTGTGGGCAAATTGTCACCATAGGTGAGGACTAGTGAGGCTAACCTGGAAACCACACACTGTCTGTTAAAACCACCTGATATGCTTACCTTTTTGGCAAATTGTCACCATAGATGAGGACTAGTGTGGCTAACTTGGGAACCACACACTGTCTGTTAAAACCACTTGATATGCTTACCTTGAGGGCAAATTGTCACCATAGGTGAGGACTAGTGAGCCTAACCTGGGAACCACACACTGTCTGTTAAAACCACTGATATGCTTACCTTGAGGGCAAATTGTCACCATAGGTAAGGATTAGTGAGGCTAACTTGGGAACCACACACTGTATGTTAAAACCACCTGATATGCTTACCTTGAGGGCAAATTGTCACCATAGGTGAGGACTAGTGAGGCTAACCTGGGAACCACACACTGTCTGTTAAAACCACCTGATATGCTTACCTTTTTGGCAAATTGTCACCATAGATGAGGACTAGTGAGGCTAACCTGCGAACCACACACTGTCTGTTAAAACCACTTGATATGCTTACCTTGAGGGCAAATTGTCACCATAGGTGAGGACTAGTGAGGCTAACCTGGGAACCACACACTGTCTGTTAAAACCACCTGATATGCTTACCTTTTTGGCAAATTGTCACCATAGATGAGGACTAGTGTGGCTAACTTGGGAACCACACACTGTCTGTTAAAACCACTTGATATGCTTACCTTGAGGGCAAATTGTCACCATAGGTGAGGACTAGTGAGGCTAACCTGGGAACAGCACACTGTCTGTTAAAACCACTTGATATGCTTACCTTGATGGCAAATTGTCACCATAGATGAGGACTAGTGAGGCTAACCTGGAAAACACATACTGTCTGTTAAAACCACTTGATATGCTTACCTTGAGGGCAAATTGTCACCATAGGTGAGGACTAGTGAGGCTAACCTGGGAACCACACACTGTCTGTTAAAACCACCTGATATGCTTACCTTGTGGACAAATTGTCACCATAGGTGAGGACTAGTGAGGCTAACCTGGGAACAGCACACTGTCTGTTAAAACCACTTGATATGCTTACCTTGTGGACAAATTGTCACCATAGGTGAGGACTAGTGAGGCTAACCTGGGAACCACACACTGTCTGTTAAAACCACCTGATATGCTTACCTTGAGGGCAAATTGTCACCATAGGTGAGGACTAGTGAGGCTAACCTGGGAACAGCACACTGTCTGTTAAAACCACTTGATATGCTCACCTTGTGGACAAATTGTCACCATAGGTGAGGACTAGTGAGGCTAACCTGGGAACCACACACTGTCTGTTAAAACCACCTGATATGCTTACCTTTTTGGCAAATTGTCACCATAGATGAGGACTAGTGTGGCTAACCTGGGAACCACACACTGTCTGTTAAAACCACTGATATGCTTACTTTGTGGGCGATTTGTCACCATAGGTGAGGACTAGTGAGGCTAACCTGCGAACCACACACTGTCTGTTAAAACCACTTGATATGCTTACCTTGAGGGTAAATTATCACCATAGGTGAGGACTAGTGAGGCTAACCTGGGAACAGCACACTGTCTGTTAAAACCACCTGATATGCTTACCGTGTGGGCAAATTGTGACCGTAGGTGAGGACTAGTGAGGCTAACCTGGGAACCACACACTGTCTGTTAAACCACTTGATATGCTTACCTTGTGGACAAATTGTCACCATAGGTGAGGACTAGTGAGCCTAACCTGGGAACCACACACTGTCTGTTAAAACCACCTGATATGCTTACCTTGTGGACAAATTGTCACCATAGGTGAGGACTAGTGAGGCTAACCTGGGAACCACACACTGTCTGTTAAAACCACCTGATATGCTTACCGTGTGGGCAAATTGTCACCGTAGGTGAGGACTAGTGAGGCTAACCTGGGAACCACACACTGTCTGTTAAAACCACTTGATATGCTTACCTTGTGGACAAATTGTCACCATAGGTGAGGACTAGTGAGCCTAACCTGGGAACCACACACTGTCTGTTAAAACCACCTGATATGCTTACCTTTTTGGCAAATTGTCACCATAGATGAGGACTAGTGAGGCTAACCTGCGAACCACACACTGTCTGTTAAAACCACTTGATATGCTTACCTTGAGGGCAAATTGTCACCATAGGTGAGGACTAGTGAGGCTAACCTGGGAACAGCACACTGTCTGTTAAAACCATGCTTACCTTGTGGACAAATTGTCACCATAGGTGAGGACTAGTGAGGCTAACCTGGGAACCACACACTGTCTGTTAAAACCACCTGATATGCTTACCTTTTTGGCAAATTGTCACCATAGATGAGGACTAGTGTGGCTAACCTGGGAACCACACACTGTGTTCAAACCATCTGATATGCTTACCTTGTGGGCAAATTGTCACTAAAAGTGAGGACAGTGAGGCTAACCTGGGAACCGCACAGTGTCTGTTAAAACCTCCGGATATGTTTACCTTGAGGGCAAATTGTCACCATAGGTGAGGACTAGTGAGGCTAACCTAGGAACCACACACTGTCTGATAAACAAACTGATATGCTTACCTTGTGGGCAAATTGTCACTAAAGGTGAGGACTAGTGAGGCTAACCTGGGAACCACACACTCTCTGTTAAAACCACCTGATATACTTACCTTGTGGACAAATTGTCACCATAGGTGAGGACTAGTGAGCCTAACCTGGGAACCACACACTGTCTGTTAAAACCACCTGATATGCTTACCTTTTTGGCAAATTGTCACCATAGATGAGGACTAGTGAGGCTAACCTGCGAACCACACACTGTCTGTTAAAACCACTTGATATGCTTACCTTGAGGGCAAATTGTCACCATAGGTGAGGACTAGTGAGGCTAACCTGGGAACAGCACACTGTCTGTAAAAACATGCTTACCTTGTGGACAAATTGTCACCATAGGTGAGGACTAGTGAGGCTAACCTGGGAACCACACACTGTCTGTTAAAACCACCTGATATGCTTACCTTTTTGGCAAATTGTCACCATAGATGAGGACTAGTGTGGCTAACCTGGGAACCACACACTGTGTTCAAACCATCTGATATGCTTACCTTGTGGGCAAATTGTCACTAAAAGTGAGGACAGTGAGGCTAACCTGGGAACCGCACAGTGTCTGTTAAAACCTCCGGATATGTTTACCTTGAGGGCAAATTTTCACCATAGGTGAGGACTAGTGAGGCTAACCTAGGAACCACACACTGTCTGATAAACAAACTGATATGCTTACCTTGTGGGCAAATTGTCACTAAAGGTGAGGACTAGTGAGGCTAACCTGGGAACCACACACTCTCTGTTAAAACCACCTGATATACTTACCTTGTGGACAAATTGTCACCATAGGTGAGGACTAGTGAGGCTAACCTGGGAACCACACACTGTCTGTTAAAACCACTGATATGCTTACCTTGTGGGCGAATTGTCACCATAGGTGAGGACTAGTGAGGCTAACCTGCGAACCACACACTGTCTGTTAAAACCACTTGATATGCTTACCTTGAGGGCAAATTGTCACCATAGGTGAGGACTAGTGAGGCTAACCTGGGAACCACACACTGTCTGTTAAAACCAGTTGATATGCTTACCTTTTTGGCAAATTGTCACCATAGATGACGACTAGTGTGGCTAACTTGGGAACCACACACTGTCTGTTAAAACCACCTGATATGCTTACCTTGAGGGCAAATTGTCACCATAGGTGAGGACTAGTGAGGCTAACCTGGGAACCACACACTGTCTGTTAAAACCACCTGATATGCTTACCTTTTTGGCAAATTGTCACCATAGATGAGGACTAGTGAGGCTAACCTGCGAACCACACACTGTCTGTTAAAACCACTTGACATGCTTACCTTGTGGACAAATTGTCACCATAGGTGAGGACTAGTGAGGCTAACCTGGGAACCACACACTGTCTGTTAAAACCACCTGATATGCTTACCTTTTTGGCAAATTGTCACCATAGATGAGGACTAGTGTGGCTAACCTGGGAACCACACACTGTGTTCAAACCATCTGATATGCTTACCTTGTGGGCAAATTGTCACTAAAAGTGAGGACTAGTGAGGCTAACCTGGGAACCACACAGTGTCTGTTAAAACCTCCGGATATGTTTACCTTGTGGGCAAATTGTCACCATATGTGAGGACTAGTGAGGCTAACCTGGGAACCACACACTGTCTGATAAAACCACTGATATGCTTACCTTGTGGGCAAATTGTTACTAAAGGCGAGGACTAGTGAGGCTAACCTGGGAACCACACACTCTCTGTTAAAACCACCTGATATACTTACCTTGTGGACAAATTGTCACCATAGGTGAGGACTAGTGAGGCTAACCTGGGAACCACACACTGTCTGTTAAAACCACTGGATATGCTTACCGTGTGGGCAAATTGTCACCATAGGTGAGGACTAGTGAGGCTAACCTGGGAACCACACACTGTCTGTTAAAACCACCTGATATACTTACCTTGTGGACAAATTGTCACAATAGGTGAGAACTAGTGAGGCTAACCTGGGAACCACACACTGTGTTAAAACCACCTGATATGCTTACCTTGTGGGCAAATTGTCACTAAAAGTGAGGACTAGTGAGGCTAACCTGGGAACCACACAGTGTCTGTTAAAACCTCCGGATATGCTTACCTTGTGGGCAAATTGTCACCATAGGTGAGGACTAGTGAGGCTAACCTGGGAACCACACACTGTCTGTTAAAACCACCTGATATGCTTACCTTGCGGGAAAATTGTCACCATAGATGAGGACTAGTGAGGCTAACCTGGAAAGCACACACTGTCTGTTAAAACCACTTGATATGCTTACCTTGAGAGCAAATTGTCACCATAGGTGAGGACTAGTGAGGCTAACCTGGGAACAGCACACTTTCTGTAAAAATCACCTGATATGCTTACTTTGTGGGCAAATTGTCACCATAGGTGAGGACTAATGAGGCTAACCTGGGAACCACACACTGTCTGTTAAAACCACCTGATATACTTACCTTTTTGGCAAATTGTCACCATAGATGAGGACTAGTGTGGCTAACTTGGGAACCACACACTGTCTGTTAAAACCACCTGATATGCTTACCTTGAGGGCAAATTGTCACCATAGGTGAGGACTAGTGAGGCTAACCTGGGAACCACACACTGTCTGTTAAAACCACCTGATATGCTTACCTTGTGGGCAAATTGTCACCATAGATGAGGACTAGTGTGGCTAACCTGGGAACCACACACTGTCTGTTAAAACCACTGATATGCTTACTTTGTGGGCGAATTGTCACCATAGGTGAGGACTAGTGAGGCTAACCTGCGAACCACACACTGTCTGTTAAAACCACTTGATATGCTTACCTTGAGGGCAAATTGTCACCATAGGTGAGGACTAGTGAGGCTAACCTGGGAACAGCACACTGTCTGTTAAACCACTTGATATGCTTACCTTGTGGACAAATTGTCACCATAGGTGAGGACTAGTGAGGCTAACCTGGGAACCACACACTGTCTGTTAAAACCACCTGATATGCTTACCTTTTTGGCAAATTGTCACCATAGATGAGGACTAGTGAGGCTAACCTGCGAACCACACACTGTCTGTTAAAACCACTTGATATGCTTACCTTGAGGGCAAATTGTCACCATAGGTGAGGACTAGTGAGGCTAACCTGGGAACAGTACACTGTCTGTTAAAACCATGCTTACCTTGTGGACAAATTGTCACCATAGGTGAGGACTAGTGAGGCTAACCTCGGAACCACACACTGTCTGTTAAAACCACCTGATATGCTTACCTTTTTGGCAAATTGTCACCATAGATGAGTACTAGTGTGGCTAACCTGGGAACCACACACTGTCTGTTAAAACCACCTGATATGCTTACCTTGTGGGCAAATTGTCACCATAGGTGAGGACTAGTGAGGCTAACCTGGGAACCACACACTGTCTGTTAAAACCACTTGATATGCTTACCTTGAGGGCAAATTGTCACCATAGGTGAGGACTAGTGAGGCTAACCTGGGAACAGCACACTGTCTGTTAAAACCATGCTTACCTTGTGGGCAAATTGTCACCATAGGTGAGGACTAATGAGGCTAACCTGGGAACCACACACTGTCTGTTAAAACCATCGGATATGCTTACCGTGTGGGCAAATTGTCACCATAGGTGAGGACTAGTGAGGCTAACTTGGGAACCACACACTGTCTGTTAAAACCACTGGTATGCTTACCTTGTGGGCAAATTGTCACCATAGGTGAGGACTAGTGAGGCTAACCTTGGAACCACACACTGTCTGTTAAAACCACCTGATATGCTTACCTTGTGGGCAAATTGTCACCATAGGTGAGGACTAGTGAGGCTAACCTGGGAACCACACACTGTCTGTTAAAACCATCGGATATGCTTACCGTGTGGGCAAATTGTCACCATAGGTGAGGACTAGTGAGGCTAACTTGGGAACCACACACTGTCTGTTAAAACCACTGGTATGCTTACCTTGTGGGCAAATTGTCACCATAGGTGAGGACTAGTGAGGCTAACCTTGGAACCACACACTGTCTGTTAAAACCACCTGATATGCTTACCTTGTGGGCAAATTGTCACCATAGGTGAGGACTAGTGAGGCTAACCTGGGAACCACACACTGTCTGTTAAAACCATCGGATATGCTTACCGTGTGGGCAAATTGTCACTATAGGTGAGGATTAGTGAGGCTAACCTGGGAACCACACACTGTGTTAAAACCACCTGATATGCTTACCTTGTGGGCAAATTGTCACCGTAGGTGAGGACTAGTGAGGCTAACCTGGGAACCACACACTGTCTGTTAAAACCACCTGATATGCTTACCTTGTGGGCAAATTGTCACTAAAGGTGAGGACTAATGAGGCTAACCTGGGAACCACACACTGTCTGTTAAAACCACCTGATATGCTTACCTTGTGGGCAAATTGTCACCGTAGGTGAGGACTAGTGAGGCTAACCTGGGAACCACACACTGTCTGTTAAAACCACCTGATATGCTTACCTTGTGGGCAAATTGTCACCATAGGTGAGGACTAATGAGGCTAACCTGGGAACCACACACTGTCTGTTAATACCACCTGATATGCTTACCTTGTGGGCAAATTGTCACCATAGGTGAGGACTAGTGAGGCTAACCTGGGAACCACACACTGTCTGTTAAAACCACCTGATATGCTTACCTTGTGGGGAAATTGTCACTAAAGGTGAGGACTAGTGAGGCTAACCTGCGAACCACACACTGTCTGTTAAAACCACCTGATATGCTTACCTTGTGGGCAAATTGTCACCATAGGTGAGGACTAGTGAGGCTAACCTGGGAACCACACACTGTCTGTTAAAACCACCTGATATGTTTACCTTGTGGGCAAATTGTCACCATAGGTGAGGACTAATGAGGCTAACCTGGGAACCACACACTGTCTGTTAAAACCACCTGATATGCTTACCTTGTGGGGAAATTGTCACTAAAGGTGAGGACTAGTGAGGCTAACCTGGGAACCACACACTGTCTGTTAAAACCACCTGATATGCTTACCTTGTGGGCAAATTGTCACCATAGGTGAGGACTAATGAGGCTAACCTATGAACCACACACTGTCTGTTAAAACCACCTGATATGCTTACCTTGTGGGCAAATTGTCACTAAAGGTGAGGACTAGTGAGGCTAACCTGGGAACCACACACTGTCTGTTAAAACCACCTGATATGCTTACCTTGTGGGCAAATTGTCACCATAGGTGAGGATTAGTGAGGCTAACCTGCGAACCACACACTGTCTGTTAAAACCACCTGATATGCTTACCTTGTGGGCAAATTGTCACCATAGGTGAGGACTAATGAGGCTAACCTGGGAAACAAACACTGTCTGTAAAAAATCACCTGATATGCTTACCTTGTGGGCAAATTGTCACCATAGGTGAGGATTAGTGAGGCTAACCTGGGAACAGCACACTGTCTGTTAAAACCACTTGATATGCTTACCTTGTGGACAAATTGTCACCATAGGTGAGGACTAGTGAGGCTAACCTGGGAACCACACACTGTCTGTTAAAACCACCTGATATGCTTACCTTGTGGGCAAATTGTCACCATAGATGAGGACTAGTGTGGCTAACCTGGGAACCACACACTGTCTGTTAAAACCACTGATATGCTTACTTTGTGGGCGAATTGTCACCATAGGTGAGGACTAGTGAGGCTAACCTGCGAACCACACACTGTCTGTTAAAACCACTTGATATGCTTACCTTGAGGGCAAATTGTCACCATAGGTGAGGACTAGTGAGGCTAACCTGGGAACAGCACACTGTCTGTTAAACCACTTGATATGCTTACCTTGTGGACAAATTGTCACCATAGGTGAGGACTAGTGAGGCTAACCTGGGAACCACACACTGTCTGTTAAAACCACCTGATATGCTTACCTTTTTGGCAAATTGTCACCATAGATGAGGACTAGTGAGGCTAACCTGCGAACCACACACTGTCTGTTAAAACCACTTGATATGCTTACCTTGAGGGCAAATTGTCACCATAGGTGAGGACTAGTGAGGCTAACCTGGGAACAGTACACTGTCTGTTAAAACCATGCTTACCTTGTGGACAAATTGTCACCATAGGTGAGGACTAGTGAGGCTAACCTCGGAACCACACACTGTCTGTTAAAACCACCTGATATGCTTACCTTTTTGGCAAATTGTCACCATAGATGAGTACTAGTGTGGCTAACCTGGGAACCACACACTGTCTGTTAAAACCACCTGATATGCTTACCTTGTGGGCAAATTGTCACCATAGGTGAGGACTAGTGAGGCTAACCTGCGAACCACACACTGTCTGTTAAAACCACTTGATATGCTTACCTTGAGGGCAAATTGTCACCATAGGTGAGGACTAGTGAGGCTAACCTGGGAACAGCACACTGTCTGTTAAAACCATGCTTACCTTGTGGGCAAATTGTCACCATAGGTGAGGACTAATGAGGCTAACCTGGGAACCACACACTGTCTGTTAAAACCATCGGATATGCTTACCGTGTGGGCAAATTGTCACCATAGGTGAGGACTAGTGAGGCTAACTTGGGAACCACACACTGTCTGTTAAAACCACTGGTATGCTTACCTTGTGGGCAAATTGTCACCATAGGTGAGGACTAGTGAGGCTAACCTTGGAACCACACACTGTCTGTTAAAACCACCTGATATGCTTACCTTGTGGGCAAATTGTCACCATAGGTGAGGACTAGTGAGGCTAACCTGGGAACCACACACTGTCTGTTAAAACCATCGGATATGCTTACCGTGTGGGCAAATTGTCACTATAGGTGAGGATTAGTGAGGCTAACCTGGGAACCACACACTGTGTTAAAACAACCTGATATACTTACTTTGAGGGCAAATTGTCACCATAGGTGAGGACGAGTGAGGCTAACCTGGGAACCACACACTGTGTTAAAACCACCTGATATGCTTACCTTGTGGGCAAATTGTCACCGTAGGTGAGGACTAGTGAGGCTAACCTGGGAACCACACACTGTCTGTTAAAACCACCTGATATGCTTACCTTGTGGGCAAATTGTCACTAAAGGTGAGGACTAATGAGGCTAACCTGGGAACCACACACTGTCTGTTAAAACCACCTGATATGCTTACCTTGTGGGCAAATTGTCACCGTAGGTGAGGACTAGTGAGGCTAACCTGGGAACCACACACTGTCTGTTAAAACCACCTGATATGCTTACCTTGTGGGCAAATTGTCACCATAGGTGAGGACTAATGAGGCTAACCTGGGAACCACACACTGTCTGTTAATACCACCTGATATGCTTACCTTGTGGGCAAATTGTCACCATAGGTGAGGACTAGTGAGGCTAACCTGGGAACCACACACTGTCTGTTAAAACCACCTGATATGCTTACCTTGTGGGGAAATTGTCACTAAAGGTGAGGACTAGTGAGGCTAACCTGCGAACCACACACTGTCTGTTAAAACCACCTGATATGCTTACCTTGTGGGCAAATTGTCACCATAGGTGAGGACTAGTGAGGCTAACCTGGGAACCACACACTGTCTGTTAAAACCACCTGATATGTTTACCTTGTGGGCAAATTGTCACCATAGGTGAGGACTAATGAGGCTAACCTGGGAACCACACACTGTCTGTTAAAACCACCTGATATGCTTACCTTGTGGGGAAATTGTCACTAAAGGTGAGGACTAGTGAGGCTAACCTGGGAACCACACACTGTCTGTTAAAACCACCTGATATGCTTACCTTGTGGGCAAATTGTCACCATAGGTGAGGATTAGTGAGGCTAACCTGCGAACCACACACTGTCTGTTAAAACCACCTGATATGCTTACCTTGTGGGCAAATTGTCACCATAGGTGAGGACTAATGAGGCTAACCTGGGAAACAAACACTGTCTGTAAAAAATCACCTGATATGCTTACCTTGTGGGCAAATTGTCACCATAGGTGAGGATTAGTGAGGCTAAACTGGGAACAGCACACTGTCTGTTAAACCACTTGATATGCTTACCTTGTGGACAAATTGTCACCATAGGTGAGGACTAGTGAGGCTAACCTGGGAACCACACACTGTCTGTTAAAACCACCTGATATGCTTACCTTTTTGGCAAATTGTCACCATAGATGAGGACTAGTGAGGCTAACCTGCGAACCACACACTGTCTGTTAAAACCACTTGATATGCTTACCTTGAGGGCAAATTGTCACCATAGGTGAGGACTAGTGAGGCTAACCTGGGAACAGCACACTGTCTGTTAAAACCATGCTTACCTTGTGGACAAATTGTCACCATAGGTAAGGACTAGTGAGGCTAACCTGGGAACCACACACTGTCTGTTAAAACCACCTGATATGCTTACCTTTTTGGCACATTGTCACCATAGATGAGTACTAGTGTGGCTAACCTGGGAACCACACACTGTATGTTAAAACCACTTGATATGCTTACCTTGAGGGCAAATTGTCACCATAGGTGAGGACTAGTGAGGCTAACCTGGGAACAGCACACTGTCTGTTAAAACCATGCTTACCTTGTGGACAAATTGTCACCATAGGTGAGGACTAGTGAGGCTAACCTGGGAACCACACACTGTCTGTTAAAACCACCTGATATGCTTACCTTGTGGGCAAATTGTCACCATAGATGAGGACTAATGAGGCTAACCTGGGAACCACACACTGTCTGTTAAAACCACCTGATATGCTTACCTTGTGGGCAAATTGTCACCATAGGTGAGGACTAGTGAGGCTAACCTTGGAACCACACACTGTCTGTTAAAACCACCTGATATGCTTACCTTGTGGGCAAATTGTCACCATAGGTGAGGACTAGTGAGGCTAACCTGGGAACCACACACTGTCTGTTAAAACCATCGGATTTGCTTACCGTGTGGGCAAATTGTCACCATAGGTGAGGACTAGTGAGGCTAACTTGGGAACCACACACTGTCTGTTAAAACCACTGGTATGCTTACCTTGTGGGCAAATTGTCACCATAGGTCAGGATTAGTGAGGCTAACCTGGGAACCACACACTGTGTTAAAACAACCTGATATACTTACTTTGAGGGCAAATTGTCACCATAGGTGAGGACGAGTGAGGCTAACCTGGGAACCACACACTGTGTTAAAACCACCTGATATGCTTACCTTGTGGGCAAATTGTCACCATAGATGAGGACTAGTGAGGCTAACCTGGGAACAGCACACTGTCTGTAAAAATCACCTGATATGCTTACTTTGTGGGCAAATTGTCACCATAGGTGAGGACTAATGAGGCTAACCTGGGAACCACACACTGTCTGTTAAAACCACCTGATATACTTACCTTTTTGGCAAATTGTCACCATAGATGAGGACTAGTGTGGCTAACTTGGGAACCACACACTGTCTGTTAAAACCACCTGATATGCTTACCTTGAGGGCAAATTGTCACCATAGGTGAGGACTAGTGAGGCTAACCTGGGAACAGCACACTGTCTGTTAAAACCACTTGATATGCTTACCTTGAGGGCAAATTGTCACCATAGGTGAGGACTAGTGAGGCTAACCTGGGAACAGCACACTGTTTGTTAAAACCATGCTTACCTTGTGGGCAAATTGTCACCATAGGTGAGGACTAATGAGGCTAACCTGGGAACCACACACTGTCTGTTAAAACCACCTGATATGCTTACCTTTTTGGCAAATTGTCACCATAGATGAGGACTAGTGAGGCTAACCTGCGAACCACACACTGTCTGTTAAAACCACCTGATATGCTTACCTTTTTGGCAAATTGTCACCATAGATGAGTACTAGTGTGGCTAACCTGGGAACCACACACTGTCTGTTAAAACCACCTGATATGCTTACCTTGTGGGCAAATTGTCACCATAGGTGAGGACTAGTGAGGCTAACCTGCGAACCACACACTGTCTGTTAAAACCACTTGATATGCTTACCTTGAGGGCAAATTGTCACCATAGGTGAGGACTAGTGAGGCTAACCTGGGAACAGCACACTGTTAAAACCATGCTTACCTTGTGGGCAAATTGTCACCATAGGTGAGGACTAATGAGGCTAACCTGGGAACCACACACTGTCTGTTAAAACCACCTGATATGCTTACCTTTTTGGCAAATTGTCACCATAGATGAGGACTAGTGAGGCTAACCTGCGAACCACACACTGTCTGTTAAAACCACCTGATATGCTTACCTTGTGGGCAAATTGTCACCATAGGTGAGGACTAGTGAGGCTAACCTGGGAACCACACACTGTCTGTTAAAACCATCGGATATGCTTACCGTGTGGGCAAATTGTCACCATAGGTGAGGACTAGTGAGGCTAACTTGGGAACCACACACTGTCTGTTAAAACCACTGGTATGCTTACCTTGTGGGCAAATTGTCACCATAGGTGAGGACTAGTGAGGCTAACCTTGGAACCACACACTGTCTGTTAAAACCACCTGATATGCTTACCTTGTGGGCAAATTGTCACCATAGGTGAGGACTAGTGAGGCTAACCTGGGAACCACACACTGTCTGTTAAAACCATCGGATATGCTTACCGTGTGGGCAAATTGTCACCATAGGTGAGGACTAGTGAGGCTAACTTGGGAACCACACACTGTCTGTTAAAACCACTGGTATGCTTACCTTGTGGGCAAATTGTCACCATAGGTCAGGATTAGTGAGGCTAACCTGGGAACCACACACTGTGTTAAAACAACCTGATATACTTACTTTGAGGGCAAATTGTCACCATAGGTGAGGACGAGTGAGGCTAACCTGGGAACCACACACTGTGTTAAAACCACCTGATATGCTTACCTTGTGGGCAAATTGTCACCGTAGGTGAGGACTAGTGAGGCTAACCTGGGAACCACACACTGTCTGTTAAAACCACCTGATATGCTTACCTTGTGGGCAAATTGTCACTAAAGGTGAGGACTAATGAGGCTAACTTGGGAACCACACACTGTCTGTTAAAACCACCTGATATGCTTACCTTGTGGGCAAATTGTCACCGTAGGTGAGGACTAGTGAGGCTAACCTGGGAACCACACACTGTCTGTTAAAACCACCTGATATGCTTACCTTGTGGGCAAATTGTCACCATAGGTGAGGACTAATGAGGCTAACCTGGGAACCACACACTGTTAATACCACCTGATATGCTTACCTTGTGGGCAAATTGTCACCATAGGTGAGGACTAGTGAGGCTAACCTGGGAACCACACACTGTCTGTTAAAACCACCTGATATGCTTACCTTGTGGGGAAATTGTCACTAAAGGTGAGGACTAGTGAGGCTAACCTGCGAACCACACACTGTCTGTTAAAACCACCTGATATGCTTACCTTGTGGGCAAATTGTCACCATAGGTGAGGACTAGTGAGGCTAACCTGGGAACCACACACTGTCTGTTAAAACCACCTGATATGTTTACCTTGTGGGCAAATTGTCACCATAGGTGAGGACTAATGAGGCTAACCTGGGAACCACACACTGTCTGTTAAAACCACCTGATATGCTTACCTTGTGGGGAAATTGTCACTAAAGGTGAGGACTAGTGAGGCTAACCTGGGAACCACACACTGTCTGTTAAAACCACCTGATATGCTTACCTTGTGGGCAAATTGTCACCATAGGTGAGGACTAATGAGGCTAACCTATGAACCACACACTGTCTGTTAAAACCACCTGATATGCTTACCTTGTGGGCAAATTGTCACTAAAGGTGAGGACTAATGAGGCTAACCTGGGAACCACACACTGTCTGTTAAAACCACCTGATATGCTTACCTTGTGGGCAAATTGTCACCATAGGTGAGGATTAGTGAGGCTAACCTGCGAACCACACACTGTCTGTTAAAACCACCTGATATGCTTACCTTGTGGGCAAATTGTCACCATAGGTGAGGACTAATGAGGCTAACCTGGGAAACAAACACTGTCTGTAAAAAATCACCTGATATGCTTACCTTGTGGGCAAATTGTCACCATAGGTGAGGATTAGTGAGGCTAACCTGGGAACAGCACACTGTCTGTTAAACCACTTGATATGCTTACCTTGTGGACAAATTGTCACCATAGGTGAGGACTAGTGAGGCTAACCTGGGAACCACACACTGTCTGTTAAAACCACCTGATATGCTTACCTTTTTGGCAAATTGTCACCATAGATGAGGACTAGTGAGGCTAACCTGCGAACCACACACTGTCTGTTAAAACCACTTGATATGCTTACCTTGAGGGCAAATTGTCGCCATAGGTGAGGACTAGTGAGGCTAACCTGGGAACAGCACACTGTCTGTTAAAACCATGCTTACCTTGTGGACAAATTGTCACCATAGGTAAGGACTAGTGAGGCTAACCTGGGAACCACACACTGTCTGTTAAAACCACCTGATATGCTTACCTTTTTGGCACATTGTCACCATAGATGAGTACTAGTGTGGCTAACCTGGGAACCACACACTGTATGTTAAAACCACTTGATATGCTTACCTTGAGGGCAAATTGTCACCATAGGTGAGGACTAGTGAGGCTAACCTGGGAACAGCACACTGTCTGTTAAAACCATGCTTACCTTGTGGACAAATTGTCACCATAGGTGAGGACTAGTGAGGCTAACCTGGGAACCACACACTGTCTGTTAAAACCACCTGATATGCTTACCTTGTGGGCAAATTGTCACCATAGATGAGGACTAATGAGGCTAACCTGGGAACCACACACTGTCTGTTAAAACCACCTGATATGCTTACCTTGTGGGCAAATTGTCACCATAGGTGAGGACTAGTGAGGCTAACCTTGGAACCACACACTGTCTGTTAAAACCACCTGATATGCTTACCTTGTGGGCAAATTGTCACCATAGGTGAGGACTAGTGAGGCTAACCTGGGAACCACACACTGTCTGTTAAAACCATCGGATTTGCTTACCGTGTGGGCAAATTGTCACCATAGGTGAGGACTAGTGAGCCTAACTTGGGAACCACACACTGTCTGTTAAAACCACTGGTATGCTTACCTTGTGGGCAAATTGTCACCATAGGTCAGGATTAGTGAGGCTAACCTGGGAACCACACACTGTGTTAAAACAACCTGATATACTTACTTTGAGGGCAAATTGTCACCATAGGTGAGGACGAGTGAGGCTAACCTGGGAACCACACACTGTGTTAAAACCACCTGATATGCTTACCTTGTGGGCAAATTGTCACCATAGATGAGGACTAGTGAGGCTAACCTGGGAACAGCACACTGTCTGTAAAAATCACCTGATATGCTTACTTTGTGGGCAAATTGTCACCATAGGTGAGGACTAATGAGGCTAACCTGGGAACCACACACTGTCTGTTAAAACCACCTGATATACTTACCTTTTTGGCAAATTGTCACCATAGATGAGGACTAGTGTGGCTAACTTGGGAACCACACACTGTCTGTTAAAACCACCTGATATGCTTACCTTGAGGGCAAATTGTCACCATAGGTGAGGACTAGTGAGGCTAACCTGGGAACAGCACACTGTCTGTTAAAACCACCTGATATACTTACCTTTTTGGCAAATTGTCACCATAGATGAGGACTAGTGTGGCTAACTTGGGAACCACACACTGTCTGTTAAAACCACTTGATATGCTTACCTTGTGGACAAATTGTCACCATAGGTGAGGACTAGTGAGGCTAACCTGGGAACCACACACTGTCTGTTAAAACCACCTGATATACTTACCTTTTTGGCAAATTGTCACCATAGATGAGGACTAGTGTGGCTAACTTGGGAACCACACACTGTCTGTTAAAACCACTCGATATGCTTACCTTGTGGACAAATTGTCACCATAGGTAAGGACTAGTGAGGCTAACCTGGGAACCACACACTGTCTGTTAAAACCACCTGATATGCTTACCTTGTGGGCAAATTGTCACCATAGATGAGGACTAGTGTGGCTAACCTGGGAACCACACACTGTCTGTTAAAACCACTGATATGCTTACTTTGTGGGCGAATTGTCACCATAGGTGAGGACTAGTGAGGCTAACCTGCGAACCACACACTGTCTGTTAAAACCACTTGATATGCTTACCTTGAGGGCAAATTGTCACCATAGGTGAGGACTAGTGAGGCTAACCTGGGAACAGCACACTGTCTGTTAAACCACTTGATATGCTTACCTTGTGGACAAATTGTCACCATAGGTGAGGACTAGTGAGGCTAACCTGGGAACCACACACTGTCTGTTAAAACCACCTGATATGCTTACCTTTTTGGCAAATTGTCACCATAGATGAGGACTAGTGAGGCTAACCTGCGAACCACACACTGTCTGTTAAAACCACTTGATATGCTTACCTTGAGGGCAAATTGTCACCATAGGTGAGGACTAGTGAGGCTAACCTGGGAACAGCACACTGTCTGTTAAACCACTTGATATGCTTACCTTGTGGACAAATTGTCACCATAGGTGAGGACTAGTGAGGCTAACCTGGGAACCACACACTGTCTGTTAAAACCACCTGATATGCTTACCTTTTTGGCAAATTGTCACCATAGATGAGGACTAGTGAGGCTAACCTGCGAACCACACACTGTCTGTTAAAACCACTTGATATGCTTACCTTGAGGGCAAATTGTCACCATAGGTGAGGACTAGTGAGGCTAACCTGGGAACAGCACACTGTCTGTTAAAACCATGCTTACCTTGTGGACAAATTGTCACCATAGGTGAGGACTAGTGAGGCTAACCTGGGAACCACACACTGTCTGTTAAAACCACCTGATATGCTTACCTTTTTGGCAAATTGTCACCATAGATGAGTACTAGTGTGGCTAACCTGGGAACCACACACTGTCTGTTAAAACCACTTGATATGCTTACCTTGTGGGCAAATTGTCACCATAGGTGAGGACTAGTGAGGCTAACCTGGGAACAGCACACTGTCTGTTAAAACCATGCTTACCTTGTGGACAAATTGTCACCATAGGTAAGGACTAGTGAGGCTAACCTGGGAACCACACACTGTCTGTTAAAACCACCTGATATGCTTACCTTGTGGACAAATTGTCACCATAGGTAAGGACTAGTGAGGCTAACCTGCGAACTACACACTGTCTGTTAAAACCACCTGATATGCTTACCTTGTGGGCAAATTGTCACCATAGGTGAGGACTAGTGAGGCTAACCTTGGAACCACACACTGTCTGTTAAAACCACCTGATATGCTTACCTTTTTGGCAAATTGTCACCATAGATGAGTACTAGTGTGGCTAACCTGGGAACCACACACTGTCTGTTAAAACCACTTGATATGCTTACCTTGTGGACAAATTGTCACCATAGGTGAGGACTAGTGAGGCTAACCTGGGAACCACACACTGTCTGTTAAAACCACCTGATATGCTTACCTTTTTGGCAAATTGTCACCATAGATGAGTACTAGTGTGGCTAACCTGGGAACCACACACTGTCTGTTAAAACCACTTGATATGCTTACCTTGTGGGCAAATTGTCACCATAGGTGAGGACTAGTGAGGCTAACCTGGGAACAGCACACTGTCTGTTAAAACCATGCTTACCTTGTGGACAAATTGTCACCATAGGTAAGGACTAGTGAGGCTAACCTGGGAACCACACACTGTCTGTTAAAACCACTTGATATGCTTACCTTGTGGACAAATTGTCACCATAGGTAAGGACTAGTGAGGCTAACCTGGGAACCACACACTGTCTGTTAAAACCACCTGATATGCTTACCTTGTGGGCAAATTGTCACCATAGGTGAGGACTAGTGAGGCTAACCTGGGAACCACACACTGTCTGTTAAAACCACCTGATATGCTTACCTTGTGGACAAATTGTCACCATAGGTAAGGACTAGTGAGGCTAACCTGGGAACCACACACTGTCTGTTAAAACCACCTGATATGCTTACCTTGTGGGCAAATTGTCACCATAGGTGAGGACTAGTGAGGCTAACCTGGGAACAGCACACTGTCTGTTAAAACCACTTGATATGCTTACCTTGTGGACAAATTGTCACCATAGGTGAGGACTAGTGAGGCTAACCTGGGAACCACACACTGTCTGTTAAAACCATCGGATATGCTTACCGTGTGGGCAAATTGTCACCATAGGTGAGGACTAGTGAGGCTAATTTGGGAACCACACACTGTCTGTTAAAACCACTGGTATGCTTACCTTGTGGGCAAATTGTCACCATAGGTCAGGATTAGTGAGGCTAACCTGGGAACCACACACTGTGTTAAAACAACCTGATATACTTACTTTGAGGGCAAATTGTCACCATAGGTGAGGACGAGTGAGGCTAACCTGGGAACCACACACTGTGTTAAAACCACCTGATATGCTTACCTTGTGGGCAAATTGTCACCATAGGTGAGGACTAGTGAGGCTAACCTGGGAACCACACACTGTCTGTTAAAACCACCTGATATGCTTACCTTGTGGGCAAATTGTCACTAAAGGTGAGGACTAATGAGGCTAACCTGGGAACCACACACTGTCTGTTAAAACCACCTGATATGCTTACCTTGTGGGCAAATTGTCACCGTAGGTGAGGACTAGTGAGGCTAACCTGGGAACCACACACTGTCTGTTAAAACCACCTGATATGCTTACCTTGTGGGCAAATTGTCACCATAGGTGAGGACTAATGAGGCTAACCTGGGAACCACACACTGTCTGTTAATACCACCTGATATGCTTACCTTGTGGGCAAATTGTCACCATAGGTGAGGACTAATGAGGCTAACCTGGGAACCACACACTGTCTGTTAATACCACCTGATATGCTTACCTTGTGGGCAAATTGTCACCATAGGTGAGGACTAATGAGGCTAACCTGGGAACCACACACTGTCTGTTAATACCACCTGATATGCTTACCTTGTGGGCAAATTGTCACCATAGGTGAGGACTAATGAGGCTAACCTGGGAACCACACACTGTGTTAAAACCACCTGATATGCTTACCTTGTGGGCAAATTGTCACCATAGGTGAGGACTAGTGAGGCTAACCTGGGAACCACACACTGTCTGTTAAAACCACCTGATATGCTTACCTTGTGGGGAAATTGTCACTAAAGGTGAGGACTAGTGAGGCTAACCTGGGAACCACACACTGTCTGTTAAAACCACCTGATATGCTTACCTTGTGGGCAAATTGTCACCATAGGTGAGGACTAATGAGGCTAACCTATGAACCACACACTGTCTGTTAAAACCACCTGATATGCTTACCTTGTGGGCAAATTGTCACTAAAGGTGAGGACTAGTGAGGCTAACCTGAGAACCACACACTGTCTGTTAAAACCACCTGATATGCTTACCTTGTGGGCAAATTGTCACCATAGGTGAGGATTAGTGAGGCTAACCTGCGAACCACACACTGTCTGTTGAAACCACCTGATATGCTTACCTTGTGGGCAAATTGTCACCATAGGTGAGGACTAATGAGGCTAACCTGGGAAACAAACACTGTCTGTAAAAAATCACCTGATATGCTTACCTTGTGGGCAAATTGTCACCATAGGTGAGGATTAGTGAGGCTAACCTGGGAACAGCACACTGTCTGTTAAACCACTTGATATGCTTACCTTGTGGACAAATTGTCACCATAGGTAAGGACTAGTGAGGCTAACCTGGGAACAGCACACTGTCTGTTAAAACCATGCTTACCTTGTGGACAAATTGCCACCATAGGTAAGGACTAGTGAGGCTAACCTGGGAACCACACACTGTCTGTTAAAACCACCTGATATGCTTACCTTTTTGGCACATTGTCACCATAGATGAGTACTAGTGTGGCTAACCTGGGAACCACACACTGTATGTTAAAACCACTTGATATGCTTACCTTGAGGGCAAATTGTCACCATAGGTGAGGACTAGTGAGGCTAACCTGGGAACAGCACACTGTCTGTTAAAACCATGCTTACCTTGTGGGCAAATTGTCACCATAGGTGAGGACTAGTGAGGCTAACCTGGGAACCACACACTGTGTTAAAACCACCTGATATGCTTACTTTGTGGACAAATTGTCACCGTAGGTGAGGACTAGTGAGGCTAACCTGGGAACCACACACTGTCTGTTAAAACCACCTGATATGCTTACCTTGTGGGCAAATTGTCACCATAGGTGAGGACTAGTGAGGCTAACCTTGGAACCACACACTGTCTGTTAAAACCACCTGATATGCTTACCTTGTGGGCAAATTGTCACCATAGGTGAGGACTAGTGAGGCTAACCTGGGAACCACACACTGTCTGTTAAAACCATCGGATTTGCTTACCGTGTGGGCAAATTGTCACCATAGGTGAGGACTAGTGAGGCTAACTTGGGAACCACACACTGTCTGTTAAAACCACTGGTATGCTTACCTTGTGGGCAAATTGTCACCATAGGTCAGGATTAGTGAGGCTAACCTGGGAACCACACACTGTCTGTTAAAACAACCTGATATACTTACTTTGAGGGCAAATTGTCACCATAGGTGAGAACGAGTGAGGCTAACCTGGGAACCACACACTGTGTTAAAACCACCTGATATGCTTACCTTGTGGGCAAATTGTCACCGTAGGTGAGGACTAGTGAGGCTAACCTGGGAACCACACACTGTCTGTTAAAACCACCTGATATGCTTACCTTGTGGGCAAATTGTCACTAAAGGTGAGGACTAATGAGGCTAACCTGGGAACCACACACTGTCTGTTAAAACCACCTGATATGCTTACCTTGTGGGCAAATTGTCACCGTAGGTGAGGACTAGTGAGGCTAACCTGGGAACCACACACTGTCTGTTAAAACCACCTGATATGCTTACCTTGTGGGCAAATTGTCACCATAGGTGAGGACTAATGAGGCTAACCTGGGAACCACACACTGTCTGTTAATACCACCTGATATGCTTACCTTGTGGGCAAATTGTCACCATAGGTGAGGACTAGTGAGGCTAACCTGGGAACCACACACTGTCTGTTAAAACCACCTGATATGCTTACCTTGTGGGGAAATTGTCACTAAAGGTGAGGACTAGTGAGGCTAACCTGCGAACCACACACTGTCTGTTAAAACCACCTGATATGCTTACCTTGTGGGCAAATTGTCACCATAGGTGAGGACTAATGAGGCTAACCTATGAACCACACACTGTCTGTTAAAACCACCTGATATGCTTACCTTGTGGGCAAATTGTCACTAAAGGTGAGGACTAGTGAGGCTAACCTGGGAACCACACACTGTCTGTTAAAACCACCTGATATGCTTACCTTGTGGGCAAATTGTCACCATAGGTGAGGATTAGTGAGGCTAACCTGCGAACCACACACTGTCTGTTAAAACCACCTGATATGCTTACCTTGTGGGCAAATTGTCACCATAGGTGAGGACTAGTGATGCTAACCTGGGAACCACACACTGTCTGTTAATACCACCTGATATGCTTACCTTGTGGGCAAATTGTCACCATAGGTGAGGACTAGTGTGGCTAACTTGGGAACCACACACTGTGTTAAAACCACCTGATATACTTACCTTGAGGGCAAATTGTCACCATAGGTGAGGACGAGTGAGGCTAACCTGGGAACCACACACTGTGTTAAAACCACCTGATATGCTTACCTTGTGGGCAAATTGTTACCATAGGTGAGGACTAGTGAGGCTAACCTGGGAACCACACACTGTCTGTTAAAACCACCTGGTATGCTTACCTTGTGGGCAAATTGTCGCCATAGGTGAGGACTAGTGAGGCTAACCTGGGAACCACACACTGTCTGTTAAAACCACAGGATATGCTTACCTTGAGGGCAAGTTGTCACTGCAGTTATACCATAAAGTTTACCATTTGCACCAACTGGAGTTTGCATTGGTCTTCCAAGATTTCCACCATTGATACTAACAGTTCCAATGTTATCTCTGAAATAAATGACAACCTGAGTTGTAAATTCTATATCAGACAGTCATAGATAGGTTACTTAGAGAAGATCTTGTTTTTGCAGATTTCAAAACATAATATTAGCTCAACATTTGTATGGTATAAAACATGACCTTGGATTACATTTAAGAGAATAAGAATGCCTGTTTAATTTCAAATGTCACAATGGTCTATATGATTGTTACTACCACTGCACAAAGCTATACAAATTATACCTAACCTGTCAATTATACCTAACCTGTTGGTTATTTGGTAAACTGGAGAAACTAGACACGTATAACACATGACAATAAACTACTATGATCCAAATTCCAAAAGTTAAATTGTACCTAACTGGAACTAGTTTCTAAGCAACTACTTTAAACAAAATAAGGATTTTCATTGTAATTTTGAACCAAGGCCAGAAATAACTTCTATTCTCTAAGTTGACACTATGTGCACAAATTTATTAGAGGTTTTTGCAGGATGCCGCAGCAACTTATTAAGCTAAAACATAGCATCTCAGGTTTGGGGGAGAAATTACTAGTAATTTTGACATGAATGAACACTAATGGTAATTTATTCATACATTCTGATGTCATTGCTTTAAATACTAATTACAAGCGAACAAAGCCAGGCATTTCTTTTCTTGAACTTTTCTGAATGATTAGACAGGAAGGCTATGATTTAGTTTGTGTATGCCAGTTTTGACTGCAAAACCATTAATATTTAATGAATCAAGAACATACTAAAAGATATTCAAAACAGCAGCAAGTTTTATAAAATTCACAATTGACCAAAATATATATATATACAGGGAAATGTGTATCATAAGAACCCAATCAGTATGGTTTACTCGACCAGTCAAAACCTAATTATACATCACTGCATTCTGTCAATCTTTCACACCCAAAATATTATCCAGATAAATAATTCTATTAAAAGTATGCTCACATACCTTTCCCAGTCAGTCCAATATAGTTGATTATCAACATTAGTCAAACCAAATGGTTGGGAGGCTTCTGATGTTACAACATATCGAGTGTCTGGATTACCAGTCTGCCCAATACATTCAACTTTCTTCTCACCTAAATAACAGAATGGAGTAATGCAGTAAGCAATCCAAACCAGTTCAAAATCTGCCACTAGAGGGTGTTATCTATCAAATAAAAGTATCAGGTACTCTATTTGCATAAGCATAAGCATATACAAGTTTATGTAAGTTCACACGGAATTCAAATTTTGGCATCTACCTCTGCATATAAAACGAATTTGAGATCTGCTTTCCGACATGTCAACTTACATGAATTTTGAGCAAGCCTAGAGTGTTTTTACAATGTAAACAGTTAGTGTCATGGGTTAACAATGTGTTAACAATTATTAAACAAGCAGCCTGTCGCTGAGATAGCTCCGCTGTTAGCAATGCACATTTCAAATAAAGAATAGAAGATATCATTAGAAAATGAACAATATAGTTCAGCCCCCATATAGTAAATATCGTATTTATTTTATCATCACATGTGCACCAGCTGACTGTGGTGGTATTGTCCTTATACAAAAATAAAGCTATCAAGTAATGACTGATATGGCATCAAACACAAATGAGTATTGGTATATCAAGATAAATTTGGGCCTATTTTGACAATTTATATATATTTTGATGACCAATTTTGTCTAATAACAGTCCAAAACTTTCACTTTCCTCAATTTAAAATATACAGTCACATTGAAAAGAGTGGTGTAAAAAACAAATAACAGAGATAAAGTTTACAGTTTGTCTCCATAATTTAACAAGCCATGCATGGCACAGTCCCTGTTAGTTATCAAATTTAAGATATATAGTTTTGTTTATAGTAATATAGCTGGGATATAACCATGACAGGAATATGATTTTTTAACATTAAAATGATTGACATTTGTATCTGATCGTCAAACAAGTACATGTCCATATTGAGAGATATTGCTCTGGAACAGCATTCAAAATCAGCCATTTTGAATACATGTATGTATATAACGTATAACGAATATATAAAATTTAAATATAATAAGTCAAAGCATTTAAGAGATATGGCTCTAGAAGCCCAATCATTAAAACAAAATGGCCGCCAGTCAGACATTTTGAATCCAATCTGAAAAATAAAATGACGAGCATCAGGAACCCGTAATGTCTAATGTATGTACCAAGTTTGAACGAAATCCATCCATAAATGCTTGATATTTGATGATTTTTTAGCACAAAAATGACCACCATTCGGCCATTTTGAATAGGATAGTCAAACCAATATATCTGTTTATCTATGACATGATGTATATTGAATATTTAAAATTTGAAAATATTATCAGTCAAAACAAGTCGGAGATATGGGTCTAGAAGCCCATTCATTAAAACAAAATGGCAACAAGACAGCCATTTTGAATCCGATCTGAAAAATAAATGATGTGCATCAGGAACCTGTAATGTCTAATATATGTACCAAGTTTGAACGAAATCCATCCATAAATGCCAGAAATGCTTGATATTTGATGATTGTTTAGCACAAAAAAGGCCACCATTTGGCCATTTTGAATAAAATCGTCAAACCAGTATATCTGTCTATCTATGACATAATGAATATTTAAAATTTGAACATAATCAGTGAAAGCAAGTCAGAGATATGGCACGAGAACCACATTCATTAATACAAAATGGCCGCCAGTCGGCCATTTTGAATTTGATCTGAAAAACAAAATTATTTGCATCAAGGTCCCGTAATGTCTAATGTATATACCAAGTTTGAACAAAATCCATCTGTAAACAGTCGAGAAATGGTTGATTTTTAGGATTTTTTAGCACAAAAATGGCCGCCATTCGGCCATCTTGTATCAGATCGTAAAATAAAATGATGTGCATATGTATAATATCATGTATGATGTATGTGTGAAGTTTGATTGTGATTGGTCCAGGCATTTCTAAGATACAGGTCCGGACGCACGCACACACACACGCACGGACACACGGAGGTCAAAACAATAAGTCCTTGTTTTCGGACTGCGTCCGAACGGGGACTAAAAATCTGAAGTGTAAATCTGATTAATCCTATATAAGGGGTGTCTAAGTATATGTATACAAAGATCCAGTTCAGGAATGCCGGGAATGCTTGATTTTTTGATTATTTTTTTAGCACAAAAATGGCCACCATTCAACCATTTTAAATCAGATTGTCAAACCAATATATCTTTATATCTATGAGATGATGTATAATGAATATTTAGTCGGCCATTTTGAATCTTATCTGAGAAACAAAATGACATTCATCAAGGTCCCATAATGTCCAATGTATGTACCAAGTTTGAACAAAATCCATCTGTAACCAGTCGAGAAATGCTTAATTTTGATGATTTTTTATTACAAACATAGCAAAACTATTGAAACCTTGCCCGCAAGGGAATAGTTGATACAACCGTTTGAGTTGAGACCAATAATTGGCTAAATTCTTGAAATAGTGAAAATTTATAACATAATTTACATTTCTTACTACCAAATATCACTCTAAGCTATACATTTGGGAGAGGGGTGTTGATTTTGTGATGTAACCTCATTGCATTCGTCTCCTTCTCTAAATGTTAACCTTGGTTTTCATGTTTCTGTTTCATATATTGTTTTGTATATTCCCTCTTTTGATCAATAACATCAGCTTTCACATGCCTCTTTTTTATTTCATCAAGCTCAATTTGCCTGTGTAACATATCATATTGAAGAGATGAACTAACATCAGCCTTATTTTGAACCTGATCTTTCACATCATTAGATAAATCTTGCCAACTAATTATGTGACATGGTTCTTGACTGTAATTGGTGAATTCATAAAAACTAATATTTTTTTATCATGATATTATTCTGATATGCACAGTGTTTTGATTTATATGTGTTATTATAGATACCCATAAATATACTTTGTAAAGTATGTACTGGCATATTATTACTGTTTACGTCATATTGTTCTAATATATCAAATATAATCACAAGAAACTCATGGGCATCATTTTCTACAAGAGGATTAAATAATTCTCTACTTTTAATGTATTACTCTAACCGTGCTGCACTATTAAAACTGTTGTTACCCAAATACATGTGAATTATAAATGATTCCCATTCACATAACAAACAAGATGGTGTTTTTATATTTTCTGCATTGAGGGGTTTTTGATTTGTTAAGAATGTAGCTTGCAAATGCTGGAGTATGTATTAATACTTGTATATAACATTTTGATAATGCAAGTCCAAGGTTTTCTGAACCAGCACTAGGGAGTTCATTTATAACATCTAACCAATCAGTACTCACAATATTCTTTTGATACAGGTGAAACTGATTTAGTAATTGCATTACATTTGAAGATATTTCACTTTGATTTGTTAGTCATCTTTGCATGTTTATTTATAACATATATAAATTTGAAACCGTTTGTGTAAATATTACTTGAGTTATCACACCCACAAGTCACGTGAACAACAACAACAACAATGACGTTATCTTCCCCTTACAAGGCAAAAATGGCTGCCATTTGACTATCTTGAATCAGATAGTAAAACAAATTGATGTGCATATGTATAATATTATGTATGTGTGAAGTTTGAATTTAATTGGTCCAGACATGTCTAAGATACAAATCGGAACGTACAGAGGTCAATCTATAAGTCCCTGTTTTTGGAATGCGTTCGAACAGAGACTGAAAATGCATTCCACTCATTGACCCAATTTGAGGGCAGTATATGGTTCACAGATGAAAAAATAAGATTGTTGTTTTATTGATGACCTCTTGACTCACTTTGTCAATAATAATAAATGTAATGTGGTTACCTGCATCAGCCCAGCATATTTGATGATTAACTGAATCTAAGGTCAATCCATTAGGAAGACCTAATCCAGTATTCACTAATACACGTCTCTCTGATCCATCTAAATTAGAAGTTTCAATCTTTGGTGAGTCTCTATTCCAATCAGTCCAATATAAATAGCTGAAACCAATTATTATAGTTTGAAAAGTTGAATCATGATTGTTAAGTTGTACCTCTGGCTTACTGTGCCAAGATGCCATATTACTCAGTTGTACCACTGGCTTACTTGCCAATGTGCCATATTACTCAGTTGTACCTCTGGCTTACTGTGCCAAGGTGCCATATTACCCAGTTGTACCTCTGGCTTACTGTGCCAAGGTGCCATATTACTCAGTTGTACCTCTGGCTTACTGTGCCAGGGTGCCATATTACTCAGTTGTACCTCTGGCTTACTGTGCCATGGTGCCATATTACTCAGTTGTACCACTGGCTTACTTGCGAATGTGCCAGATTACTCAGTTGTACCTCTGGCTTACTGTGCCAAGGTGCCATATTACTCAGTTGTACCTCTGGCTTACTGTGCCAAGGTGCCATATTACCCAGTTGTACCTCTGGCTTACTGTGCCAAGGTGCCATATTACTCAGTTGTACCTCTGGCTTACTGTGCCAAGGTGCCATATTACTCAGTTGTACCTCTGGCTTACTGTGCCAAGGTGCCAGATTACTCAGTTGTACCTCTGGCTTACTGTGCCAAGGTGCCATATTACTCAGTTGTACCTCTGGCTTACTGTGCCATGGTGCCAGATTACTCAGTTGTATTTCTGACTTACTGTGCCAGGGTGCCAGATCACTCAGTTGTACCTCTGGCTTACTGTGCCAAGGTGCCAGATTACTCAGTTGTACCTCTGGCTTACTGTGCCAAGGTGTCAGATTACTCAGTTGTACCTCTGGCTTACTGAGCCAAGGTGTCATATTACTCAGTTGTACCTCTGGCTTACTGTGCCAGGGTGCCAGATTACTCAGTTGTATTTCTGGCTTACTGTGCCAGGGTGCCAGATCACTCAGTTGTACCTCTGACTTACTGTGCCAGGGTGCCAGATTACTCAGTTATACCTCTGGCTTACTGTGCCAGGGTGCCAGATTATTCAGTTGTACCTCTGGCTTACCGTGCCAGGGTGCCAGATTACTCAGTTGTATCTCTGGCTTACTGTGCCAGGGTGCCAGATTACTCAGTTGTACCTCTGGCTTACTGTGCCAGGGTGCCAGATTACTCAGTTGTACCTCTGGCTTACTGTGCCAGGGTGCCAAATTACTCAGTTATATTTCTGGCTTACTGTGCCAGATCACTCATGAGTGAGTGATGATTGAAGGCACAATGAGTGAAGGCTGCTGATAGAATTATCACAAAAATTAGTTCAATGTTGCTAGTGTGTCTCCATAATTGTAAGTACATTGATTGATTGTAACAGGATAATAAATTTGATATCAAAGGTCACTCATCGTACCTGCCAACAGGATCCACAGCTATTGCTCTAGGGTTCACCAATCCATCTGATATAATAACACGTTGATTTAGACCATTCAAGTAGGCTACTTCAATAGTATCATGTCCTGAATCTGTCCAGTACATGTTTCTACTAATCCAATCAATAGCAATACCTTCTGGACTGCTTAAGCCTGAAACCAAGAAATATTGAGATTCATACCTTGGATGCTACCAATGATATGCATCATATATTGCAGAAAATAGCAATGAAAAGTGATATTTTGTGCATCATATATTGCAGCAAATAGCAATGAAAAGTGATATTCCATGCAGCTAATATTGCAGAAAATAGCAATGAAAAGTGATATTTTGTGCATCATATATTGCAGCAGACAGCAATGAAAAGTGATATTGTGTGCAGCATATATTGCAGCAGATAGTAACGAAAAAGTGATATTCCATGCAGCAAGTATTGCAGCAGATAGCAATGAAAAGTTATATATCGTATGCCGCATATATTGCAGCAAATATCAATGAAAAATGATATTTCATGCAGCTAATAATGCAGCAGATAGCAATGAAAAGTGATATTCCATGTAGCTAGTATTGCAGCAGATAGCAATGAAAAGTGATATTTTGTGCAGCATATATTGCAGCAGACAGCAATGAAAAGTGATATTCCATGCAGCTAATATTGCAGCAGATAGAAATGAAAAGTGATATTCTGTGCAGCTAATATTGCAGCAAATAGTAATGAAAAGTGATTCCATGCAGCTAATAGTGCAGCAAATAGCAATGAAAAGTGATATTTTGTGCAGCTAATATTGCAGCAAATAGCACTGAAAAGTGATATTCTGTGCAGTATATATTGCAGCAGATAGCACTGAAAAGTGATATTCAATGAAGCTAATATTGCAGCAGATAGCAATGAAAAGTGATATTTTGTGCAGTATATATTGCAGCAGACAGCAATGAAAAGTGATATTCCATGCAGCTAATATTGCAGCAGATAGCAATGAAAAGTGACATTCCATGCAGCTAATATTGCAGCTAATATTGCAGCAGACAGCAATGAAAAGTGATATTTTGTGCAGCATATATTGCAGCAACTAGCACTGGAAAGTGATATTCCATGCAGCTAATATTGCAGCAAATAGCAATGAAAAGTGACATTCCATGCATCTAATATTGCAGCAAATAGCAATGAAAAGTTATATTCCATGCAGCTAATATTGCAGCAAATAGCACTGGGAAGTGATATTCCATGCAGCTAATATTGCAGAAAATAGCAATGAAAAGTGATATTTTGTGCATCATATATTGCAGCAGACAGCAATGAAAAGTGATATTGTGTGCAGCATATATTGCAGCAGATAGTAACGAAAAAGTGATATTCCATGCAGCAAGTATTGCAGCAGATAGCAATGAAAAGTTATATATCGTATGCCGCATATATTGCAGCAAATATCAATGAAAAATGATATTTCATGCAGCTAATAATGCAGCAGATAGCAATGAAAAGTGATATTCCATGTAGCTAGTATTGCAGCAGATAGCAATGAAAAGTGATATTTTGTGCAGCATATATTGCAGCAGACAGCAATGAAAAGTGATATTCCATGCAGCTAATATTGCAGCAGATAGAAATGAAAAGTGATATTCTGTGCAGCTAATATTGCAGCAAATAGTAATGAAAAGTGATTCCATGCAGCTAATAGTGCAGCAAATAGCAATGAAAAGTGATATTTTGTGCAGTTAATATTGCAGCAAATAGCACTGAAAAGTGATATTCTGTGCAGTATATATTGCAGCAGATAGCACTGAAAAGTGATATTCAATGAAGCTAATATTGCAGCAGATAGCAATGAAAAGTGATATTTTGTGCAGTATATATTGCAGCAGACAGCAATGAAAAGTGATATTCCATGCAGCTAATATTGCAGCAGATAGCAATGAAAAGTGACATTCCATGCAGCTAATATTGCAGCTAATATTGCAGCAGACAGCAATGAAAAGTGATATTTTGTGCAGCATATATTGCAGCAACTAGCACTGGAAAGTGATATTCCATGCAGCTAATATTGCAGCAAATAGCAATGAAAAGTGACATTCCATGCATCTAATATTGCAGCAAATAGCAATGAAAAGTGATATTCTGTGCAGCTAATATTGCAGCAAATAGCAATGAAAAGTGATATTCTGTGCAGTATATATTGCAGCAGATAGCACTGAAAAGTGATATTCAATGAAGCTAATATTGCAGCAAATAGCAATGAAAAGTTATATTCCATGCAGCTAATATTGCAGCAGATAGCAATGAAAAGTGATATTTTGTGCAGCATATATTGCAGCAGACAGCAATGAAAAGTGATATTCCATGCAGCTAATATTGCAGCAGATAGCAATGAAAAGTGACATTCCATGCAGCTAATATTGCAGCTAATATTGCAGCAGACAGCAATGAAAAGTGATATTTTGTGCAGCATATATTGCAGCAACTAGCACTGGAAAGTGATATTCCATGCAGCTAATATTGCAGCAAATAGCAATGAAAAGTGACATTCCATGCATCTAATATTGCAGCAAATAGCAATGAAAAGTGACATTCCATGCAGCTAATATTGCAGCAAATAGCAATGGGAAGTGATATTCCATGCAGCTAATAATGCAGCAAATGGCAATGAAAAGTGATATTCTGTGCAATATATATTGCAGCAGATAGCACTGAAAAGTGATATTCAATGAAGCTAATATTGCAGCAAATAGCAATGAAAAGTTATATTTCATGCAGCTAATATTGCAGCAAATAGCACTGGGAAGTGATATTCCATGCAGCTAATAATGCAGCAAATAGCAATGAAGAGTGATATTCTAGGCAGTATATATTGCAGCAGATAGCACTGAAAAGTGATATTCAATGAAGCTAATATTGCAGCAAATAGCAATGAAAAGTTATATTCCATGCAGCTAATATTGCAGCAGATAGAAATGAAAAGTGATATTCTGTGCAGCTAATATTGCAGCAAATAGTAATGAAAAGTGATTCCATGCAGCTAATAATGCAGCAAATAGCACTTGGAAGTGATATTTTGTGCAGCTAATATTGCAGCAGATAGCAATGAAAAGTGATATTTTGTGCAGCATATATTGCAACAGACAGCAATGAAAAGTGATATTCCATTCAGCTAATATTACATCAGATATCAATGAAAAGTGATATTCTGTGCAGCATATATTGCAGCAAATAGCAATGAAAAGTGATATTCTATGCAGCTAATATTGCAGCAGACAGCAATGAAAAGTGATATTTTGTGCAACTAATATTGCAGCAGATAGCAATGAAAAGTGATATTTTGTGCAGCATATATTGCAGCAGACAGCAATGAAAAGTGATATTGTGTGCAGCTGATATTGCAGCAAATAGCAATGAAAAGTGATATTCCATGCAGCTAATATTGCAGCAGATAGCAATGAAAAGTGATATTTTGTGCAGCTAATATTGCAGCAGATAGCAATGAAAAGTGATATTTTGTGCAGCTAATATTGCAGCAGACAGCAATGAAAAGTGACATTTCATGCAGCTAATATTGCAGCAAATAGCAATGAAAAGTGATATTCCATGCAGCTAATATTGCAGCAAATAGCAATGAAAAGTGACATTCCATGCATCTAATATTGCAGCAAATAGCAATGAAAAGTGACATTCCATGCAGCTAATATTGCAGCAAATAGCAATGGGAAGTGATATTCCATGCAGCTAATAATGCAGCAAATAGCAATGAAAAGTGATATTCTGTGCAGTATATATTGCAGCAGATAGCACTGAAAAGTGATATTCAATGAAGCTAATATTGCAGCAAATAGCAATGAAAAGTTATATTCCATGCAGCTAATATTGCAGCAAATAGCACTGGGAAGTGATATTCCATGCAGCTAATAATGCAGCAAATAGCAATGAAAAGTGATATTTTGTGCAGCATATATTGCAGCAGACAACAATGAAAAGTGATATTCCATGCAGCTGATATTGCAGCAAATAGCAATGAAAAGTGATATTTTGTGCAGCATATATTGCAGCAGACAACAATGAAAAGTGATATTCCATGCAGCTGATATTGCAGCAAATAGCAATGAAAAGTGATATTCCATGCAGCTAATATTGCAGCAGATAGCAATGAAAGATGATATTCCATGCAGCTAATATTGCAGCAGATAGCAATGAAAAGTGATATTTTGTGCAGCTAATATTGCAGCAAATAGCAATGAAAGATGATATTCCATGCAGCTAATAATGCAGCAGACAGCAATGAAAAGTGATATTCTATGCAGCTAATATTGCAGCAGACAGCAATGAAAAGTGATACTCAATGCAGCAAAATTTTTTATCAGATTTTGACTACTTTCTCAATTTTTGCATGATATTTTCACACAGGACATCTGTTGTTCGAATTAAGGGAAGATTTTATACTGATGAATTAGGTGACCAAGTTTGATAAAATTTGGAATAGAATTAGTAAAGTTATTGTTCACACATTAACAATTATTAACGATGGTGACAACAACAACAACGACAGACATTTTCCCCTTAATATACCTTTTCATCTTTGATGATATGGGCAAGATAACAATTGTGATGAATTTGTAGCCCCTAATTATGTTAAATACAACACAAATCACATTAAAAAAAACAAAAAAAACAAGAGTTGGCTGAGCCATCTCGAAGCTGGGAATTCAGATTGCATGAACATTACTGTCTGATTAATATATCAGAAATACAAAGGAAAATGAGCAACAAGTTGAATATAGCTAATACAAGGACAAGTCACAAATATTTGTCTTATTTGCAAGGGCAATTAGAGTTGAGTTTTTTAAGGGTGTGTTGTCCATATTTTGAGGGAGAATTGTTACTGGTATATAATATTCACATGGGCAGGGGACTGCTCTACAGTTTGATTATCAAATTTAGGTCAACGTCATCGTGGTTTGTCAGATGTGCACATCTTTATTTAAATGTCTCCAGTTTAAGAGGCCAGGTGATGCAACCTCAGGACAGTGACTGGTGGAGTAAGGTGGCAAAAGTTTCGTACAACTGCAAAGTTGTCTGCACAACATCCAGAAAAAGTAAATAAAAACATCGCGGTTTAATTCCGGTCCGGACTTGGAGCCAATGATAGTAAGTGGTCCAGCCCTTACACACACGCCAATGATTGAAATTTGTTCAGTACTGTCTGCTCGAGGAGAAGACACTGGGAGTCCTATGCAAATACATGTAGATTGTTTACAAATATTAGATCACATGGAAGGACTTTCTGTCACGTTGTGTAGCCATAATGCATAAAATAACAATTTTTTATTTTGAATAAAACTGACAAGCTTTCTTGCCGTTGCTGTCGAGTGTATGCCTAATCAATGGATTAAGTGTAGCCACTTTGAATTGAAACCGCTAAACACGAGGAATTCAGCCTTCCGTTTCTCTGCTCGTGGTGTCGTAACAGGTCAGTACTGGGTCGAATGGATAGCCCTGACCACTATATTAATGATCGTAAATAATTTTTTAACCCAATAGTAGTGAATCACTGATTATTATATATATATCTTGCAATGTCTGGAACGCTACTGAAAAAGTCATCAGTTTTCAATCTATATTCAAAAAGAACAGTATCGGACCCGAGGCCTAGGAAGAACACTGCAATGTAGTTAGCGTTCAATATGTACTTTTCTTGCCCCTATCCCGTAATCTTTTATTGCCATGTTCTCTACATTTCCCAGAAAATTTCCATAAGCTTTCACGGTAACAAAAATCGGTCATTTTCTCAACGACAGACCTCGCCAAAAGATTGTGAAGTCTTGTCTTGAGCGTTAACAACTCAGCCTTGAGAATATTGGCTATTACACATAACAAGCACACACCCTGTGTACGCGCACGTTTCTCTCGGCGTTTGATTTATTATGAGTGGGTATAATAGTAAATGATAAATGCATAACAATAGTCCAAAAAGTAATCTCCTATTGAATACCTCACTAGCGTATCCCTCATTGTTTTATTTGCTTTATTTTAGCATCATTAAAAAAAAAAAAAAATCACCATGTTTCCTGAAAATTTATAAATAACACACAGTACAATTAAGTCCCAAAACAGAGTGAAACTACCATGACCGCAACTGACGATCACTGTGACATCTGCTTTTAAATGGCTTAGGCCAGATTTATCACGTATAACTGACACAATATGTCCATAGTGCAGATAATTAATTTCCCATAAGAGAATGTGTTTTATTAAAAGGGAACACATGGTGGTATGACTTACCAGAGTTAATTACAACCTCAGTATCATCTCCATTATATCGTGATTTATAAATACGTCTGTTTGACACATCAGTCCAATAAAAGAACTCATCTCTACAATCATAGCAAACACCTATTGCTATCTGTCTTGGTTTCATAACTACTCTACCACCAATTTCATAGTCATTCAATGGTAAACGATATAATCCCATTCCTTGTGCAAACAGTAAGAATGCTCCTGCAGATGGGGAAACATCTTCACCTGTAAACATATGAGTCAATATTCTAATTTTATTTGCTTTTTGAAATCTGTAACCGTTGGTACAACAAAGAACTTAGCAACATTTTCACTAGCATTACCAGTACCAGTAGTCTGTGCCCTGATATCCAATTTATATTTTCAGTCTGACCAAAGGTATATATGAGATTCATAGGTTTGGTCTCAAAGTCATGGAAACTATGGCATTCATAGTTTTAGTCTGAGTCTAATATCCATGGAAACTCTGACATTCATTGCATAAGGCTAAACCATTCAAGGTGGTATTGATTAGCTACCACACAATATTAAATAATTTTTGTTATTTCATATTTCTGAGGTGTTCCCTAGATGTTATACAACATTTGAGTGCCATATTTTTTGATGATAATATGAGCTGTGATGTCAGCAGAAGTTTACTCACGTTTACATGTTTTACCATCACCAGTATAACCAGGTAGACAAGTACAATAGAATGAACCAACTTGGTTTACACAATTGGCTTTACTGTCACAGTCACTGACACCAGATATACATTCATCAATATCTGCAGAAAACAGAATCAAATTAAAATAGTTTGATTACTGAAGGAAGTGTACTTTATTTAATATGTGTTGTGTAACAACATGTTGGGGTTTCCAGCATGGAGTGTTTGTTATTCTATATAACCAGTGGAATGCATGTAAAATACCAATATAACTATTGTATGCTGCAATAACTAATGTATGATAATTACCATCACAAAATCTTCCATTGCCAGCAAATCCAGTTTGACACTGACATAAATAACTTTCACCTCGTACAATACAATCAGCCTTATCATGACACTCATTATTCAAGCATGGATCATATACTGGTTCTGAAACATAAATATTGCTATGTTAATGTCACCATGATTGTGATATAGACAAACAAGAACATAGAAAGCAAAACCTTGCCTCTAAGCACAAAAGAGTAGTCTAGAACAACAATCTAGGTAACAACTTTAAAGTGTAACTGAATTGGGCCAATTGACGTTTTTTGTGTGCAAAATTTATTTATAAACAACATTACATAAAAAAATCAAGTGAAAAGGTATATAAATTGGGTAAACATGTCTCAATTCAGTTACACTATAAGGTAGTGAGAAGAGTTTGATGTTTTTGAATAATTTTGTGTCTGTTTCACATACAGAACCATAACTTAGCGTATATGATTCAAAAGCCTAAGTATAGAGGGACAAGTTTGCACAAACTGGAGAGTCAATGTTTACATAATTACCTAGTGACAACAAAAATGATGAACCTTGTAAAAATGACTAAATCCACACTTGTGAGAGCACACTGCAAAATTCCCGGCCATGCATTGTCCATAATCTAGATTGTTTAAATGTGTCCTGCTAATCAAAATATTTCTATGCAGGTTTGTTTTTTTGACCCTTAATTATTTCATACTTGGCACCTTTAACAGACTATTATTCTGTGACAAAGAATTTTCTTAAATTATCTTGTGAATGATAAGTGCAAGTTTGAATGTCCTAGTTCGACCGCACTTGATTTGACGGCGGGCCCGTAGTGAATCAAAACTTAAACTGAAGAAAAATGCGAAAAACAGTTTAAGATAATAAAACACTGCAGATTTGTGCATTACTATAAACGAACACTAAGCATGTCCAAACTAATTATCATAAAACACATTAAGCATGTCAAATAAAAAATATTTTCAATCGCGAGTGTGAAAATTGAATAAATAAGCCATGCATCAAATTTAAAATATATAGTTTTGTTTATAGTAATATAGTTGGAACATAAACATGTCAGAAGTATGGATCCAGAAAATGATGCTTGATTATGATGATTTTTTAACCTTAAAATGATTGACATCTTGCTTCTGATCATCAAGCGAGTACTTGCCAAATTGAGAAATATTGCTCTGGAACAGCATTAATTAAAACAAAATGGCCACCAGTCGGCCATTTTGAATACCACAACGAGTATAAAATTTGAACATAATCACTCAAAACATATCAGAGATATGTCTCTAGAAGCGCATTCATTTAAACAAAATGGCCACCAATCAGTTATAATGAATCCGATCTGAGAAATAAAATGACGTGCATCAGGAACCCATAATCTCTAATGTATGTACCAAGTTTGAACAAAATCCATCCATAAACGCCAAGATCCAGTTCTAGAATGCCAGAAATGCTTGATTTTTGATTCTTTTGCACAAAAATGGCTGCCATTTGTCCACTTTGAATCAGATAGTCAAACCAATATATTTATGTCATGATATATAATGAATATATAAAATTTGAACATAATCAGTCAAAGCATGGCAGAGATATGGCACTAGAATTTATTAAAACAAAATGGCCATTTTAAATCTGATCTGAAAAATAAAAAGACAAGGTCCTATAATGTCCAATGTAAGTACCAAGTTGAAACAAAATCCATCCATAAATGCATGATTTTGATGATTTTTTAGCAGAAAAATGGCCACCATTCGGCCATCCTAAATCAGATTGTGAAACTAATTGATGTGCTTATGTATGATGTATGTGTGAAGTTTGAATGTGATTGGTCCAGGCATGTCTAAGATACAGGTACACACATACGCACAGACACACAAACTCACAGACACACAGACGAACAAAGGTCAACGCACAAGTCCCCATTTTCGGACTGCGTTCGGACGAGAACTAAAAAGCTGGCATTTTGAGTCCCTTACTGAAGGAGCGTTTAGGAGACAAGACATGTTTGAAGAAACAATTTGCTGTGCCAAAGTGTGACAAGAAGATCATAGCTAGACACTGTAGAAATGACAGGAAAATAGTTCCTTTTTTAATTTTTGATTATGCTACATGTATATTGATGTTACATTCTTTTTCGTCATTAGCAAGTACTAGTATAATTTGTTATGACTACATTCATTACTTTAAAATCCAAACAAAGTATGTAACGGTTCAAATTGTATCTAGGCAATTAACTCCATTTTAAGATTATTATTAAGAGAACAAGCAGCCAGCCAGCAGCTGAGATAGCTCCGCTGTTAGCAATGCACATTTCAATAAAACAAGCAGCCTATCGTCTGAGATAGCTCCACTGTTAGCAGTGCACATTTCAATAAAAAAACAGAAGATATCATTAGAAAATGAACAATATGTATAGTATCAAAGCAATGGGACTTGCTGTTTTCAACAAGAATTCAAAAATATCACTTTTCACCAAAAATGTCAAAAATAATCATCAAAATTAGATAATTGAAGATATAACCACGAAATTAACAAATCTGAAAGAGGTCCACATGTAGTACCTATATATGTAATATAAAAACAATCAGACTTGTGGTTTTAAACAAGAAGTCGTAAATATCACTTTTTAAGAAAAATGACAGAAATATTCACCAAAATTAGAGAATTAAAGATATCATTACAAAATGAATAAATCTGAGAGAGGTCCACATGTAGTACCTATATATGTAATATCAAAGCAATCGGACTTGTGTTTTTTAACGAGAAGTCGAAAATATCACTTTTTACCAAAAAATTACAAAAATATTCATCAAAATTAGAGAATTGAAGATATCATCATGAAATGAACAAATATGAGATAGGTTCACATGTAGTACCTATATATGTAATATCAAAACAATCGGACTTGCGTTTTTTAATGAGAAGTCGAAAATATCACTTTTTACCAAAAAATTACAAAAATATTCATCAAAATTAGAGAATTGAAGATATCATCATGAAATGAACAAATATGAGATAGGTTCACATGTAGTACCTATATATGTAAATATCAAAGCAATTGGACTTGCGGTTTTCAACAAGAAGTCGAAAATATCACTTTTTACCAAAAATGACAAAAATATTCACCAAAATTAGAGAATTAAAGATATCATTACAAAATGAACAAATCTGAGAGAGGTCCACATGTAGTACCTATATATGTAATATCAAAGCAATTGGACTTGCCGTTTTTATATATATACTATTTATTTCAGACAAATAAGTCCATATCCACACATACACACACAAAAAAAAATAATAATAATAATAGTAAATAAATACTAGAAAGAACAAGAAACATAAACAGGAAATAATAGTTCGCTTGCTATTACATAATTGCACATAACATCTCAGTTCAGCATTTCATTCCAACGCTGCAACAAGGCTGACTTCCATCTCAAATCACTGTTCCATAAACTAGTTAATATACTGTTGTTGGACGAGCATGCACGCTCTCTAAATTTATATACTATATTCCTGTAAGTTTCATAAAATGATTTGAGACGGTTAGAAACAAACATGGATCTGGCACTGTGGTCATATGGATAGTCAAAAAGTCTATGGAATAGGTTGTTATAAGAAACCTTCAAAGAATTAAGGGTTGCTTTGTTAAAAAAGCACCACAACTGTGAACAATAAATATTATAACAATACGTTTTGAACAAGATACATTTAACATCATAGCTGCATTTAACGAATTTCCTAAGAAGTAGGTTTGCTCTCACACAAAACAAGCGACGTTGGTGGTCAATGTCTGCATTATCCTTCATGTCACACGTGACCCTATGACCCAGATACGTAATTTGCGAGACAAATTCTATGTTCTGGCCCATCAGTCTAATCTGTGGCAGAATGTTCAGTTTAAGCTTGGATGGAAAGTACATACACTTCGTTTTCAACACGTTATAGAGCATATCATGATCAGTAGCAAATAATTCACAAGTTTTCAGCAGTTTTCGTAGCCCTTTTATAGAGGACGCTATTAGACACATGTCATCCTCATAACTGATATTATTAATTAATTTGTTGCCAAAAAGACAGCCACATGAAAGTTTATTTAACTTCACATTTAGGTCATCTATATACACATTGAACAGGGAAGGTGACAAAACACCACCTTGTCTAACTCCATTGGATACACTGAATGAGCGGGAAATAGAACTTCCCCATCTTACGCAGTACATTTGATTTTCATACCAGTTGATAAGAAACCGAATAATGTAACCCGGCACCATGCGTTCTGTGAGCTTATTAAACAAGGTCCAATGATTGACCCTGTCAAAGGCCTTAGATGCATCGAGAAAGCAAACAAATACATGACTTCCACGAGAATTGTAGTGCTTAATAATTTCTTTCAGAGTAAAAATACATAAGTCAGTCGAGTGTTTCTTTTTAAAACCGAATTGATTGTCTGAAACATCAAGATAATTTTGACATCTGTTTAGAAGAATGTGTTCAAAAACTTTGGATAAAACTGTAGTTATGGCAATGGGTCGATAATTATCTTGGCTGGTCATATTTCCACATTTGTTCTTAGCTATTGGAAGCAGTTCAACTTCAATCAACCGTCTTGGAACAGTTCCGTGTACAAGCATTGCAGACAGACACATTGACAGATGCAATGAGATTACTGGGCTAGCGAATTTAAGATGCTCAGCACATAGACCGTCTGCTCCACATGATTTCTCTAGCTTGAGACTCTGCACAACCGTAGCGACTTCTTTTACAGACACAATTGGAACATCTAACGTATTAACTGAAATATATTGCTGCACTTCAACTTTATGAATATCATTATTAACAGAATTTAAAATCGTATTAAAATGGTTTGCCCACATGTTCGCAATATTAGATTCACCGGAGCAACCGTCAATAGTACATGGAAGTGGCGCATTATATGCCATTGTCGCCTTTTTCCAAAATATCCGCCGATCTTTGTTCATCAACGACTTGGCCAGATTATCAGACTCGAATTGGATCTTATTATTCCTGCAGTAGGGTAACGCAAGTTTGAATTGTGACCTCGATTTGCGCATCATCTGGTACACAAAACTATATCTAGCTTTACCGGAATCACACCAAGAATGAAAATAATTGCGAGCTGTGTCATGTGCCTCTTTAACTACTTCATTCCAACCAGGTACAGCCACAAAACGTCTGGTTTATTTTCTAATAAATGTTTCATCACCAGCACTTCCTAAGGAATCAATAATTTGTCCATAATATCGAGTAATCATGTCATGGTGGTCACTGCGACAGCAGTCATCAGATACGCACATAATTGCATCCATACAAAAAATCAATGTTTTTAAGGCATATTTCCGTCCGTTGCCGATACTGGTTAAGATTATAAGTGCTTGCTTTGGGCCAGTTAATTTTTGCCTTACGGGTTTCAGATCCAGTAGTAGAGAAGTCAACAAGAAGTCGAAAATATCACTTTTTACCAAAAATATTCACCAAAATTAGAGAATTAAAGATATCATTACAAAATGAACAAATCTGAGAGAGGTCCACATGTAGTACCTATATATGTAATATCAAAGCAATTGGACTTACGGTTTTTAACAAGAAGTCGAAAATATCACTTTTTAACAAAAATATTCACCAAAATTAGAGAATTGAAGATATCATCATGAAATGAACAAATCTGAGAGAGGTCTACCCAAGGTACATATACACCAAGTATCAAAGCATTCAGGCTTGTAGTTTTCAAGAAAAAGTCAAAAAAGTAAAACATTGACACGGACGACGACAACAGACAATCACTCATATGATAAGCTCCGCTCGACATAGTCGACAGCGGAGCTAACAAAAGTAAAGCTGTGTGAATGGATTGAAACCACTGTTGAGGATAGAAATAACAAACAGCAATGTGAAATTAGATGAGGACACGCTCTCTGTGTAAACGAAAACGATAGCTTTGGTTATTTGGCTGATATCGATGAGCAACAGATTTCAACCTCAATGTCATTTTTGAAGGTTGGTCATAATATGACCTTGCATCACGGAGTTACAGATTTTTCGTTATCTTATCTCTTATTGTAGTCTTTGCTTTCTTTCTTGTCCTCGTCATTGCATTAAAAGAAGGTTGCGCAAAGTTAGTCCAAAGAAGTCTTGACTGACAGTAATGATGACAATGAACGTTAGATAAATACAACAGAACGCTTATCATCCGTTACATCAGAATCATCAACAACTGAGTATACAGATAAGATGATATTATTTAAACTGTCCCAAAGAATATGCAAATATTCATGAAACAACAGTTGTGTTAACGTTTAAAACACTAATTTGAGCAGCGTCGTTCCAAAACTTATTTACGATTTACGATGAAAAAATGAAAATTTCCCTTCTCGCTACCTTAAAACTTTCTTTGCTCAAATAGTTGATTGAGAACAAAATATTAAACAAGTCATTGTCAATGACACGTCCCCGTTCCGTTCATATTTGAGTGACATATACATTCAAAGCAGATCATGACCGAAATCTCAGACCACTTTCAGTGGTCTGATCCGAAATGCACCTGCATATGTACAACACATTGTACTAAATCTGAACAAAATCCATCCATGCATGACTAAGATCCGGTTCCGGAATTGTGAAAATACGTGATTTTGATGCATTTTCGGCCTTAAAATGGCCATCATTCAGCTATTGTTAAGCGGATCATGAAACAAATGCACATATCTATTTGTGACATGATGTACTATGTGTGTGTGAAGTTTGAACTTGATCAAACCAGACATGTCTCGGATACGGATCCAGAACTGAATTCTTTAAAACAAAATGGCCGCCAGTCGGCCATTTCGAACTTGATCCGGAAAAAAAATGACATGCATGAAGGTCCTATTATGTTTAATGTATGTATCAAATTTGAACAAAATCCGTCCATGCATAATTGAGATCCGGGGACGGAATGGTGAAAATGTGTGATTTCAATGCATTTTCGGCCTTAAAGCGGCCGCCATTTGGCTATCGTTAATGAGATCATGAAACAAATGCACATACATATTTGTGACATGATTTACCATGTGTGTGTGAAGTTTGAACTCGATCAATCCAGGCATGTCTCAGATACGGACCCTGAACTGAATTCTTTAAAACAAAATGGCCGCCGGTCAGCCATTTCAAACCCGATCCCAAAAAAAAAAAATTACATGCATCAAGGTCCTATTATGCTTAATGTATGTACCAAATTTGAACAAAATCCGTCCATGCATAACTGAGATCCGGGTCCGGAATGGTGAAAATGTGCGATTTTGATGCTCTATTCGGCTATCGTTAATCAGATCATGAAAAAAATGCATGTGCTTATGTCCCATATAATGTGTGATGTATGAGTGAAGTTTGAACTTAATCGGTCCATGCATGTTCGAGATACAGGTGATCACGGACACACGGACGCACACAGGGCAAACCATAAGTCCCCGTTTTCGGACTACGTCAATGTTTTGTCCAGAGTCAGTTTATTAATATACTCAATGTCTAGTTTCTGAAAAAAAGGAAATGGTTGTGAGCACAGGTTTTAGAAAAAGTCATTAGGCTTTACTAACTATTTGTTAACTAATTTAAACAGTGGGTGATATTACCTCATATTTCAATTCAATGTCAAATGGGGCCAACTTGAGGAATTTGCATAAAATGTTTCAGTTATTACTGCTTACCTGTACTTGGAGCCACTTTGCTGGTCATTGCATATCTTAATATTTGTTCATTTCTGTCATAAATTACATAATTTCTTGTAACACTAACTCTCATGGCTTTAATTAGGTTTGCTTGTTGTCTTGCATCACCAATACATTCTTCATATTCAATTGTCTGATCAATGTTAACTTCTAAAGGATCCTCACCGATAAGTAAAGTTCTTTCCGCAGATGATCTTATTCTACCTGTTAATTGAACACACTTATTAGTAATGTATCTCACAGTACATACATTACTGCATTGGTCATTGCGATTTGTGCAGTAGTACATACATCACTGCATTGGTCATTGCTATTTGTGCAGTAGCACATACATTACTACATTGGTCATTGCTATTTGTGCAGTAGTACATATATCACTGCATTGGTCATTGCTATTTGTGAAGTAGTACATGCATCACTGCATTGGTCATTGCTATTTGTGCAGTAGTACATACATTACTACATTGGTCATTGCTATTTGTGCAGTAGTACATACATCACTGCATTGGTCATTGCTATTTGTGCAGTAGCACATACATTACTACATTGGTCATTGCTATTTGTGCAGTAGTACATACATCACTGCATTGGTCATTGCTATTTGTGAAGTAGTACATACATCACTGCATTGGTCATTGCTATTTGTGAAGTAGTACATACATCACTGCATTGGTCATTGCTATTTGTGAAGTAGTACATACATCACTGCATTGGTCATTGCTATTTGTGCAGTAGTACATACATTACTGCATTGGTCATTGCTATTTGTGCAGTAGTACATACATCACTGCATTGGTCACTGCTATTTGTGAAGTAGTACATACATCACTGAATTTGGTCATTGCTATTTGTGCAGTAGTACATACATCACTGCATTGGTCACTGCTATTTGTGAAGTAGTACATACATCACTGCATTGGTCATTGCTATTTGTGCAGTAGTACATACATCACTGCATTGGTCACTGCTATTTGTGAAGTAGTACATACATCACTGCATTGGTCATTGCTATTTGTGAAGTAGTACATACATCACTGCATTGGTCATTGCTATTTGTGAAGTAGTACATACATTACTGCATTGGTCATTGCTATTTGTGAAGTAGTACATACATCACTGCATTGGTCATTGCTATTTGTGAAGTAGAACATACATTACTGCATTGGTCATTGCTATTTGTGAAGTAGTACATACATCACTGCATTGGTCATTGCTATTTGTGAAGTAGTACATACATCACTGCATTGGTCATTGCTATTTGTGAAGTAGTACATACATCACTGCATTGGTCATTGCTATTTGTGAAGTAGTACACACATCACTGCATTGGTCATTGCTATTTGTGCAGTAGTACATACATTACTGCATTGGTCATTGCTATTTGTGAAGTAGTACATACATTACTGCATTGGTCATTGCTATTTGTGCAGTAGTACATACATCACTGCATTGGTCATTGCTATTTGTGAAGTAGTACATACATCACTGCATTGGTCATTGCTATTTGTGAAGTAGTACATACATCACTGCATTGGTCATTGCTATTTGTGAAGTAGTACATACATCACTGCATTGGTCATTGCTATTTGTGAAGTAGTACATACATCACTGCATTGGTCATTGCTATTTGTGAAGTAGTACATACATCACTGCATTGGTCATTGCTATTTGTGAAGTAGTACATACATCACTGCATTGGTCATTGCTATTTGTGAAGTAGTACATACATCACTGCATTGGTCATTGATATTTTTGCAGTAGTACATACATCACTGCATTGGTCATTGCTATTTGTGAAGTAGTACATACATTACTGCATTGGTCATTGCTATTTGTGAAGTAGTACATACATCACTGCATTGGTCATTGCTATTTGTGAAGTAGTACATACATCACTGCATTGGTCATTGCTATTTGTGAAGTAGTACATACATCACTGCATTGGTCATTGCTATTTGTGAAGTAGTACATACATCACTGCATTGGTCATTGCTATTTGTGCAGTAGTACATACATCACTGCATTGGTCATTGCTATTTGTGAAGTAGTACATACATCACTGCATTGGTCATTGATATTTGTGCAGTAGTACATACATCACTGCATTGGTCATTGCTATTTGTGAAGTAGTACATACATCACTGCATTGGTCATTGCTATTTGTGAAGTAGTACATACATCACTGCATTGGTCATTGATATTTGTGAAGTAGTACATACATCACTGCATTGGCCATTGCTATTTGTGGAGTAGTACATACATCACTGCATTGGCCATTGCTATTTGTGGAGTAGTACATACATCACTGCATTGGTCATTGCTATTTGTGATGTAGTACATACATAATCATACAGTTGTGTATAAAAATATCTACCTGGTGAGAGTCTAGTATATGTTTCCTTGTAATCTTCTATTGTAATATCAGTTGATGGTGGTATAGCAGGAAGGGTACCATCTAATTCTGCTGTCATTCGCATATACCCAAGTTCATCAATACCAGTGAATCTCTCTTTTACAGTAACTCTTTCACCACTACCAAATGAAATATCAGCGGTACGAGTAAAAATACCACCTGCAAATGGATACAACCCTGTTACACAGAACTCACAACAGAGTGACTGGCTGATTTTATCTGTTTGATGTACAGCTCAAACAAATGCAGGCCCTGCAGATTTTATCTGTTACACAGGACTCGTGTGATACAATGACTAAATAACACTGTATTAACTGAGAGTACATCAGCACAACATTCACCTTATATGGAATATATTACGTCACCAACATTGACACATTTAACATTAGTGACTTCTCATTCAAACACTTTCCTTTGTATACAATGGAGTAGATGTGCTCTAGCAAGCGATGGAAATAGAATCCCATTGTTGAATGCAAATATTCAAACAGCACAAACTGGGTTTTGTTGCCATTACTAGCAGTTATATATCATAGAATCATTACTACAAGCAAGAAAAATAAGGTTATCATGTGAATACAGCAAAGTATGCAATCAGGCAGTACAGGAACTCATCAGGAACACATAAAACTAAGCTACATGTTAGTCGATTTGATTTCCATACTGCTTTCATACATACTTTCACCACATAATATACTTACCAGTTAGTCCAAATCCATTCTTTCCTTTACTTGCTGTCATAGCGAATACCCAACCAATGACAGCACCAAGAGGTTGCAATGCTTGCATAGAATATCCAATACTGATTGGTACACGGCTAACAGCGGTAAAGGAACGTCCATCATTAGTGACAGCGTAAGAGTGTAAATCAATACGCTCCATTTCAACACTGTTGATTCTGCCAGACACTTTTCCATTTAAACGCTGTGGTACTTCTGTAATGCACAAGTATATGGTTATACCACCTCATAAATGCATCGGAAGTGTTCACAATTCAACCAATATACCAACTACTATGTAGACAGGTTAGAAAATTCATTGTATATTGAATGTATCAGAAGTGTTCACAATTCAACCAATATACCAACTACTATGTAGACAGGTTAGAAAATTCATTGTATATTGAATGCATCGGAAGTATTCACAATTCAACCAATATACCAACTACTATGTAGACAGGTTAGAAAATTCATTGTATATTGAATGTATCAGAAGTGTTCACAATTCAACCAATATACCAACTACTATGTAGACAGGTTAGAAAATTCATTGTATATTGAATGTATCAGAAGTGTTCACAATTCAACCAATATACCAACTACTATGTAGACAGGTTAGGAAATTCATTGTATATTGAATGTATCAGAAGTGTTCACAATTCAACCAATATACCAACTACTATGTAGACAGGTTAGAAAATTCATTGTATATTGAATGTATCAGAAGTGTTCACAATTCAACCAATATACCAACTCATATGTGGACAGGTTAGATCAAAGTTAAACTGTAAATAGCTCCCGTGTGATCAGAGCATGTATTATAAAGGTATAGGCTTTGCCTAATAAGTGAATGTAATTGCATGTAGGTCAATCCATCAATAAAATTGATCAAGATGTCTGAGAATCTATGACATACTGTATATGGAAACACATGATTTTGATATGGGAATTTTGAAAAACATGCAAGGACACTATACTTGTAAACAAAAGGGCACTAATGAGGCACTCTATGAATGAGGTATTTCTAGAGGTCGGGGTTTGTCTCGGTTGCAGTTGAATAATTTTTGCTTTGATATTCTTACGGGTTTTTTTCCCAATGTGACTTAATTTCACTTGTTTTTTTTAATTTTTGGTATTTAGTGTCATTAGCGATGGAGTAGTAAAAACCGGAATAAATCTTCCTGACGCAATGGGCAAATTTTGCTATTTTCGCTGACAAGTAAAATCTGCTAAATTAAACCTACGTGAACATGTAAAGTAACAACCGATTGTTTTCATGACAGATTCTTGAAATTAAATCATCAAAATAGTACAACTAAAAAGTCTGTACATCACATTGTGTAGCTTCAATGCGTAAAATAGAAAATTTATATCTTGAATACAACTGACAAACTTCCATGCTTTTGCTGTCGGGTGTCTGCCTTATACATGGATTAAGTGTAGACGTAGGGATTCAGCTTTCCTTTTCTCTGCTCGTGGCGTTGCAATAGCGTTGAAGGTCAGTACTGGGTTGAACCGACAGCCATGGCCACTACATTTTGAATGATCATAAATAATTTTTGAACCCAATAGTAGTGATCACTGTGATTATTATATAAATTTCTTGCAAAGTCTGGAACGATACTGAAAAAAAATCATTGATTTCCTTCTATATTCATGCTTGAAAGTAGGCCGAAGTATCCGCAGACCTGCAGGTGAATACGAGTATCCAGATAATAAGTTAGGATCGATCAGTTCACATGAATTGTTCTGTTCTGATTCATTATTGCAAAACAATGGCCTGGAAGCGGCCCAGCTTGAAGGAAACAGTATTGTGGAAAGAAAGAACAGTATCGGACCCGATACCCTTAAAAGACCTGATGAGAACACTGCAGAATTGTGGGTGAAACGAAACTTACGCAGCTATTGTCTAAGCGACGCATACGTACTCCCCATACTCGCATACATTTGATGTTTTTAGTCGCTGTATCTGCTCAAATAACATCCATCATAACATAATAAATCATTATATACTAGAATTTGCAAATTTGCAGACCTTCCAATGAAATATTACCATTTTTTTTTTGTCACAGAATACATTATTGCAATATGCAAATTAGGCTACTCACCCAAGTCAAATATTTGTTAAGAAATTTTAAAGACTCTAAGTTATGAATTAATTAATGCAATAATTGACTAATTAATATGCATGGAATTGCACCAAAATCTAATAAGCACATCTACTCATCATATATTAGCTGTGTTCCAAATTTCATTTGAATTGAAATTGTAGATCTTGAGTTATCAGTGGAACAAATTTTAGTCACAGAGTCACAGACATCGGTACCACATAAGCTCCATTTCACGGGAGCTAACAATTTATTGTATATTGTATGTATCAGAAGTGTTTATAGCAGACCTTCTAACCACATTGGAATCTAATAGATTTATTAATGCAATGCTAATAACAGTACTTACCTATTGGTAAACACTGAAGGCCATTACCATAAGTATTGTCAATACACTCACAACAAACCCTCTGACCATATTGGATACATCTAGCATTAGGATGGCATTCACTACAGTCATTGCCATTAGCTTCCACATCAAATACATCAACATCAAATGGATCCACCACTACAACAAGACATATATCAATTAAGGGTTAAAATGTTACTATGGCAATGACAGTCATTTTGGTTGAATTAAATATCATATTGCTGCATGAACACAATTGATCTTATACACTGACTTAAATTAAACAGTATTATGTTCCTGACTTGACCTGAAATATACAGATGTGTTCCTGACTTGTGTTTCCCTGTAATATTCAGATGTGTTCCTGACTTGTGTTTCCCTGTAATATACAGATGTGTTCCTGACTTGTGTTTCCCTGTAATATTCAGATGTGTTTGTGACTTGTGTTTCCCTGTAATATACAGATGTGTTCCTGACTTGTGTTTCCCTGTAATATACAGACGTGTTCCTGACTTGTGTTTCCCTGTAATATTCAGATGTGTTCCTGACTTGTGTTTCCCTGTAATATACAGATGTATTCCTGACTTGTGTTTCCCAACAATATACAGACGTGTTCCTGACTTGACTGTTTTGCTGTAATATTCAGATGTGTTCCTGACTTGTGTTTCCCAGTAATATACAGATGTGTTCCTGACTTGTGTTTCCCTGTAATATACAGATGTATTCCTGACTTGTGTTTCCCTGTAATATACAGATGTGTTCCTGAATTGTGTTTCCCAGTAATATACAGATGTGTTCGTGACTTGTGTTTCTCTGTAATATACAGACGTGTTCCTGACTTGTGTTTCCCTGTAATATTCAGATGTGTTCCTGACTTGACTGTTTTGCTGTAATATTCAGATGTGTTCCTGACTTGTGTTTCCCAGTAATATACAGATGTGTTCCTGACTTGTGTTTCCCTGTAATATACAGATGTATTCCTGACTTGTGTTTCCCTGTAATATACAGATGTGTTCCTGACTTGTGTTTCCCAGTAATATACAGACGTGTTCCTGACTTGTGTTTCCCTGTAATATTCAGATGTGTTCCTGACTTGTGTTTCCCAGTAATATACAGATGTGTTCGTGACTTGTGTTTCTCTGTAATATACAGACGTGTTCCTGACTTGTGTTTCCCTGTAATATTCAGATGTGTTCCTGACTTGTGTTTCCCTGTAATATACAGATGTGTTCCTGACTTGTGTTTCCCTGTAATATTCAGATGTGTTCCTGACTTGTGTTTCCCAGTAATATACAGATGTGTTCCTAGCTTGTGTTTCTCTGTAATATACAGATGTGTTCCTAGCTTGTGTTTCTCTGTAATATACAGATGTGTTCCTGACTTGTGTTTCCCTGTAATATACAGATGTGTTCCTGACTTGTGTTTCCCTGTAATATTCAGATGTGTTTGTGACTTGTGTTTCCCTGTAATATACAGATGTGTTCCTGACTTGTGTTTCCCTGTAATATACAGACGTGTTCCTGACTTGTGTTTCCCTGTAATATTCAGATGTGTTCCTGACTTGTGTTTCCCTGTAATATACAGATGTGTTCCTGACTTGTGTTTCCCTGTAATATTCAGATGTGTTCCTGACTTGTGTTTCCCTGTAATATACAGAAGTGTTCCTAGCTTGTGTTTCTCTGTAATATACAGATGTGTTCCTGACTTGTGTTTCCCTGTAATATTCAGATGTGTTCCTGACTTGTGTTTCCCTGTAATATTCAGATGTGTTCCTGACTTGTGTTTCTCTGTAATATACAGATGTGTTCCTGACTTGTGTTTCCCTGTAATATACAGACGTGTTCCTGACTTGTGTTTCCCAGTAATATACAGACGTGTTCCTGACTTGTGTTTCCCAGTAATATACAGACGTGTTCCTGACTTGTGTTTCCCTGTAATATTCAGATGTGTTCCTGACTTGTGTTTCCCAGTAATATACAGATGTTTTCCTGACTTGTGTTTCCCTGTAATATACAGATGTGTTCCTGACTTGTGTTTCCCAATAATATACAGACGTGTTCCTGACTTGACTGTTTTGCTGTAATATTCAGATGTGTTCCTGACTTGTGTTTCCCAGTAATATACAGATGTGTTCCTGACTTGTGTTTCCCTGTAATATACAGATGTATTCCTGACTTGTGTTTCCCAACAATATACAGACGTGTTCCTGACTTGACTGTTTTGCTGTAATATTCAGATGTGTTCCTGACTTGTGTTTCCCAGTAATATACAGATGTGTTCCTGACTTGTGTTTCCCTGTAATATACAGATGTATTCCTGACTTGTGTTTCCCTGTAATATACAGATGTGTTCCTGAATTGTGTTTCCCAGTAATATACAGATGTGTTCGTGACTTGTGTTTCTCTGTAATATACAGACGTGTTCCTGACTTGTGTTTCCCTGTAATATTCAGATGTGTTCCTGACTTGTGTTTCCCTGTAATATACAGATGTGTTCCTGACTTGTGTTTCCCTGTAATATTCAGATGTGTTCCTGACTTGTGTTTCCCAGTAATATACAGATGTGTTCCTAGCTTGTGTTTCTCTGTAATATACAGATGTGTTCCTAGCTTGTGTTTCTCTGTAATATACAGATGTGTTCCTGACTTGTGTTTCCCTGTAATATACAGATGTGTTTCTGACTTGTGTTTCCCTGTAATATTCAGATGTGTTCGTGACTTGTGTTTCTCTGTAATATACAGATGTATTCCTGACTTGTGTTTCCCTGTAATATTCAGATGTGTTCCTGACTCGTGTTTCCCTGTAATATACAGAGGTGTTCCTGACTTGTGTTTCCCTGTAATATACAGATGTGTTCCTGACTTGTGTTTCCCTGTAATATTCAGATGTGTTCCTGACTTTTGTTTCCCTGTAATATACAGATGTATTCCTGACTTGTGTTTCCCTGTAATATTCAGATGTGCTCCTGACTTGTGTTTCCCTGTAATATTCAGATGTGTTCCTGACTTGTGTTTCCCTGGAATATACAGACGTGTTCCTGACTTGTGTTTCCCTGTAATATACAGATGTATTCCTGACTTGTGTTTCCCAGTAATATACAGATGTGTTCCTGACTTGTGTTTCCCTGTAATATTCAGATGTGTTCCTGACTTGTGTTTCCCTGTAATATACAGATGTGTTCCTGACTTGTGTTTCCCAGTAATATACAGACGTGTTCCTGACTTGTGTTTCCCTGTAATATTCAGATGTGTTCCTGACTTGTGTTTCCCAGTAATATACAGATGTATTCCTAGCTTGTGTTTCTCTGTAATATACAGATGTGTTCCTAGCTTGCGTTTCTCTGTAATATACAGATGTGTTCCTGACTTGTGTTTCCCTGTAATATACAGACGTGTTCCTGACTTGTGTTTCCCTGTAATATTCTAATGTGTTCCTGACTTGTGTTTCCCTGTCATATTCAGATGTGTTCCTGACTTGTGTTTCCCAATAATATACAGACGTGTTCCTGACTTGACTGTTTTGCTGTAATATTCAGATGTGTTCCTGACTTGTGTTTCCCAGTAATATACAGATGTGTTCCTGACTTGTGTTTCCCTGTAATATACAGATGTATTCCTGACTTGTGTTTCCCTGTAATATACAGATGTGTTCCTGACTTGTGTTTCCCAGTAATATACAGACGTGTTCCTGACTTGTGTTTCCCTGTAATATTCAGATGTGTTCCTGACTTGTGTTTCCCAGTAATATACAGATGTGTTCGTGACTTGTGTTTCTCTGTAATATACAGACGTGTTCCTGACTTGTGTTTCCCTGTAATATTCAGATGTGTTCCTGACTTGTGTTTCCCTGTAATATACAGATGTGTTCCTGACTTGTGTTTCCCTGTAATATTCAGATGTGTTCCTGACTTGTGTTTCCCAGTAATATACAGATGTGTTCCTAGCTTGTGTTTCTCTGTAATATACAGATGTGTTCCTAGCTTGTGTTTCTCTGTAATATACAGATGTGTTCCTGACTTGTGTTTCCCTGTAATATACAGACGTGCTTCTGACTTGTGTTTCCCTGTAATATTCAGATGTGTTCGTGACTTGTGTTTCTCTGTAATATACAGATGTATTCCTGACTTGTGTTTCCCTGTAATATTCAGATGTGTTCCTGACTTGTGTTTCCCTGTAATATACAGATGTGTTCCTAGCTTGTGTTTCTCTGTAATATACAGATGTATTCCTGACTTGTGTTTCCCTGTAATATACAGATGTGTTCCTGACTTGTGTTTCCCAGTAATATTCAGATGTGTTCCTGACTTGTGTTTCCCTGTAATATACAGATGTGTTCCTGACTTGTGTTTCCCTGTAATATACAGATGTGCTCCTGACTTGTGTTTCCCTGTAATATACAGATGTGTTCCAGACTTGTGTTTCCCTGTAATATACAGATGTATATATTCCTGACTTGTGTTTCCCTGTAATATACAGATGTGTTCCTGACTTGTGTTTCCCTGTAATATACAGATGTGTTCCTGACTTGTGTTTCCCTGTTATATACAGATGTGTTCCTGACTTGTGTTTCTCTGTAATATACAGATGTGTTCTTGACTTGTGTTTCCCAGTAATATACAGATGTGTTCCTGACTTGTGTTTCCCTGTAATATTCAGATGTGTTCCTGACTTGTGTTTCCCAGTAATATACAGATGTGTTCCTGACTTGTGTTTCCCTGGAATATACAGATGTGTTCCTAGCTTGTGTTTCTCTGTAATATACAGATGTGTTCCAGACTTGTGTTTCCCTGTAATATTCAGATGTGTTCCTGACTTGTGTTTCCCTGTAATATACAGATGTGTTCCTGACTTGTGTTTCCCTGTAATATACAGACGTGTTCCTGACTTGTGTTTCCCAGCAATATACAGATGTGTTCCTAGCTTGTGTTTCTCTGTAATATACAGATGTGTTCCTGACTTGTGTTTCCCTGTAATATACAGACGTGTTCCTGACTTGTGTTTCCCAGTAATATACAGACGTGTTCCTGACTTGTGTTTCCCTGTAATATTCAGATGTGTTCCTGACTTGTGTTTCCCTGTAATATACAGATGTGTTCCTACGGTAGCTTGTGTTTCCCTGTAATATACAGATGTGTTCCTGACTTGTGTTTCCCTGTAATATACAGACGTGTTCCTGACTTGTGTTTCCCAGCAATATACAGATGTGTTCCTAGCTTGTGTTTCTCTGTAATATACAGATGTGTTCCTGACTTGTGTTTCCCTGTAATATACAGACGTGTTCCTGACTTGTGTTTCCCAGTAATATACAGACGTGTTCCTGACTTGTGTTTCCCTGTAATATTCAGATGTGTTCCTGACTTGTGTTTCCCTGTAATATACAGATGTGTTCCTACGGTAGCTTGTGTTTCCCTGTAATATTCAGATGTGTTCCTGACTTGTGTTTCCCAGTAATATACAGATGTGTTCCTGACTTGTGTTTCCCTGTAATATATAGATGTGTTCCTACGGTAGCTTGTGTTTCCCTGTAATATACAGATGTGTTCCTGACTTGTGTTTCCCTGTAATATACAGATGTGTTCCTGACTTGTGTTTCCCTGTAATATACAGATGTGTTCCAGACTTGTGTTTCCCTGTAATATACAGATGTGTTCCAGACTTGTGTTTCCCTGTAATATACAGATGTGTTCCTGACTTGTGTTTCCCTGTAATATACAGATGTGTTCCAGACTTGTGTTTCCCTGTGATATACAGATGTGTTCCTGACTTGTGTTTCTCTGTAATATTCAGATGTGTTCCTGACTTGTGTTTCCCTGTAATATACAGATGTGTTCCTGACTTGTGTTTCCCTGTAATATACAGATGTGTGCCTGACTTGTGTTTCCCTGTAATATACAGATGTGTTCCTGACTTGTGTTTCCCTGTAATATACAGATGTGTTCCTGACTTGTGTTTCCCTGTAATATACAGATGTGTTCCTGACTTGTGTTTCCCTGTAATATACAGATGTATTCCAGACTTGTGTTTCCCTGTAATATACAGATGTGTTCCAGACTTGTGTTTCCCTGTAATATACAGATGTGTTCCAGACTTGTGTTTCTCTGTAATATACAGATGTGTTCCTACGGTAGCTTGTGTTTCCCTGTAATATACAGATGTGTTCCTGACTTGTGTTTCCCTGTAATATACAGATGTGTTCCTGACTTGTGTTTCCCTGTTATATACAGATGTGTTCCTGACTTGTGTTTCTCTGTAATATACAGATGTGTTCTTGACTTGTGTTTCCCAGTAATATACAGATGTGTTCCTGACTTGTGTTTCCCTGTAATATTCAGATGTGTTCCTGACTTGTGTTTCCCAGTAATATACAGATGTGTTCCTGACTTGTGTTTCCCTGGAATATACAGATGTGTTCCTAGCTTGTGTTTCTCTGTAATATACAGATGTGTTCCAGACTTGTGTTTCCCTGTAATATTCAGATGTGTTCCTGACTTGTGTTTCCCTGTAATATACAGATGTGTTCCTGACTTGTGTTTCCCTGTAATATACAGACGTGTTCCTGACTTGTGTTTCCCAGCAATATACAGATGTGTTCCTAGCTTGTGTTTCTCTGTAATATACAGATGTGTTCCTGACTTGTGTTTCCCTGTAATATACAGACGTGTTCCTGACTTGTGTTTCCCAGTAATATACAGACGTGTTCCTGACTTGTGTTTCCCTGTAATATTCAGATGTGTTCCTGACTTGTGTTTCCCTGTAATATACAGATGTGTTCCTACGGTAGCTTGTGTTTCCCTGTAATATACAGATGTGTTCCTGACTTGTGTTTCCCTGTAATATACAGACGTGTTCCTGACTTGTGTTTCCCAGCAATATACAGATGTGTTCCTAGCTTGTGTTTCTCTGTAATATACAGATGTGTTCCTGACTTGTGTTTCCCTGTAATATACAGACGTGTTCCTGACTTGTGTTTCCCAGTAATATACAGACGTGTTCCTGACTTGTGTTTCCCTGTAATATTCAGATGTGTTCCTGACTTGTGTTTCCCTGTAATATACAGATGTGTTCCTACGGTAGCTTGTGTTTCCCTGTAATATTCAGATGTGTTCCTGACTTGTGTTTCCCAGTAATATACAGATGTGTTCCTGACTTGTGTTTCCCTGTAATATACAGATGTGTTCCTACGGTAGCTTGTGTTTCCCTGTAATATACAGATGTGTTCCTGACTTGTGTTTCCCTGTAATATACAGATGTGTTCCTGACTTGTGTTTCCCTGTAATATACAGATGTGTTCCAGACTTGTGTTTCCCTGTAATATACAGATGTGTTCCAGACTTGTGTTTCCCTGTAATATACAGATGTGTTCCTGACTTGTGTTTCCCTGTAATATACAGATGTGTTCCAGACTTGTGTTTCCCTGTGATATACAGATGTGTTCCTGACTTGTGTTTCTCTGTAATATTCAGATGTGTTCCTGACTTGTGTTTCCCTGTAATATACAGATGTGTTCCTGACTTGTGTTTCCCTGTAATATACAGATGTGTGCCTGACTTGTGTTTCCCTGTAATATACAGATGTGTTCCTGACTTGTGTTTCCCTGTAATATACAGATGTGTTCCTGACTTGTGTTTCCCTGTAATATACAGATGTGTTCCTGACTTGTGTTTCCCTGTAATATACAGATGTATTCCAGACTTGTGTTTCCCTGTAATATACAGATGTGTTCCAGACTTGTGTTTCCCTGTAATATACAGATGTGTTCCAGACTTGTGTTTCTCTGTAATATACAGATGTGTTCCTACGGTAGCTTGTGTTTCCCTGTAATATACAGATGTGTTCCTGACTTGTGTTTTCCTGTAATATACAGATGTGTTCCTGACTTGTGTTTCCCTGTAATATACAGATGTGTTCCTGAAATGTGTTTCCCTGTAATATACAGATGTGTTCCTGACTTGTGTTTCCCTGTAATATACAGATGTGTTCCATCCAGACTTGTGTTTCCCTGTAATATACAGACGTGTTCCTGACTTGTGTTTCCCTGTTATATACAGATGTGTTCCTGACTTGTGTTTCTCTAAAATATACACATGTGTTCTTGACTTGTGTTTCCCTGTAATATACAGAATGATGTGTTCCTGACTTGTGTTTCCCTGTAATATACAGACGTGTTCCTGACTTGTGTTTCCCTGTAATATACAGATGTGTTCCTGACTTGTGTTTCCCTGTAATATACAGATGTGTTCCTAGCTTGTGTTTCTCTGTAATATACAGATGTATTCCTGACTTGTGTTTCCCTGTAATATACAGATGTGTTCCTGACTTGTGTTTCCCAGTAATATTCAGATGTGTTCCTGACTTGTGTTTCCCTGTAATATACAGACGTGTTCCTGACTTGTGTTTCCCTGTAATATACAGATGTGTTCCTGACTTGTGTTTCCCTGTAATATACAGATGTGTTCCAGACTTGTGTTTCCCTGTAATATACAGATGTATTCCTGACTTGTGTTTCCCTGTAATATACAGATGTGTTCCTGACTTGTGTTTCCCTGTAATATACAGAATGATGTGTTCCTGACTTGTGTTTCCCTGTAATATACAGACGTGTTCCTGACTTGTGTTTCCCTGTAATATACAGATGTGTTCCTGACTTGTGTTTCCCTGTAATATACAGATGTGTTCCTAGCTTGTGTTTCTCTGTAATATACAGATGTATTCCTGACTTGTGTTTCCCTGTAATATACAGATGTGTTCCTGACTTGTGTTTCCCAGTAATATTCAGATGTGTTCCTGACTTGTGTTTCCCTGTAATATACAGATGTGTTCCTGACTTGTGTTTCCCTGTAATATACAGATGTGCTCCTGACTTGTGTTTCCCTGTAATATACAGATGTGTTCCAGACTTGTGTTTCCCTGTAATATACAGATGTATTCCTGACTTGTGTTTCCCTGTAATATACAGATGTGTTCCTGACTTGTGTTTCCCTGTAATATACAGATGTGTTCCTGACTTGTGTTTCCCTGTTATATACAGATGTGTTCCTGACTTGTGTTTCTCTGTAATATACAGATGTGTTCTTGACTTGTGTTTCCCAGTAATATACAGATGTGTTCCTGACTTGTGTTTCCCTGTAATATTCAGATGTGTTCCTGACTTGTGTTTCCCAGTAATATACAGATGTGTTCCTGACTTGTGTTTCCCTGGAATATACAGATGTGTTCCTAGCTTGTGTTTCTCTGTAATATACAGATGTGTTCCAGACTTGTGTTTCCCTGTAATATTCAGATGTGTTCCTGACTTGTGTTTCCCTGTAATATACAGATGTGTTCCTGACTTGTGTTTCCCTGTAATATACAGACGTGTTCCTGACTTGTGTTTCCCAGTAATATACAGATGTGTTCCTAGCTTGTGTTTCTCTGTAATATACAGATGTGTTCCTGACTTGTGTTTCCCTGTAATATACAGACGTGTTCCTGACTTGTGTTTCCCAGTAATATACAGACGTGTTCCTGACTTGTGTTTCCCTGTAATATTCAGATGTGTTCCTGACTTGTGTTTCCCTGTAATATACAGATGTGTTCCTACGGTAGCTTGTGTTTCCCTGTAATATTCAGATGTGTTCCTGACTTGTGTTTCCCAGTAATATACAGATGTGTTCCTGACTTGTGTTTCCCTGTAATATACAGATGTGTTCCTACGGTAGCTTGTGTTTCCCTGTAATATACAGATGTGTTCCTGACTTGTGTTTCCCTGTAATATACAGATGTGTTCCTGACTTGTGTTTCCCTGTAATATACAGATGTGTTCCTGACTTGTGTTTCCCTGTAATATACAGATGTGTTCCAGACTTGTGTTTCCCTGTAATATACAGATGTGTTCCTGACTTGTGTTTCCCTGTAATATACAGATGTGTTCCAGACTTGTGTTTCCCTGTGATATACAGATGTGTTCCTGACTTGTGTTTCTCTGTAATATTCAGATGTGTTCCTGACTTGTGTTTCCCTGTAATATACAGATGTGTTCCTGACTTGTGTTTCCCTGTAATATACAGATGTGTGCCTGACTTGTGTTTCCCTGTAATATACAGATGTGTTCCTGACTTGTGTTTCCCTGTAATATACAGATGTGTTCCTGACTTGTGTTTCCCTGTAATATACAGATGTGTTCCTGACTTGTGTTTCCCTGTAATATACAGATGTGTTCCAGACTTGTGTTTCCCTGTAATATACAGATGTGTTCCAGACTTGTGTTTCCCTGTAATATACAGATGTGTTCCAGACTTGTGTTTCTCTGTAATATACAGATGTGTTCCTACGGTAGCTTGTGTTTCCCTGTAATATACAGATGTGTTCCTGACTTGTGTTTTCCTGTAATATACAGATGTGTTCCTGACTTGTGTTTCCCTGTAATATACAGATGTGTTCCTGAATTGTGTTTCCCTGTAATATACAGATGTGTTCCTGACTTGTGTTTCCCTGTAATATACAGATGTGTTCCAGACTTGTGTTTCCCTGTAATATACAGACGTGTTCCTGACTTGTGTTTCCCTGTTATATACAGATTTGTTCCTGACTTGTGTTTCTCTAAAATATACACATGTGTTCTTGACTTGTGTTTCCCTGTAATATACAGAATGATGTGTTCCTGACTTGTGTTTCCCTGTAATATACAGACGTGTTCCTGACTTGTGTTTCCCTGTAATATACAGATGTGCTCCTAGCTTGTGTTTCTCTGTAATATACAGATGTATTCCTGACTTGTGTTTCCCTGTAATATACAGATGTGTTCCTGTCTTGTGTTTCCCTGTAATATACAGACGTGTTCCTGACTTGTGTTTCCCTGTAATATACAGATGTGTTCCTGACTTGTGTTTCCCTGTAATATACAGATGTGCTCCTGACTTGTGTTTCCCTGTAATATACAGATGTGCTCCTGACTTGTGTTTCCCTGTAATATACAGACGTGTTCCTGACTTGTGTTTCCCTGTTATATACAGATGTGTTCCTGACTTGTGTTTCCCTGTAATATACAGACGTGTTCCTGACTTGTGTTTCCCTGTAATATACAGATGTGTTCCTAGCTTGTGTTTCTCTGTAATATACAGATGTATTCCTGAGTTTTGTTTCCCTGTAATATACAGATGTGTTCCTGACTTGTGTTTCCCAGTAATATACAGATGTGTTCCTGACTTGTGTTTCTCTGTAATATACAGATGTGTTCTTGACATTTGTTTCCCTGTAATATACAGATGTGTTCCTGACATGTGTTTCCCTGTAATATACAGACGTGTTCCTGACTTGTGTTTCCCTGTAATATACAGAATGATGTGTTCCTGACTTGTGTTTCCCTGTAATATACAGACGTGTTCCTGACTTGTGTTTCCCTGTAATATACAGATGTGTTCCTGACTTGTGTTTCCCTGTTATATACAGATGTGTTCCTGACTTGTGTTTCTCTGTAATATACAGATGTGTTCTTGACTTGTGTTTCCCAGTAATATACAGATGTGTTCCTGACTTGTGTTTCCCTGTAATATTCAGATGTGTTCCTGACTTGTGTTTCCCAGTAATATACAGATGTGTTCCTGACTTGTGTTTCCCTGGAATATACAGATGTGTTCCTAGCTTGTGTTTCTCTGTAATATACAGATGTGTTCCAGACTTGTGTTTCCCTGTAATATTCAGATGTGTTCCTGACTTGTGTTTCCCTGTAATATACAGATGTGTTCCTGACTTGTGTTTCCCTGTAATATACAGACGTGTTCCTGACTTGTGTTTCCCAGCAATATACAGATGTGTTCCTAGCTTGTGTTTCTCTGTAATATACAGATGTGTTCCTGACTTGTGTTTCCCTGTAATATACAGACGTGTTCCTGACTTGTGTTTCCCAGTAATATACAGACGTGTTCCTGACTTGTGTTTCCCTGTAATATTCAGATGTGTTCCTGACTTGTGTTTCCCTGTAATATACAGATGTGTTCCTACGGTAGCTTGTGTTTCCCTGTAATATACAGATGTGTTCCTGACTTGTGTTTCCCTGTAATATACAGACGTGTTCCTGACTTGTGTTTCCCAGCAATATACAGATGTGTTCCTAGCTTGTGTTTCTCTGTAATATACAGATGTGTTCCTGACTTGTGTTTCCCTGTAATATACAGACGTGTTCCTGACTTGTGTTTCCCAGTAATATACAGACGTGTTCCTGACTTGTGTTTCCCTGTAATATTCAGATGTGTTCCTGACTTGTGTTTCCCTGTAATATACAGATGTGTTCCTACGGTAGCTTGTGTTTCCCTGTAATATTCAGATGTGTTCCTGACTTGTGTTTCCCAGTAATATACAGATGTGTTCCTGACTTGTGTTTCCCTGTAATATACAGATGTGTTCCTACGGTAGCTTGTGTTTCCCTGTAATATACAGATGTGTTCCTGACTTGTGTTTCCCTGTAATATACAGATGTGTTCCTGACTTGTGTTTTCCTGTAATATACAGATGTGTTCCAGACTTGTGTTTCCCTGTAATATACAGATGTGTTCCAGACTTGTGTTTCCCTGTAATATACAGATGTGTTCCTGACTTGTGTTTCCCTGTAATATACAGATGTGTTCCAGACTTGTGTTTCCCTGTGATATACAGATGTGTTCCTGACTTGTGTTTCTCTGTAATATTCAGATGTGTTCCTGACTTGTGTTTCCCTGTAATATACAGATGTGTTCCTGACTTGTGTTTCCCTGTAATATACAGATGTGTGCCTGACTTGTGTTTCCCTGTAATATACAGATGTGTTCCTGACTTGTGTTTCCCTGTAATATACAGATGTGTTCCTGACTTGTGTTTCCCTGTAATATACAGATGTGTTCCTGACTTGTGTTTCCCTGTAATATACAGATGTATTCCAGACTTGTGTTTCCCTGTAATATACAGATGTGTTCCAGACTTGTGTTTCCCTGTAATATACAGATGTGTTCCAGACTTGTGTTTCTCTGTAATATACAGATGTGTTCCTACGGTAGCTTGTGTTTCCCTGTAATATACAGATGTGTTCCTGACTTGTGTTTCCCTGTAATATACAGATGTGTTCCTGACTTGTGTTTCCCTGTTATATACAGATGTGTTCCTGACTTGTGTTTCTCTGTAATATACAGATGTGTTCTTGACTTGTGTTTCCCAGTAATATACAGATGTGTTCCTGACTTGTGTTTCCCTGTAATATTCAGATGTGTTCCTGACTTGTGTTTCCCAGTAATATACAGATGTGTTCCTGACTTGTGTTTCCCTGGAATATACAGATGTGTTCCTAGCTTGTGTTTCTCTGTAATATACAGATGTGTTCCAGACTTGTGTTTCCCTGTAATATTCAGATGTGTTCCTGACTTGTGTTTCCCTGTAATATACAGATGTGTTCCTGACTTGTGTTTCCCTGTAATATAAAGACGTGTTCCTGACTTGTGTTTCCCAGCAATATACAGATGTGTTCCTAGCTTGTGTTTCTCTGTAATATACAGATGTGTTCCTGACTTGTGTTTCCCTGTAATATACAGACGTGTTCCTGACTTGTGTTTCCCAGTAATATACAGACGTGTTCCTGACTTGTGTTTCCCTGTAATATTCAGATGTGTTCCTGACTTGTGTTTCCCTGTAATATACAGATGTGTTCCTACGGTAGCTTGTGTTTCCCTGTAATATACAGATGTGTTCCTGACTTGTGTTTCCCTGTAATATACAGACGTGTTCCTGACTTGTGTTTCCCAGCAATATACAGATGTGTTCCTAGCTTGTGTTTCTCTGTAATATACAGATGTGTTCCTGACTTGTGTTTCCCTGTAATATACAGACGTGTTCCTGACTTGTGTTTCCCAGTAATATACAGACGTGTTCCTGACTTGTGTTTCCCTGTAATATTCAGATGTGTTCCTGACTTGTGTTTCCCTGTAATATACAGATGTGTTCCTACGGTAGCTTGTGTTTCCCTGTAATATTCAGATGTGTTCCTGACTTGTGTTTCCCAGTAATATACAGATGTGTTCCTGACTTGTGTTTCCCTGTAATATACAGATGTGTTCCTACGGTAGCTTGTGTTTCCCTGTAATATACAGATGTGTTCCTGACTTGTGTTTCCCTGTAATATACAGATGTGTTCCTGACTTGTGTTTCCCTGTAATATACAGATGTGTTCCAGACTTGTGTTTCCCTGTAATATACAGATGTGTTCCAGACTTGTGTTTCCCTGTAATATACAGATGTGTTCCTGACTTGTGTTTCCCTGTAATATACAGATGTGTTCCAGACTTGTGTTTCCCTGTGATATACAGATGTGTTCCTGACTTGTGTTTCTCTGTAATATTCAGATGTGTTCCTGACTTGTGTTTCCCTGTAATATACAGATGTGTTCCTGACTTGTGTTTCCCTGTAATATACAGATGTGTGCCTGACTTGTGTTTCCCTGTAATATACAGATGTGTTCCTGACTTGTGTTTCCCTGTAATATACAGATGTGTTCCTGACTTGTGTTTCCCTGTAATATACAGATGTGTTCCTGACTTGTGTTTCCCTGTAATATACAGATGTATTCCAGACTTGTGTTTCCCTGTAATATACAGATGTGTTCCAGACTTGTGTTTCCCTGTAATATACAGATGTGTTCCAGACTTGTGTTTCTCTGTAATATACAGATGTGTTCCTACGGTAGCTTGTGTTTCCCTGTAATATACAGATGTGTTCCTGACTTGTGTTTTCCTGTAATATACAGATGTGTTCCTGACTTGTGTTTCCCTGTAATATACAGATGTGTTCCTGAATTGTGTTTCCCTGTAATATACAGATGTGTTCCTGACTTGTGTTTCCCTGTAATATACAGATGTGTTCCATCCAGACTTGTGTTTCCCTGTAATATACAGACGTGTTCCTGACTTGTGTTTCCCTGTTATATACAGATGTGTTCCTGACTTGTGTTTCTCTAAAATATACACATGTGTTCTTGACTTGTGTTTCCCTGTAATATACAGAATGATGTGTTCCTGACTTGTGTTTCCCTGTAATATACAGACGTGTTCCTGACTTGTGTTTCCCTGTAATATACAGATGTGTTCCTGACTTGTGTTTCCCTGTAATATACAGATGTGTTCCTAGCTTGTGTTTCTCTGTAATATACAGATGTATTCCTGACTTGTGTTTCCCTGTAATATACAGATGTGTTCCTGACTTGTGTTTCCCAGTAATATTCAGATGTGTTCCTGACTTGTGTTTCCCTGTAATATACAGACGTGTTCCTGACTTGTGTTTCCCTGTAATATACAGATGTGTTCCTGACTTGTGTTTCCCTGTAATATACAGATGTGTTCCAGACTTGTGTTTCCCTGTAATATACAGATGTATTCCTGACTTGTGTTTCCCTGTAATATACAGATGTGTTCCTGACTTGTGTTTCCCTGTAATATACAGAATGATGTGTTCCTGACTTGTGTTTCCCTGTAATATACAGACGTGTTCCTGACTTGTGTTTCCCTGTAATATACAGATGTGTTCCTGACTTGTGTTTCCCTGTAATATACAGATGTGTTCCTAGCTTGTGTTTCTCTGTAATATACAGATGTATTCCTGACTTGTGTTTCCCTGTAATATACAGATGTGTTCCTGACTTGTGTTTCCCTGTAATATACAGATGTGCTCCTGACTTGTGTTTCCCTGTAATATACAGATGTGTTCCAGACTTGTGTTTCCCTGTAATATACAGATGTATTCCTGACTTGTGTTTCCCTGTAATATACAGATGTGTTCCTGACTTGTGTTTCCCTGTAATATACAGATGTGTTCCTGACTTGTGTTTCCCTGTTATATACAGATGTGTTCCTGACTTGTGTTTCTCTGTAATATACAGATGTGTTCTTGACTTGTGTTTCCCAGTAATATACAGATGTGTTCCTGACTTGTGTTTCCCTGTAATATTCAGATGTGTTCCTGACTTGTGTTTCCCAGTAATATACAGATGTGTTCCTGACTTGTGTTTCCCTGGAATATACAGATGTGTTCCTAGCTTGTGTTTCTCTGTAATATACAGATGTGTTCCAGACTTGTGTTTCCCTGTAATATTCAGATGTGTTCCTGACTTGTGTTTCCCTGTAATATACAGATGTGTTCCTGACTTGTGTTTCCCTGTAATATACAGACGTGTTCCTGACTTGTGTTTCCCAGTAATATACAGATGTGTTCCTAGCTTGTGTTTCTCTGTAATATACAGATGTGTTCCTGACTTGTGTTTCCCTGTAATATACAGACGTGTTCCTGACTTGTGTTTCCCAGTAATATACAGACGTGTTCCTGACTTGTGTTTCCCTGTAATATTCAGATGTGTTCCTGACTTGTGTTTCCCTGTAATATACAGATGTGTTCCTACGGTAGCTTGTGTTTCCCTGTAATATTCAGATGTGTTCCTGACTTGTGTTTCCCAGTAATATACAGATGTGTTCCTGACTTGTGTTTCCCTGTAATATACAGATGTGTTCCTACGGTAGCTTGTGTTTCCCTGTAATATACAGATGTGTTCCTGACTTGTGTTTCCCTGTAATATACAGATGTGTTCCTGACTTGTGTTTCCCTGTAATATACAGATGTGTTCCTGACTTGTGTTTCCCTGTAATATACAGATGTGTTCCAGACTTGTGTTTCCCTGTAATATACAGATGTGTTCCTGACTTGTGTTTCCCTGTAATATACAGATGTGTTCCAGACTTGTGTTTCCCTGTGATATACAGATGTGTTCCTGACTTGTGTTTCTCTGTAATATTCAGATGTGTTCCTGACTTGTGTTTCCCTGTAATATACAGATGTGTTCCTGACTTGTGTTTCCCTGTAATATACAGATGTGTGCCTGACTTGTGTTTCCCTGTAATATACAGATGTGTTCCTGACTTGTGTTTCCCTGTAATATACAGATGTGTTCCTGACTTGTGTTTCCCTGTAATATACAGATGTGTTCCTGACTTGTGTTTCCCTGTAATATACAGATGTGTTCCAGACTTGTGTTTCCCTGTAATATACAGATGTGTTCCAGACTTGTGTTTCCCTGTAATATACAGATGTGTTCCAGACTTGTGTTTCTCTGTAATATACAGATGTGTTCCTACGGTAGCTTGTGTTTCCCTGTAATATACAGATGTGTTCCTGACTTGTGTTTTCCTGTAATATACAGATGTGTTCCTGACTTGTGTTTCCCTGTAATATACAGATGTGTTCCTGAATTGTGTTTCCCTGTAATATACAGATGTGTTCCTGACTTGTGTTTCCCTGTAATATACAGATGTGTTCCAGACTTGTGTTTCCCTGTAATATACAGACGTGTTCCTGACTTGTGTTTCCCTGTTATATACAGATTTGTTCCTGACTTGTGTTTCTCTAAAATATACACATGTGTTCTTGACTTGTGTTTCCCTGTAATATACAGAATGATGTGTTCCTGACTTGTGTTTCCCTGTAATATACAGACGTGTTCCTGACTTGTGTTTCCCTGTAATATACAGATGTGCTCCTAGCTTGTGTTTCTCTGTAATATACAGATGTATTCCTGACTTGTGTTTCCCTGTAATATACAGATGTGTTCCTGTCTTGTGTTTCCCTGTAATATACAGACGTGTTCCTGACTTGTGTTTCCCTGTAATATACAGATGTGTTCCTGACTTGTGTTTCCCTGTAATATACAGATGTGCTCCTGACTTGTGTTTCCCTGTAATATACAGATGTGCTCCTGACTTGTGTTTCCCTGTAATATACAGACGTGTTCCTGACTTGTGTTTCCCTGTTATATACAGATGTGTTCCTGACTTGTGTTTCCCTGTAATATACAGACGTGTTCCTGACTTGTGTTTCCCTGTAATATACAGATGTGTTCCTAGCTTGTGTTTCTCTGTAATATACAGATGTATTCCTGAGTTTTGTTTCCCTGTAATATACAGATGTGTTCCTGACTTGTGTTTCCCAGTAATATACAGATGTGTTCCTGACTTGTGTTTCTCTGTAATATACAGATGTGTTCTTGACATTTGTTTCCCTGTAATATACAGATGTGTTCCTGACATGTGTTTCCCTGTAATATACAGACGTGTTCCTGACTTGTGTTTCCCTGTAATATACAGAATGATGTGTTCCTGACTTGTGTTTCCCTGTAATATACAGACGTGTTCCTGACTTGTGTTTCCCTGTAATATACAGATGTGTTCCTGACTTGTGTTTCCCTGTTATATACAGATGTGTTCCTGACTTGTGTTTCTCTGTAATATACAGATGTGTTCTTGACTTGTGTTTCCCAGTAATATACAGATGTGTTCCTGACTTGTGTTTCCCTGTAATATTCAGATGTGTTCCTGACTTGTGTTTCCCAGTAATATACAGATGTGTTCCTGACTTGTGTTTCCCTGGAATATACAGATGTGTTCCTAGCTTGTGTTTCTCTGTAATATACAGATGTGTTCCAGACTTGTGTTTCCCTGTAATATTCAGATGTGTTCCTGACTTGTGTTTCCCTGTAATATACAGATGTGTTCCTGACTTGTGTTTCCCTGTAATATACAGACGTGTTCCTGACTTGTGTTTCCCAGCAATATACAGATGTGTTCCTAGCTTGTGTTTCTCTGTAATATACAGATGTGTTCCTGACTTGTGTTTCCCTGTAATATACAGACGTGTTCCTGACTTGTGTTTCCCAGTAATATACAGACGTGTTCCTGACTTGTGTTTCCCTGTAATATTCAGATGTGTTCCTGACTTGTGTTTCCCTGTAATATACAGATGTGTTCCTACGGTAGCTTGTGTTTCCCTGTAATATACAGATGTGTTCCTGACTTGTGTTTCCCTGTAATATACAGACGTGTTCCTGACTTGTGTTTCCCAGCAATATACAGATGTGTTCCTAGCTTGTGTTTCTCTGTAATATACAGATGTGTTCCTGACTTGTGTTTCCCTGTAATATACAGACGTGTTCCTGACTTGTGTTTCCCAGTAATATACAGACGTGTTCCTGACTTGTGTTTCCCTGTAATATTCAGATGTGTTCCTGACTTGTGTTTCCCTGTAATATACAGATGTGTTCCTACGGTAGCTTGTGTTTCCCTGTAATATTCAGATGTGTTCCTGACTTGTGTTTCCCAGTAATATACAGATGTGTTCCTGACTTGTGTTTCCCTGTAATATACAGATGTGTTCCTACGGTAGCTTGTGTTTCCCTGTAATATACAGATGTGTTCCTGACTTGTGTTTCCCTGTAATATACAGATGTGTTCCTGACTTGTGTTTTCCTGTAATATACAGATGTGTTCCAGACTTGTGTTTCCCTGTAATATACAGATGTGTTCCAGACTTGTGTTTCCCTGTAATATACAGATGTGTTCCTGACTTGTGTTTCCCTGTAATATACAGATGTGTTCCAGACTTGTGTTTCCCTGTGATATACAGATGTGTTCCTGACTTGTGTTTCTCTGTAATATTCAGATGTGTTCCTGACTTGTGTTTCCCTGTAATATACAGATGTGTTCCTGACTTGTGTTTCCCTGTAATATACAGATGTGTGCCTGACTTGTGTTTCCCTGTAATATACAGATGTGTTCCTGACTTGTGTTTCCCTGTAATATACAGATGTGTTCCTGACTTGTGTTTCCCTGTAATATACAGATGTGTTCCTGACTTGTGTTTCCCTGTAATATACAGATGTATTCCAGACTTGTGTTTCCCTGTAATATACAGATGTGTTCCAGACTTGTGTTTCCCTGTAATATACAGATGTGTTCCAGACTTGTGTTTCTCTGTAATATACAGATGTGTTCCTACGGTAGCTTGTGTTTCCCTGTAATATACAGATGTGTTCCTGACTTGTGTTTCCCTGTAATATACAGATGTGTTCCTGACTTGTGTTTCCCTGTTATATACAGATGTGTTCCTGACTTGTGTTTCTCTGTAATATACAGATGTGTTCTTGACTTGTGTTTCCCAGTAATATACAGATGTGTTCCTGACTTGTGTTTCCCTGTAATATTCAGATGTGTTCCTGACTTGTGTTTCCCAGTAATATACAGATGTGTTCCTGACTTGTGCTTCCCTGGAATATACAGATGTGTTCCTAGCTTGTGTTTCTCTGTAATATACAGATGTGTTCCAGACTTGTGTTTCCCTGTAATATTCAGATGTGTTCCTGACTTGTGTTTCCCTGTAATATACAGATGTGTTCCTGACTTGTGTTTCCCTGTAATATACAGACGTGTTCCTGACTTGTGTTTCCCAGCAATATACAGATGTGTTCCTAGCTTGTGTTTCTCTGTAATATACAGATGTGTTCCTGACTTGTGTTTCCCTGTAATATACAGACGTGTTCCTGACTTGTGTTTCCCAGTAATATACAGACGTGTTCCTGACTTGTGTTTCCCTGTAATATTCAGATGTGTTCCTGACTTGTGTTTCCCTGTAATATACAGATGTGTTCCTACGGTAGCTTGTGTTTCCCTGTAATATACAGATGTGTTCCTGACTTGTGTTTCCCTGTAATATACAGACGTGTTCCTGACTTGTGTTTCCCAGCAATATACAGATGTGTTCCTAGCTTGTGTTTCTCTGTAATATACAGATGTGTTCCTGACTTGTGTTTCCCTGTAATATACAGACGTGTTCCTGACTTGTGTTTCCCAGTAATATACAGACGTGTTCCTGACTTGTGTTTCCCTGTAATATTCAGATGTGTTCCTGACTTGTGTTTCCCTGTAATATACAGATGTGTTCCTACGGTAGCTTGTGTTTCCCTGTAATATTCAGATGTGTTCCTGACTTGTGTTTCCCAGTAATATACAGATGTGTTCCTGACTTGTGTTTCCCTGTAATATACAGATGTGTTCCTACGGTAGCTTGTGTTTCCCTGTAATATACAGATGTGTTCCTGACTTGTGTTTCCCTGTAATATACAGATGTGTTCCTGACTTGTGTTTCCCTGTAATATACAGATGTGTTCCAGACTTGTGTTTCCCTGTAATATACAGATGTGTTCCAGACTTGTGTTTCCCTGTAATATACAGATGTGTTCCTGACTTGTGTTTCCCTGTAATATACAGATGTGTTCCAGACTTGTGTTTCCCTGTGATATACAGATGTGTTCCTGACTTGTGTTTCTCTGTAATATTCAGATGTGTTCCTGACTTGTGTTTCCCTGTAATATACAGATGTGTTCCTGACTTGTGTTTCCCTGTAATATACAGATGTGTGCCTGACTTGTGTTTCCCTGTAATATACAGATGTGTTCCTGACTTGTGTTTCCCTGTAATATACAGATGTGTTCCTGACTTGTGTTTCCCTGTAATATACAGATGTGTTCCTGACTTGTGTTTCCCTGTAATATACAGATGTATTCCAGACTTGTGTTTCCCTGTAATATACAGATGTGTTCCAGACTTGTGTTTCCCTGTAATATACAGATGTGTTCCAGACTTGTGTTTCTCTGTAATATACAGATGTGTTCCTACGGTAGCTTGTGTTTCCCTGTAATATACAGATGTGTTCCTGACTTGTGTTTTCCTGTAATATACAGATGTGTTCCTGACTTGTGTTTCCCTGTAATATACAGATGTGTTCCTGAATTGTGTTTCCCTGTAATATACAGATGTGTTCCTGACTTGTGTTTCCCTGTAATATACAGATGTGTTCCATCCAGACTTGTGTTTCCCTGTAATATACAGACGTGTTCCTGACTTGTGTTTCCCTGTTATATACAGATGTGTTCCTGACTTGTGTTTCTCTAAAATATACACATGTGTTCTTGACTTGTGTTTCCCTGTAATATACAGAATGATGTGTTCCTGACTTGTGTTTCCCTGTAATATACAGACGTGTTCCTGACTTGTGTTTCCCTGTAATATACAGATGTGTTCCTGACTTGTGTTTCCCTGTAATATACAGATGTGTTCCTAGCTTGTGTTTCTCTGTAATATACAGATGTATTCCTGACTTGTGTTTCCCTGTAATATACAGATGTGTTCCTGACTTGTGTTTCCCAGTAATATTCAGATGTGTTCCTGACTTGTGTTTCCCTGTAATATACAGACGTGTTCCTGACTTGTGTTTCCCTGTAATATACAGATGTGTTCCTGACTTGTGTTTCCCTGTAATATACAGATGTGTTCCAGACTTGTGTTTCCCTGTAATATACAGATGTATTCCTGACTTGTGTTTCCCTGTAATATACAGATGTGTTCCTGACTTGTGTTTCCCTGTAATATACAGAATGATGTGTTCCTGACTTGTGTTTCCCTGTAATATACAGACGTGTTCCTGACTTGTGTTTCCCTGTAATATACAGATGTGTTCCTGACTTGTGTTTCCCTGTAATATACAGATGTGTTCCTAGCTTGTGTTTCTCTGTAATATACAGATGTATTCCTGACTTGTGTTTCCCTGTAATATACAGATGTGTTCCTGACTTGTGTTTCCCAGTAATATTCAGATGTGTTCCTGACTTGTGTTTCCCTGTAATATACAGATGTGTTCCTGACTTGTGTTTCCCTGTAATATACAGATGTGCTCCTGACTTGTGTTTCCCTGTAATATACAGATGTGTTCCAGACTTGTGTTTCCCTGTAATATACAGATGTATTCCTGACTTGTGTTTCCCTGTAATATACAGATGTGTTCCTGACTTGTGTTTCCCTGTAATATACAGATGTGTTCCTGACTTGTGTTTCCCTGTTATATACAGATGTGTTCCTGACTTGTGTTTCTCTGTAATATACAGATGTGTTCTTGACTTGTGTTTCCCAGTAATATACAGATGTGTTCCTGACTTGTGTTTCCCTGTAATATTCAGATGTGTTCCTGACTTGTGTTTCCCAGTAATATACAGATGTGTTCCTGACTTGTGTTTCCCTGGAATATACAGATGTGTTCCTAGCTTGTGTTTCTCTGTAATATACAGATGTGTTCCAGACTTGTGTTTCCCTGTAATATTCAGATGTGTTCCTGACTTGTGTTTCCCTGTAATATACAGATGTGTTCCTGACTTGTGTTTCCCTGTAATATACAGACGTGTTCCTGACTTGTGTTTCCCAGTAATATACAGATGTGTTCCTAGCTTGTGTTTCTCTGTAATATACAGATGTGTTCCTGACTTGTGTTTCCCTGTAATATACAGACGTGTTCCTGACTTGTGTTTCCCAGTAATATACAGACGTGTTCCTGACTTGTGTTTCCCTGTAATATTCAGATGTGTTCCTGACTTGTGTTTCCCTGTAATATACAGATGTGTTCCTACGGTAGCTTGTGTTTCCCTGTAATATTCAGATGTGTTCCTGACTTGTGTTTCCCAGTAATATACAGATGTGTTCCTGACTTGTGTTTCCCTGTAATATACAGATGTGTTCCTACGGTAGCTTGTGTTTCCCTGTAATATACAGATGTGTTCCTGACTTGTGTTTCCCTGTAATATACAGATGTGTTCCTGACTTGTGTTTCCCTGTAATATACAGATGTGTTCCTGACTTGTGTTTCCCTGTAATATACAGATGTGTTCCAGACTTGTGTTTCCCTGTAATATACAGATGTGTTCCTGACTTGTGTTTCCCTGTAATATACAGATGTGTTCCAGACTTGTGTTTCCCTGTGATATACAGATGTGTTCCTGACTTGTGTTTCTCTGTAATATTCAGATGTGTTCCTGACTTGTGTTTCCCTGTAATATACAGATGTGTTCCTGACTTGTGTTTCCCTGTAATATACAGATGTGTGCCTGACTTGTGTTTCCCTGTAATATACAGATGTGTTCCTGACTTGTGTTTCCCTGTAATATACAGATGTGTTCCTGACTTGTGTTTCCCTGTAATATACAGATGTGTTCCTGACTTGTGTTTCCCTGTAATATACAGATGTGTTCCAGACTTGTGTTTCCCTGTAATATACAGATGTGTTCCAGACTTGTGTTTCCCTGTAATATACAGATGTGTTCCAGACTTGTGTTTCTCTGTAATATACAGATGTGTTCCTACGGTAGCTTGTGTTTCCCTGTAATATACAGATGTGTTCCTGACTTGTGTTTTCCTGTAATATACAGATGTGTTCCTGACTTGTGTTTCCCTGTAATATACAGATGTGTTCCTGAATTGTGTTTCCCTGTAATATACAGATGTGTTCCTGACTTGTGTTTCCCTGTAATATACAGATGTGTTCCAGACTTGTGTTTCCCTGTAATATACAGACGTGTTCCTGACTTGTGTTTCCCTGTTATATACAGATTTGTTCCTGACTTGTGTTTCTCTAAAATATACACATGTGTTCTTGACTTGTGTTTCCCTGTAATATACAGAATGATGTGTTCCTGACTTGTGTTTCCCTGTAATATACAGACGTGTTCCTGACTTGTGTTTCCCTGTAATATACAGATGTGCTCCTAGCTTGTGTTTCTCTGTAATATACAGATGTATTCCTGACTTGTGTTTCCCTGTAATATACAGATGTGTTCCTGTCTTGTGTTTCCCTGTAATATACAGACGTGTTCCTGACTTGTGTTTCCCTGTAATATACAGATGTGTTCCTGACTTGTGTTTCCCTGTAATATACAGATGTGCTCCTGACTTGTGTTTCCCTGTAATATACAGATGTGCTCCTGACTTGTGTTTCCCTGTAATATACAGACGTGTTCCTGACTTGTGTTTCCCTGTTATATACAGATGTGTTCCTGACTTGTGTTTCCCTGTAATATACAGACGTGTTCCTGACTTGTGTTTCCCTGTAATATACAGATGTGTTCCTAGCTTGTGTTTCTCTGTAATATACAGATGTATTCCTGAGTTTTGTTTCCCTGTAATATACAGATGTGTTCCTGACTTGTGTTTCCCAGTAATATACAGATGTGTTCCTGACTTGTGTTTCTCTGTAATATACAGATGTGTTCTTGACATTTGTTTCCCTGTAATATACAGATGTGTTCCTGACATGTGTTTCCCTGTAATATACAGACGTGTTCCTGACTTGTGTTTCCCTGTAATATACAGAATGATGTGTTCCTGACTTGTGTTTCCCTGTAATATACAGACGTGTTCCTGACTTGTGTTTCCCTGTAATATACAGATGTGCTCCTAGCTTGTGTTTCTCTGTAATATACAGATGTATTCCTGACTTGTGTTTCCCTGTAATATACAGATGTGTTCCTGTCTTGTGTTTCCCTGTAATATACAGACGTGTTCCTGACTTGTGTTTCCCTGTTATATACAGATGTGTTCCTGACTTGTGTTTCTCTGTAATATACAGATGTGTTCCTGACTTGTGTTTCCCTGTAATATACAGATGTGCTCCTGACATGTGTTTCCCTGTAATATACAGACGTGTTCCTGACTTGTGTTTCCCTGTTATATACAGATGTGTTCCTGACTTGTGTTTCCCTGTAATATACAGACGTGTTCCTGACTTGTGTTTCCCTGTAATATACAGATGTGTTCCTAGCTTGTGTTTCTCTGTAATATACAGATGTATTCCTGAGTTTTGTTTCCCTGTAATATACAGATGTGTTCCTGACTTGTGTTTCCCAGTAATATACAGATGTGTTCCTGACTTGTGTTTCTCTGTAATATACATATGTGTTCTTGACATGTGTTTCCCTGTAATATACAGATGTGTTCCTGACATGTGTTTCCCTGTAATATACAGACGTGTTCCTGACTTGTGTTTCCCTGTAATATACAGATGTGTTCCTGACTTGTGTTTCCCTGTAATATACAGACGTGTTCCTGACTTGTGTTTCCCTGTTATATACAGATGTGTTCCTGACTTGTGTTTCCCTGTAATATACAGATGTGTTCCTGGCTTGTGTTTCTCTGTAATATACAGATGTATTCCTGACTTGTGTTTCCCTGTAATATTCAGATGTGTTCCTGACTTGTGTTTCTCTGTAATATACAGATGTGCTCCTGAGTTGTGTTTCCCTGTAATATACAGATGTGTTCCTGACTTGTGTTTCCCTGTAATATACAGATGTGTTCCAGACTTGTGTTTCCCTGTAATATACAGATGTATTCCTGACTTGTGTTTCCCTGTAATATTCAGATGTGTTCCTGACTTGTGTTTCCCTGTAATATACAGATGTGTTCCTGGCTTGTGTTTCTCTGTAATATACAGATGTGTTCCTGGCTTGTGTTTCTCTGTAATATTCAGATGTGTTCCTGACTTGTGTTTCCCTGTAATATACAGATGTGTTCCAGACTTGTGTTTCCCTGTAATATACAGATGTGTTCCTGACTTGTGTTTCCCTGTAATATACAGATGTGTTCCTGACTTGTGTTTCCCTGTAACATACAGATGTGTTCCTGACTTGTGTTTCCCTGTAATATACAGATGTGTTCCTGGCTTGTGTTTCTCTGTAATATACAGATGTATTCCTGACTTGTGTTTCCCTGTAATATACAGATGTATTCCTGAGTAGTACTGTATTCTTATAGATCTTACAGAGTAACTGGGAGTGCAATAATTCACAATGTAATAAGGCTAAACTCTTTACCAGCAATATCAGGTTCTGGTGGATTAATATTATCATGTGTACTTGGTTGAACTGAATCCCCATCACCAGATGAGATGTCTGTATTTGTTGGTTCCACAATATTACTATTACCCATATCTTCCATACCAATCTGCCACATCCAAAATCCTAATGTGTTTACATTGGAATATCTGTAATCAAATCACACCATGACAATAATATTTCTATATCACAAGAACGTATATATTGTTCAAACTGTCAGCTGAGATAGCTCCACTGTTAGCAATGCACATTTCAATTAAAGAACAGAAGATATCATTAGAAAATGAACAATATGTATAGTATGTATAGCAATCGGACTTGCTGTTTTCAACAAGAATTCAAAAATATCACTTTTACCAAAAATGACAAAAAATGATATCATCATGAAATGAACAAATCTAAGAGAGGTCTACCTGTAGTACCTATATATATAATAGCAAAACAATCAGACTTGCGTTTTTTAACAAGAAGTCAAAAATATTACTTTTTACCAAAAATGACAAAAATATTCACCAAAATTAGAGAATTAAAGATATCATCATGAAATGAACAAATCAGAGAGAGGTCCACATGTAGTACCTATATAAATAATATCAAGGCAATTGGACTTTTGGTTTTTAACAAGAAGTCGAAAATATCACTTTTTACCAAAAATTACAAAAATATTCACCAAAATTAGAGAATTAAAGATATTATCATGCTCGACAAAGTCGACAGCGAAGCTAAAATATGGCTGCCCAATGATGAAGAGTTTTACATTCACACCATTCTTACCTATTGAGAAGGTAAACATCTTTTACGTCAGATACAGGCACGTTATAGTATCGAGACTTGTCTCCAGCATAGAAACCACTCAGTGGCCAGTATTCTACATTTATCTCTGAGCTTTGATTTTCATCATCGTATAAATATATAGCATATGTACTGCTACCATCATTGGCTAATACCACTTGAAAACTTGTTAACTGAGAAAAAAATTAATCGATTATTACACAGTAATGTGTTATTCAAATAACATCAGATCGTAAGAATAATCGACAAGCGACCACATGCTCAAAATAACTCCACCGTTTTTGGAGATTGTGTGTCTTTTTAAGTTGATAATGTTATTAAATGATGAGTAACAGGACAGGCAGTTTTCAAGAAGTCAATTTATATAATTTTTTACTAAAAATGCCAGAAAATTCACTATTAAAAACAAATAATTGTACATGTATCACCCCAAAATTAATAAATCTGACAGGTCTTCTTGAGCAGGTAGTTTTTAAGAAAAAACAAAATGAACACATTTTATAAAGGTGCACCCAGAGTACTTGCATTGCAAGTATCAAATTAAGTTGCTAATAAGTAATTGTACACTCAAGTAATCAAGAATTAAAGTATATAAAGTTTGAACATGAATCATAAAAGCATGTCAGAGATATAGTTCCAAAACATCATTCGTTGAAACACAGTCCCTTCATATGTGGGGCCGATCATAGCACAAGACGGGAATATCATTACATATGTGGGGCAGATCATAGCACAGGGTAGGGATATCATTACATATGTGGGGCAGAGCATAGCACAGAGTGGGATATCATTAAATATGTGGGGCAGATCATAGCACAGGGTGGGGGATATTACACATGTGGGGCAGATCATAGCACAGGGAGGAGATCTCATTACATATGTGGGGCAGATCATAGCACAGGGTTGGAGATATCATTACACATGTGGGCCAGATCATAGCACAGGGTGGGGATATCATTACATATGTGGGGCAGATCATAGCACAGGGTGGGGATATCATTACATATGTGGGGCAGATCATAGCACAGGGTGGGGATATCATTACATATGTGCGACAGATCATAGCATGGGGTGGGGATATTATTTCATATGTGGGGCAGATCATAGCACAGGGTGGGGATATCATTACATATGTGGGGCAGATCATAGCACAGGGTGGGGATATCTTTACATATGTGCGACAGATCATAGCATGGGGTGGGGATATTATTTCATATGTGGGGCAGATCATAGCACAGGGTGGGGATATCATTACACATGTGGGCCAGATCATAGCACAGGGTGGGGATATCATTACACATGTGGGCCAGATCATAGCACAGGGTGGGGATATCATTACACATGTGGGCCAGATCATAGCACAGGGTGGGGATATCATTACATATGTGGGGCAGATCATAACACAGGGTGGGGATATCATTACATATGTGGGGCAGATCATAGCACAGAGTGGGATATCATTACATATGTGGGGCAGATCATAGCATGAGGAAGGAGGATGCACTACAAAGGGAGGGAAGACCATAGCATGGGTTGAAGGTCATCTATGCATACAGATTAACAATATACATAAGTTGAAGAGTACCGGTACCGGTAATCACCTAATTATATACCCTATATATAAAATATGTTTTTGAAATGCAGTCCCTCACCCCCTTGGCCATTTTCGCTGATTTTTCGTCGCCGCAGCGATTCACGTCCTAAATTTTGGTTCTCCGGACGTCTCTAATAAATACTGGATTGAATTAGCTAAATTATGAAAAATTCATCGAAGATTGGGCGAAAATTGGTCGTTTTTGGCCTCAACGTTTTTTTGCTCGGAAACGCAGGGGCGATAAGACTCGATTTTCAAGAACGCAGGTCACTCGGATAGGACGGTTTCTATTGTATCGAGTCTGTTGTGTGTCTATAAACATAACAATTTTGTTTTTTGGTGAATATGGAACATGCTCTATTCCAATAAATGATTTTTATATGCAAATCGAACAATTTAAATAGTTCCGTATTGTAACGTCTCCCATATAAATAGTCCTCTACTCCCCAAAATTTGACAATGATACCAGCCCAGAATGGACTTTCTGTTCAGCGCGTCTTTGATTGTAGCAATGTTTACGTCACTGTACGAAAATACGCACACTTGCGAATTTGACAAAATTCACTTGAGCGTCTTAGGATAGTGGGAATAGAAGTAAATAGATGGAAATGTCAGTTACGTCACTCATGAAGATTGATGATTTGATTGCTGGCCAGGATAGATGTATTTAGTGTCCATTTCTATGCAATATGTATACACCTGTGATTCTCAATTTCGATGTGTAAAATCATGCTGTGGACGGCGACAGCTGACAGATTGTTTTGATTCAGCGGATTTCTTGGCATGGGCAACTGATTTTTAGGTTTCTGTTTTTTTTAATATTCTGACGTTTACTTGGTCTCAATTTTCATATACCACTCAGACACTTACAACAAGTAAGTAAACGGGTCAGGACATAGGAAGGACTAGGACATAGGACTCTGAAGGCCCCTGAGAAAGCGTCATCCATCGTACAACGTTAATGAACGAAATGTACATTACAATCTCATGCTTCCGAACAATCCAATATTTATGCTGGAGAACAGACTATACAAGTACTGTCTACGATATACTGCAAAATATGGAAATGACATACCTATTTAACCCTTGTTGATTTTTGTACAGAATTCCAAGAACACAAAACAAACAACTGACAACATTCGACAAAACAAAAACACTACACACTATAGTCACTGTAGTCACACCAGTAAGAAATACTGTGGAACTTATTACAAGTGTAAATACAAAATAAATGTCAGTGAATACAATATTTATTAATCTGCAGCCTCCATGGACAAGTTCACAACCTCTAATATTGCAAAACCGTTAGTTCTGAACTGAACTTCAAATCTCATTAGGAATTCCACATGGAATTACACAGATAGAAAAAAATTCAATATTAAGTCAAGGAAAAATAATGCTTTTTTGTCAAGGCTATGTATTAAATTATCTTATTCTGGGGTAGCTGCAGTTCTGTAGCTCGCTTGGTTTCGCTGTCGGTTATTTTGTTCGTCATGGTGTTAACGCGAAACCAGGGAGCTACAGTTCCATCATATGCGAGTTACCATATTTTACCGACCTGAAATCAGGTCGGGCCGTAACAGCCGGTTTTTTTTCATTATTTTCGCCTCAAGTTTCTACTTTTCTACTGTCGATGGGTCCCGAAACTATTTCATCAATTATTTTGAGGGCGATTGTCCGAAATTGGTCGATTTCACGACGAAAACTGCGTGAAATGGGAAAACTGTGACGCCTTGTGACGTCACGATAACTTATTCAAGATGGCGGCAAACGCGGGGATTTCGCTGTAGTTTTCCGCGGTTTTCGTCGTGAAATCGACCAATTTCGGACAATCGCCCTCAAAATAATTGATGAAATAGTTTCGGGACCCATCGACAGTAGAAAAGTAGAAACTTGAGGCGAAAATAATGAAAAAAAAACGGCTGTTACGGCCCGACCTGATTTCAGGTCGGTAAAATATGGTAACTCGCATATGATGGAACTGTAGCTCCCTGGTTTCGCGTTAACACCACGACGAACAAAATAACCGACAGCGAAACCAAGCGAGCTACAGAACTGCAGCTAATTCTGGGGGTATTTTTGTGAGTGTGCATGTATGCAAAACTTAAAATGTAATCATAGTACAAATGTAAAGTGAACAAAATTATGAGTGATTTTGGATTCGTTGGAAAAGTAGCCGAAATGCTGTGACATGGTGGGAATTGCCAAGCCAGTTTATAAAACAAGCCGATAGGCTGCTTGGCGATCCGCTCCGCTCAAAAAAAAGCAACATGTTTTCGGCTGTTATTATGGTAGAACGTGAAGCTATTACATTGGTTTATAACTGAAACCGAGCCCCGTATACAAAGTTAGCAAAAAAAACCACTCAGTCTTTAGAAGTCACTTTATTTTATTACTAGGACGTATTTTGCTGTTAAATTTATTATTTCTAACCGCTTTGCGATAGTATTTTCTGGATTGAAGGCAGCATTTGCAATTCATTCATAGTTCAAAGTTGCGTTGGGATTACGTTGATACAGTGTAACAATGTTGGCGCCGGTGATCTCCTACCAGTGCGCAACGTAGCCAAAATAAAAAAAACAAAAACAAGATCATATGAACACTATTACAAGACTGGTAGGAGGTAATAAATTTTGGACGAAGGTATTCAAAAATCAGTTTTTGGCTGTTGCCATGGCAGCGGTTAGCCTAGATTTTTTTTTTCAATTAGTGACGGTACGACCTGCCTGTCAAGTATGAACAAAATTAGCCAATGCAAAGATGAAAAAAACCACAGAGCAGTTAAAAACCGTTGCTGGTAAAAAGTTACCCCAACTTTGAGGTCAAGTTTCTCGGTAATGAAAATAGACATAAACAAGCAGCCTATCGGCTGAGATAGCTCCGCTGTTAGCAATGCACATTTCAAGTAAAGAACTGAAGACATCATTAGAAAATGAACAATATGAATAGTATCAAAGCAATCGGACTTACAGTTTTTAACAAGAAGTCGAAAATATCACTTTTTACCAAAAATTACAAAAATATTCACCAAAATAAATTAATTAGAGAATTGAAGACATCATCACAAAACGAACAAATCTGAGAGAGGTTCACATGTAGTACCTCTATATATGTAATATCAAAGCAATCGGACTTACAGTTTTCAACAAGAAGTCGAAAATATCACTTTTTACCAAAAATGACAAAAATATTCACCAAAATTAGAGAATTGAAGATATCATCACAAAATGAACAAATCTGAGAGAGGTGCACATGTAGTACCTATATATGTAATATCAAAGCAATCGGACTTGCGGTTTTTAACAAGAAGTCGAAAATATCAGTTTTTACCAAAAATGACAAAAATATTCACCAAAATTAAAGAATTAAAGATATCATTACAAAATTAACAAATCTGAGAGAGGTCCACATGTAGTACCTATAGATGTAATATCAAAGCAATTGCACTTGCGGTTTTTAATAAGAAGTCAAAAATATCACTTTTTACCAAAAATGACAAAAATATTCACCAAAATTAGAGAATTGAAGATATCATCACGAAATAAACAAATCTGAGAGAGGTCCACATGTAGTACCTATATATGTAGTATCAAAGCAATTGGACTTGCGGTTTTTAACAAGAAGTCAAAAATATCACTTTTCACCAAAAAATGACAAAAATATTCACCAAAAATAGAGAATTAAAGATATCATTACAAAATGAACAAATCTGAGAGAGGTCCACATGTAGTACCTATATATGTAATATCAAAGCATTTGCACTTGCGGTTTTTTACAAGAAGTCGAAAATATCAGTTTTTACCAAAAATGACAAAAATATTCACCAAAATTAGAGAATTAAAGATATCATTACAAAATGAACAAATCTGAGAGAGGTCCACATGTAGTACCTATATATGTAATATCAAAGCAATTGCACTTGTGGTTTTTAACAAGAAGTCGAAAATATAAGTTTTTACCAAAAATGACAAAAATATTCACCAAAATTAGAGAATTAAAGATATCATTACAAAATGAACAAATCTGAGAGAGGTCCACATGTAGTACCTATATATGTAATATCAAAGCAATTGCACTTGCGGTTTTTAACAAGAAGTCGAAAATATCAGTTTTTACCAAAAATGACAAAAATATTCACCAAAATTAGAGAATTGAAGATATCATCACGAAATGAACAAATCTGAGAGAGGTCCACATGTAGTACCTATATATGTAATATCAAAGCAATTGCACTTGCGGTTTTTAACAAGAAGTCGAAAATATCAGTTTTTACCAAAAATGACAAAAATATTCACCAAAATTAGAGAATTAAAGATATCAACATGAAATGAACAAATCTAAGAGAGGTCTACCCAAGGTACATATACACCAAGTATCAAAGCATTTAGGCTTGTAGTTTTCAAGAAGAAGTCGAAAAAGTAAAACATTGACACGGACGACGGACGACGACGACGGACAATCACTCATATGATAAGCTCCGCTCGACAAAGTCGACAGCGGAGCTAAAAACCCAGTGAATTTATGCCCACACTAAGACTGAGTAGAATAAGCTACTTAATCGTAGAAATGTAGGGTGAGATACATTTGGCGTGAAGGTATTAAAAAAAATCAGTTTTTTGGCTGTTGCCATGGAAATGTTGGGCCAGAATATTTTTTTTCAGATTTTTCCTTATAACTAGGGTGAAGGTGTGCCCTACCTGCAAAGTTTGAGCAAAATTGGCCATGCCAAAATAATCACAGAATAATTAATACGTGAAAACACTGGAAATCACCCACACAGACACACAGAAGTGATTTTAAGGGTAATCCTAGGGGGGCGGATCGCAAACAAACGTGATTTTAAGGGCAATTCTAGCGGAGTGGATCACCAATAGTAAACAAAACATTTTGGAAATATTACTGACCGCAAAAGACGCTCATCGTGAAGTGTCTTGTTAGAATATAAACAAGCAGCCTGTCGGCTGAGATAGCTCCGCTGTTAGCAATGCACATGGCAATTAAAGAACAGAAGACATCATTAGAAAATGAACAAATCTGAGAGAGGTCCACATGTAGTACCTATATGTATAATATATCAAAGCAATTGGACTTGCGGTTTTCAACAAGAAGTCGAAAATATCACTTTTTACCAAAAATTACAAAAATATTCATCAAAATTAGAGAATTAAAGATATCATCATGAAATGAACAAATCTGAGAGAGTCCACATGTAGTACCTATATATGTAATATCAAAGCAATTGGACTTGCGATTTTCAACAAGAAGTCAAAAATATCACTTTTTACCAAAAATTACAAAAATATTCACCGAAATTAGAGAATTAAAGATATCATTACAAAATGAACAAATCTGAGAGAGGTCCACATGTAGTACCTATATATGTAATATCAAAGCAATTGGACTTGCGGTTTTCAACAAGAAGTTGAAAATATCACTTTTTACCAAAAATTACAAAAATATTCACCAAAATTAGAGAATTAAAGATATCATTACAAAATGAACAAATCTGAGAGAGGTCCACATGTAGTACCTATATGTATAATATATCAAAGCAATTGGACTTGCGGTTTTCAACAAGAAGTCGAAAATATCACTTTTTACCAAAAATTACAAAAATATTCATCAAAATTAGAGAATTAAAGATATCATCATGAAATGAACAAATCTGAGAGAGTCCACATGTAGTACCTATATATGTAATATCAAAGCAATTGGACTTGCGATTTTCAACAAGAAGTCGAAAATATCACTTTTTACCAAAAATTACAAAAATATTCACCGAAATTAGAGAATTAAAGATATCATTACAAAATGAACAAATCTGAGAGAGGTCCACATGTAGTACCTATATATGTAATATCAAAGCAATTGGACTTGCGGTTTTCAACAAGAAGTTGAAAATATCACTTTTTACCAAAAATTACAAAAATATTCACCAAAATTAGAGAATTAAAGATATCATTACAAAATGAACAAATCTGAGAGAGGTCCACATGTAGTACCTATATATGTAATATCAAAGCAATTGGACTTGCGGTTTTCAACAAGAGGTCGAAAATATCACTTTTTACCAAAAATTACAAAAATATTCACCAAAATTAGAGAATTGAAGATATCATTACAAAATGAACAAATCTGAGAGAGGTCGACATGTAGTACCTATATATGTAAATATCAAAGCAATTGGACTTGCGGTTTTCAACAAGAAGTCGAAAATATCACTTTTTACCAAAAATGACAAAAATATTCACCAAAATTAGAGAATTAAAGATATCATTACAAAATGAACAAATCTGAGAGAGGTCCACATGTAGTACCTATATATGTAATATCAAAGCAATTGCACTTGCGGTTTTCAACAAGAAGTCGAAAATATCACTTTTTACTAAAAATGACAAAAATATTCACCAAAATTAGAGAATTGAAGATATCATCATGAAATGAACAAATCTGAGAGAGGTCTACCCAAGGTACATATACACCAAGTATCAAAGCATTCAGGCTTGTAGTTTTCAAGAAGAAGTCGAAAAAGTAAAACATTGACACGAACGACGACGACGGACGACGATGACGGACAATCACTCATATGATAAGCTCCGCTCGACAAAGTCGACAGCGGAGCTAAAAAAAAAGTATTGAAAATACTCATTTAAAAGGAATTCAAAAACAGGTGTAAAGTACTACAACACAGAAACAAAAGTGTTGAAGTTATCCACGCTGGTAAATTAAGCTGAGTGACCTCACCCTTATATTAGTTTATTTAAAATTAAGTTAACTTTAAATTTTAAAATTTTCCAGTCAACCTGATTAAATTAGTTAGATTGCTAGAAATCATGACTGCATATCCCTCCTTATTTTGCATGAAAAATTTGTTGCAGGATTCATCACATCACTCAGGGCAAGGCGATGGCATACCATTTCTCAGATTCTTCTAATCCTGCAACTAGAAACAATAAATATATACAGTACATACCTGTGATATACCTTGTTTGTGATGCATTGCTATATCTTCCCAAGTAACTATGAGTAAACTAGATGTCTGGAAATGTTGACCAGTGAGTCTTTGTATTTCTTTATTAGCACGTTCATGTAGTGGATCATTTTCAGCTGTTTCACGATACCATATGTTACCAGTGTTTTCTTCATCACTATACAAAGTTAGAAATAATCAACTTTAAATTTGCCATTCTTATAACTCTAGATTAATTATTGTATGGATGGATAACAAACTAACAATGCAATAGTTTTTCTTTGCATGGCAAAAGTGAGTATAAAAGACCTGAAACAATTCTTATATATCTAAGCATTTTATGCAGAAAATACAAGCTAAAAGGTCATCATAATTAGACAAGTCATTGTTAATGAAACAGTCCCTGTTGCAATAGGAGAAATGTTATTCATATTTAAGATATTGTAATATGATCAAAAGCATGATGGCTACAAGTCTGTCATCTTTAACTAATCACAAATTGAATTGTAAGACATATCATAGACATGTAATACCACATTTTCAAAAAACATAATGGCTGCTAGTCGACCATCTTGCATCGAATCAGTAAACCACTGCATGTTTATATGTCCCACATAAAGCACTAGATACATAGAAAGATGAACAAATTCACTCCAGAGGGTTCTGAAATTGACCTTGAACGGACAGAAACTAAAATTAAATAATATTCATGTTCCTCAAAGAATACTACATGTACTGTATTAATCTCAATGTCCCACATAAAATAATATAACTTGAATTGTATATAAATTCAAAAAAAAAATGGTTTAGCAACATAACTGAGCAAAATTTGGAACAAGTCATTGTTAATGATACAGTCCCCGTCCAAAATTTTGTGATCTGACATATCAATTTGATGCTGATGAAGTCATTGAGATTAGATTGAAACCATTAATAGGATATGGATTTGTAAAATGCTTTTACACAAGAATTGAACATTGGCAGTCATATTGTCATATTATTGTCATATAATTGTATAGTCATATTACAAAAATAATGTTCATGTTGATGTTGATGTAATTATTGGTATACTGTCTTTGTACAATATTTAAACAGAAATGTTCATTGCATTCATGGGAAAGTAGGCATGGGTATCATGAAAAACAAAATGACCACCAATCAGCCATATTAGTTTGAATCACAGAAAAAATGCAGACATGCAACTACATTGTATAACCCAATATGTATGATCATCATATCAACTTTGATCTAAATTGGCCTAGTCATCTCTGAGAAACAGCTCCGGACATGTAAAAAATGATGATTTAACGCTTTTACAGGAAATTTGGGCGTCAGTTAGCCATATTGAATCGAATCACAAAAATAATGTTGGTACAAATGTATTCCTTGGTATACTATCTTTGTACAAAATTTAAAGAGAAACGTTCATTGCATTCAAGACAAGCCATGCATGGCACAGTCCCCGTTAGTTATCAAATTTAAGATATATAGTTTTGTTTATAGTAATATAGCTGGAATATAACCATGTCAGGAATATGATTTTTTAATATTAAAATGATTGATATTTGTATCTGATCATCAAACAAGTACTTGTCCATATTGAGAGATATTGCTCTGGAACAGCATTCAAAATCAGCCATTTTGAATACATGTATATATATAACGTGATGTATAACGAATATATAAAATTTGAATATAATCAGTCAAAGCATTTAAGAGATATGGCTCTAGAAGCTCAATCATTAAAACAAAATGGCCGCCAGTCAGCCATTTTGAATCCAATCTGAAAAATAAAATGACGTGCATCAGGAACCCGTTATGTCTAATGTATGTACCAACTTTGAACGAAATCCATCCATAAATGCCAGAAATGCTTGATATTTGATGATTTTTTAGCACAGAAATGACCACCATTCGGCCATTTTGAATAGGATCGTCAAACCAATATATCTGTTTATCTATGACATGATGTATAATGAATATTTAAAATTTGAATATTATCAGTCAAAACAAGTCGGAGATATGGGTCTAGAAGCCCATTCATTAAAACAAAATGGCCACCAGACAGCCATTTTGAATCCGATCTGAAAAATAAATGATGTGCATCAGGAACCTGTAATGTCTAATATATGTACCAAGTTTGAACGAAATCCATCCATAAATGCCAGAAATGCTTGAAATTTATGATGAGCAAGTCAGAGATACATGTATGGCACGAGAACCACATTCATTAAAACAAAATGGCCGTCAGTCGGCCATTTTGAATCTTATCTGAAAAACAAAATTATTTGCATCAAGGTCCTATAATGTCTAATGTATATACCAAGTTTGAACAAAATCCATCTGTAAACAGCCGGGAAATGCTTGATTTTTAGGATTTTTTAGCACAAAAATGGCTGCCATTCGGCCATCTTGAATCGGACTGCGTTCGAACGGGGACTAATAAAGTAGCATGGGTACCATGAAAAACAAAATGGCCATCAGTCGGCCATATTTGTTTGATTAATGGAAAAAGTATAACCAAATATGTATGATCATCATTCCATGTTTGATCCAAATCGACCCAGTCATCTCTGAGAAACAGCATCGGATATGTAAAAATGACAATTTAGCGCTTCTACATGAAAATTGGGCATCGGCAAGCCCTATTGAATTGAATCACAAAATTCATGTTGGTGTAAATGTATCTCTTGGTATACTATCTTTGTACAAAATTTAAACAGAAACGTTCATTGCATTCAAGATAAAGTAGCATGGGTACCATGAAAAACAAGATGGCTGCCAGTCGGCCATATTTGTTCAAATCATAAAAAAAATGACGTGCATCTATTATCCAATATGTATGATCATATGATCAGGTATCAGAAATAGCAAATTTTACATCCAAAAGTAACTTGACGCACATATGTAAGACATTATGTATTGCTCTCTTGTAAAGTTTGAATGAAATCCGTCAATGGGTGTCCGAGATATAGCTCCGGACATACGTACAGACGGATGGACAAACCCAAATTAATAGTCCCCATTTTCGGACTTCATTCGAACGGGGACTAAAAATACATGAATTGTATAAAAGTTCTTAAATAATAGTGCAGTAATACATTTAGATTTGAACAAAGCATGAAACACTGCACTTTTTTGATGTATGGTTTACAACATATGGTTTACTACAGATCTTGATTTTCATAATCTGCAGTATAAATGTCTTCATTCTGTCTACTTATTTCTATGTCTTTTATAGCGATTTGTAAGATTCATAAATTTTTAAGATGGTTAGATAAAAACGTGTTTGAGTTATTGTAACCACAAAAAGAAAACAATTTTAAGTGAAATTTAATGAATATCATAATCAAACTTGACCAAGATCCCAAATTGGTTAATAATATAATATCCAAGTTTGAAAGAAATTGAGTAATTTTAATCAAAAAATCTTATGACAGCATCAATGATAGATAGATAGATAACAGCTTTATTACAACCGTGTAGAAAATTTTACATTTCTAATTTGGTGTTTAAAATGTAATAAAGTTAATAATGAATAACTAAAAAAAGTAAGTAGGCGAAAGTTGAGTAAATAAAAAGTGAAATAAGTGTGACTAATTGCGTTCACGCACAGCTCCTTAGCACGGGCTAAGAGGTCAAATCCCCTAGCCTGTGCTAAGAAAACGTGCGTGAACGCTTAGCACAGGCTAAGGAAGGCTAAGTATGGGTTAAATCTGATCCGAATTTAAGACGCGGTCTAGACCCTTAGCACGGGCTAACGAAGTGTGCGTGAACGCTTAGCCCAGGACTATAAAGCGCCCTCTCCCCTGCATTGTCCCATGTTCGTATAACGACTCTATTCCACTAGTCATTACTCCGCACACTTCCATACTGATCGGGTCGCTGTAGTAGAGCGTACAGCAGCTCCAATCGTAGATAAAATAAATTTGGTTCGCTGTCTACGTGATGCAATAATAAAACTATGTATTCTGTTACGCCGTTGTATACTGTTTCTGTGCATCCAAATAAGTTGGGTCCGTCTTCTCTCAGGTTCCTGTGCACGTCACTTCAAAATTAGAACGAAACATGTCAGCAGCAGAAATAGAACCTCGCGCGTGTCATCCATTTTTCGTTCGTAAATAGCGCCTCTTAGCCCGTGCTAACGACTGGCCCTCCCTGTGTGTGGACGCAATTGGTTCTAGCCGAAATGCAAATATGCTAGATAAGCCTAGCTTAAATCTTAGCCTGTACTTCGTGTAATGTGAACACAACTACTGAGTGTATTCTTTTGTTTGTTCATTTACTATTACTCAAGTACACATATACTACGTTCACGTTACGGGATCTCGGCACGTGCCGAAATTTTTAATCAGTTGTGTTTGCAGAGGGATTACAGCAGTTGTGTTCACGTTATTCAGGACCCACTTAGGACCGACTGGGCTCGTGCCGAAATCACGCTCTCATTCGTCGATACGCATATGATGATAATAATAATTGTTATAGTGAAATTATATCCATTTGTTGCAATGGTGTTTATTACGAGCCATCGTGCACATGAACGGCAAAGAAGATTCGAAACATAATTATTTTTTCACATCAATGTAAAATGTGCAAGAAAATAGAGGTTGTAGCAGCACATAAATATGCGTCGCTGATGACGGCTTGCATTCATTACTACAGCATTCGACCATCTACTAGTATATCCGAATTTCCTGTCATCGTAATTTCATGCTAGTATCAATCAACTTATGTTTTTCTTAAATTTACCACCGAGGGCGTGATTTCGGCTCGTGCCGAGCGTTCAGGCAGTAAATCTCGGCACGTGTCGAGTTTTGGTCCCAAGCATCCATCGGGACCGAGATCGAGTTCTTTTCGGCACGTGCCGACTCGGTCCCGACCGTTCACACACAATTTTTGCCACGTGCCGACTCGGTCCCGAGTCTCAGCACGTGCCGAGATCTCTAACGTGAACGCCACTATAGAGCACTATAATAGTATCTTTATCTTTTGATTGTAAGATATGTTTAAATTGTTTTTCTTCATCCAAATTCAGGAAATTTGCATTCACACTGTTGATAGTGTGAAACATTGCGTCTCTTTGTTTTGTGTACAATTTACAATGTATTAAATGATGTTCCTCATTTTCAACTTCGTTACAATGGGAGCATAACCTGTCTTCCACTGGTGTTTTTGGTTTTGTATAACGACCTTTTTCGATGGCAAGTTTATGGCAACTTAATCTAAATTGAGCTATTGTTTTGACATGTTGTGGGTTGTTCATCACTTTTATGTATTCTTCTTGTTCCAAGGAGTCTTTGAATGTCCTGTATGTGCGTAATTTGGCACTTTCCCTTTTGTTGTCTATATTCCATTTGTTAATGTAATATTGTCTAATTGAATTATTTAGTTTTTGTTTCGTGAAATCTGTGACATTGTTTTTGTTGTAAAGTTTCAAGTTTCGTTCTAAGGTAGTCAACCATGCATGCTCCTGTGTAAGTATTGTTTTCCATGTCTTTTATAGCATAAAATGATGACAACAACAACTACAGCAACAACAACAACAAGGACAGATATTTCTCCTTTATTTACCATGCCTTTCAGCTACGATGATACAGACACCTAGATCTGCCTATTCTAGGGTAAATGTTTAGTTTGTGTTTAAGAATATGAAGAATGTGGATTACCTGTTATCCAAATCTGTTAAAAAGGGAGCAATGAGTTTTATGTTGGTTTCTTGAAATGATACACCAAATGGATATGGAGGATATCCTTGTAGACCTGGAGTAAAAGTTAACACACCATCTGTATTTATCTGTCAAATTAAAAGAAAACAAACACAATTAACACAGTGATAAGCTGCAAGCTTGCTAAAATCTGATTACATAATATTTGTTGACCAGTACCAATACAAGTAGTGTTCATAAAACCATGGTAGGTACATGTACTATGTCCTTCTACCTTCAATGATGCTACACAAAGTAAAGATTATTGTAAATCTCATATGTTTGCATATCGGGTAGTTACCTAGCAAGGGTTAAGGAATGCACAAACTTGTTAAAAAATATACAAAAATCTTCAGTCATTTTAACTATGATTACTCAGTACAGTAACTAAGAAGGTATACATGTTGGTTCTACAATTATAAAACAATACTAAAGCAAATTCATAAACTGCAGAGTGCAGAATAATCAGAAGTAGTACAGAGACTTTACGTCAGTTCATTTTTCTTGAGAACAATCTATTTGTATTTTGTTGATTGTCATGTCGGAAATGGCATACTAACAAGAAAATAATGAATATAATAGTAAGCGTTCACGTACACATTCATGCTAAGGATCTGGACCAGGTATTAAAAACGATTTAATTTGTACTAGCATTTACTAGCCTGTACCATAGACCTTAGAAAACAGGGACATGCTACTGTAGGTATCCCTTTCATGTAACCTTAGTTATAATCCTCTACCCAATTAACACCTCAGTGAAACTGACAATAAAGCTATGTCAACACCACTGTTACATCCTCTCCTGTTACATAAGCCAAACATGGCTGCCAGGGAGTAGCTACACAAAATGAGCCAACTTTGTGGTTAGAATATAATCAGAAAAATTACATTTGATTAAAACTGAATAGCCAAGTTCATTCTATTTATATGAGTGAAACTAAAAATTGCAAAGTTAACAGTTTTTATTCCACTATGAAAACAGAAAAGGGAAATAAAAATAGTCAGTTTTCTCTACAAGAAAACAAAACTGCCTAAACGTAAACAATGACCTGTCAAAATTTGTGTCATTATAACAAGTGGATTTTTCATCATATTTAGAACAGATATAGCATAGTGCACCCGTTATGCACGGACAAATGTGAATATTGGCACAGCATAACTTATCGAACATATAAAAAGTGTAGAAAGGTAAGAACTAAAACTGTTTCAGATGTATAGGTATATATATTAATACAGGAGATTATAACCCACATTTCACACAGGAAACTGGATTTTTTTTTGTCTTAGACAGAAGTTGCATGTCCCTGTTTTCTAAGGTCTATGCCTGTACTAAGAAAATGTGAGTGAACACTTAGCACAGGCTAAGGTATTTGACTTCTTAGCCTGTGTAAGCAGCTGTATATGAATGCTACTAATGACTAGTATGTATTCATGAAACCATTGGTGATTATCAGACAAGACCTCAGCACACCAAGATGGTTTGTCATCATGATCGAAGCACTGTAGGCAGTAATAAGAAGGCATGCTATTCATAGCCAAATCACATATAGACTAAATAAATTACCAAAAAATCCTTTTTCAAAAGTAAAGGTAAGATTGCAAATGTAAATGTAGTTTGAAGTGAAATTACAAACGTATTAATTGCATTTTGATTTGTAATTTTCATTTCTTCTTTTCTGTTTGATATCTATATTAATTGTGAAATCGTGGTATCGGCTGGTATCTAGTGTAATAAATAGACAAGGGATGAAGGCTCCAGCGAGCTCATATTTTTTTAAACTGGAAAAAACAGACGGATAGAGTGAAAAATACAATCTATAAAAAAATACCAGGTTGAAGAATATTAGTTGCTCTTTCAAATTTCTCCAAAGCCTTACCTATATTTTACCTATATCTGCAGAATAAATCAAGAAAACTACACAAATTGACTCTATTTCTGAATAATTAACGGTTGGGCCGAACACACTGCACAGTTGGAGGTAAAGAACCAATCACAAGACTGGTTACGAACCAGTTGAGCAATGCTAACCGAATCGTAACTTTGATGTGGTTCTGACTTCGTAACCATTCTTATGATTGGTTGTTGACAAATGCCGTTCTTACAAGGCAGCAGCTTCACGCGTTAATGTCTAGGCAAGTTAGGTAGCACTCATTGTTAGGCAGATTTCAGCTATGCATTTCAGACTGTTTGTATGGTCCCAACAGCGTGCCCCCCCCTGTTTTGCCAAATAAACGTGTGTTCTTATCTCTTTATCTGTTGTGTCATAAATGAATTGTCATTGTGTTTTTTAAAATAGCGTGTGTTTAAAAACGACATGTGTGTTTTAAAGGTGTGTGTATATTAAAATTATGTGTGTGTTTAAAATGATATGTGTATTTTAAAATAATGTGTGTCTAAAATGACGTGTGTGTTTTTAAAAATGATGTGTGTGAGGTCGAATGAAAATTTTGTGTGTGTAAAAACAAACAAGCAGCCTATCGGCTGAGATAGCTCCGCTGTTAGCAATGCACATTTCAATTAAAGAACAGAAGATATCATTAGAAAATGAACAATATGGATAGTATCAAAGCAACAGGACTAGCTGTTTTCAACAAGAATTCAAAAATATCACTTTTCAGCAAAAATAATCATCAAAATTAGATAATTGAAGATATCACCACGAAATTAACAAGAAGAATTCGAAAATATCACTTTTACCAAAAATGACAAAAAAAGATATCATCATAAAATAAACAAAATTCAAGAGAGGTCTACCTGTAGTACCTATATATATAATAGCAAACAATCAGACTTGCATTTTTTAACAAGAAGTCGAAAATATCACTTTTTACCAAAAATTACAAAAATATTCACTAAAATTAGAGAATTAAAGATATCGTCATGAAATGAACAAATCTGAGAGAGGATCACATGTAGTACCTATATATGTAATATCAAAGCAATTGAACTTGCAGTTTTTAACAAGAAGTCAAAAATATCACTTTTTACCAAAAATAATAAAAATATTCATCAAAATTAGAGAATTAAATATATCATTACAAAATGAACAAATCTGGGAGAGGTCCACATGTAGTACCTATATACCGGTAAGTAATATCAAAGCAATTGGACTTGCGGTTTTTAACAAGAAGTCGAAAATATCACTTTTTACCAAAAATGACAAAAATATTCACCAAAATTAGAGAATTGAAGATCTCATCATGAAATGAACACATCTGAGAGAGGTCTACCCAAGGTACATATACACCAAGTACCAAAGCATTCAGGCTTGTAGTTTTCAAGAAGAAGTCAAAAAAGTAAAACATTGACACAGACGACGGACGATGTAATAAATAACGTATTTATTTTATTATCACGTGTGCGCCAGCTGACTGGCCCATGGTGCCGAATACTGGTCTATCATTCAAAAATAGCGCCTCCTACAGGCGTAAATAAATGCATGCGTTTTTTTTTTCTTTTTACACACACAAAATTTGTATTTGACCTCACACACGTCATTTTAAAAAACACACATTATTTTAAAATACACATGTCATTTTGAACACACTTCATTTTAATATATACATTATTTAAAACACACACGTTTTTAAACACACGCCATTTTTAAAAACACACATGTCATTTTCAAACACACATCATTTTTAAAACACACACGTCATTTTTTAAACATACATAATTTTTAAACCACACGTCTTTTTAAACACACAACTAATTTTAAAATACACACGTCATTTTAATACACACATAATTTTTAAAACACACACGTCATTTTTTAAACATACATAATTTTTAAAACACACACGTCTTTTTAAACACACAACTAATTCTAAAATACACACTTCATTTGACAGGGATCGAGAAGATGTACCTACACTTTATGCAATTTTTGTTTTAATTATGCTAATTTATTCATGGCGTAGCAGTTTCTGTGCTCATGAATATTCATTAATTTGTGGGTCAATACATTCTAAAAGGGGCGATATATTATTTTTGGGGGAAGAGTTAGAAAGGGGGATTAGCAATCCTTAGGGGGTCAATACAAATGAAGGGGCCTATTTGGAGAACAGCATTGCTCCTCTAGTCTGTTGTTGCACATGACTTGCAGCTGTCAATTGTCTTCATACTTTGACGACTCCTCAGCTTCGTCTGGCTTCCATGTGAGGTAGTATTATTGTGTTCTGTTTTTTCTGACTTGATATATAGAAGTTGCTGTTTATAACATCTTTCATATCTTGTCTTGTAGGAGTGTCCAGTCTGTGATTTGAACTTGCAATCTTTGTGTTCCCAACGCACTGTCTTGTCCACTGTACCACGAGTGTCTTCACACAAGCAATGGGATTTAAGTCCTATTTATAGGAGCACTGTTCTCACTAGCATTCAAAAATACTAGATTCGAACCAGCAATCTCTCACATTGGTGGCATTGTACATATCCACTGAATCATGTGGGTAGTCATGCAAATAAATGATTTGTTATTTAGCTTTATTACAAATTCCTGTTTGCGAGCAAAGACTGGCAGGCAGGGGAATTGAACATGGGTCCTCATGATCACTATGTATAGAACTGACCCACAAGACCACAATGGATTGACTGGTTGTGTTTGCATTTGATGAGACTATATAGTGTGTGTATATATAACAATACAACTTATTTCTATTATTGAGTTACAATTGTCCAAAAAATTGTATACCACGCCACGACGTTGGTCGTTAAGTGGTGTTCATTTTTCCAACTACACCAATGTACCGATGAGTTGAACGGGAAAGCCAAAACGATTGCTGGTTTCTGATTGCTTCGGTTCTGGCGAGTGTGTATCTAGTGTGATTCGAACCCATGTCGTTTGTATTGTGCGTTTTTTTATTTCCCATGTTGGCTACGCCGTAATATGCAACCACTTCCCTGTTTTATTGTGATTTTGAGAGTGTTTAATGATGTCTGCATCACCCGTCACGCCATGACTCAGTTTCAACCACACGGCCATTTTGCAACAAAGTGCGTGACCCTTGGCGTGACCCGACTGACTATATGATCGTTCTGTTCAACAGTTAAGCTAGGATTTATTACCGTTATTATCATTATATTGTCACATGATTTGTTTTACCTTATGTGTATGGTCTTAAGTATCTTTATTGTAATTTGTATATATCAATTTGTATATACTGAGGAAACGACCCCAATTGAAGGTCATGTATTTTGTGACGTCACCAATTCGTGTGTAGGTATGGCTTCTAGAACCGTGCAGTGGCAGATCCAGAGGGGGGGGGGGGGCAGGGGGCCATGGCCCCTTCCAAACACATGACGATTCGTATCTGGATTATGCATAGCTTCTCTGCGATTTACGCTCCATATATCTTAAGGGAAGCTTGGACCCCCCCCCCCCCAATGCATTTTGCTGGATCCGCCACTGCGTCATTTTAATATACACGTTATTTAAAATACACACATCATTTATTAATGCACATACATTTAATGCAAATAGATATACACATCAATCATTTTTAAACACACAAGTCGTTTTAAAACACACACCTTTAAAACGCACAGTTGTGCCGTTTTGAAAATGCATACATCATTTTAAAACACACACGCCACGTCCTCCAATACGTACGTAATTTTGAATTATTAGTACGTTTTATTCAAGTATACACAAAATAATAAATTTACATTCCGTGCCTCGTACGATTGCTCGACATATATTCACTGCAAAGTTGTCTATGAATAATTAATGAATAAACGAACAAACATACTTACTTACTACATCGAAAATTCTACTCTACATACAAAACAATCCAAACTATCTTCTCACACTGCCACCACAGGAAGAATCAGTTTGTCAAATTTCTTATATTGTTATGTTGGCGATCGCCGTTGTGTCTGCGGAAGTACTATGAAAGATTGCATGATTGGAATGAAAAGTCTTTTGATCAGTAAAATAATTTTAGAAAGGTGAAAACTAGAGTGACTGTGAAATAAAGGTTGGTTTTAAATATTAAATATCATGGAGTCTGGATGTAATAATGAAAGGAAATTGAACTGGTATGAAAGGGCAGTAAATGTAGCCAGAATGCACCAATGGGACAGCGCTTCCGGTGACGACACAACGGCCAGAATGCAATGTCAGAATCCGGGGTCAAAATACGTCACACTACATCCGTCCAGGCGGTTGCAAAGTGTCAACAACTATGGATGCGGTAAAAGACCTGATTTGCAGTTTGCGTGAATGACCGGGGAGAAAAAATTTGTGCAAATTCTGTGCTTCAGTAACAGTATTTGCTGCTGTTTTGTGCAATGGAAATTAATACAAGAAATGCTGCCAAAAGACATTTACATTCCCTTGCATTACACAACAATCTTTGTGCTGAGGCAGTGACGATTCACATCCATCACAAGTTCTCTTGTTGTAAGCTGTAATTTCCCAAATAAATTTCATTAAAGCTACAATGTAATAATGTACGTGTTTCACTTCCAACAGTCAATCATTATTCGCACACCATTTTGGAATATACTAAGGTACTATGTAATCATGTAATAAGAATCATTATTGAAACCGTATCCCGAGGTGGGATCTTAGTTGAAAATACAATAAAGTAATACAAAAAGATAGCAAAAAAACCACAAGACATTCATGGACAATTGAAAAGAAGAAAAAAAATTAAATTATTTGGTGGTTGGTTGAGGCATCTGGCATTTTAAGATTTTTCTTGTCGTAATTTGAAACAAGTGTGGATGAATTTTCGTAGTTCAATGATTGTTTTGTCATTTTTACTTTTCAGTATATTTGTAAGTTTTTCGTCATCCGTCCCCAAGTTGCTTATATTGTATTTAATATTGTTGATCATGATTTCTCGTTCCTTCTTGTATAAATTACAATTGAGAAAATGTTTTTCGTTTTCAATTTCCTGTTTGTCACAAACTGGGCAAATTCGGTCCTCCGCTAAAATGTTATTATATCTGCCCCTTTCGATTTGAAGGGTATGAGCACTTATTCTGAGTTTTGTCATAGCTGCTCTATGATTTGGATTTTTGATTGTGGTGAGATATTTTTCATATGCAAATTCTGTTTTAATTTTCCTATAGGTTCGTAACTTGTTTTTGTGGTTTTTACCGTTATTGTCATCGTGTAATGTTTCTGTGCTATGTATTTCAAAGGATTGTTCTAGTTTGCGCGTTACTGTTTCAGTGATTTGTTTGTCATCAAGAGATTTATGGTTTTCCCATGTACTATGGAAAAACCATGTACTATTTATGGTTTTATGTACTATAAAGGGAAACAGGGAATGACCACTTATTATTCCTAAGAGGAGAAAATTTGTAAACCCCCTATATATATATATATATGTATATATATATATTATATAAAATTAAATTAAAAAAAAAAATGTGACTCAATCTTTAAGAGAAAAATTTTAGGCCCCTTCAGCGTTGTTAAAATGTCCCTGCCCCGCCCACCTCGTGGCTTTAGAAAATATGCTGACCCCCCTCTGTTTTGCCCCTCAGGAATAATAAATGATCATTCCCTAACGCTTGAATGTGTACAGTGGTGGCGGGGAAGAGTAACAGACCGCCCGGTCGTCCATCGGGAAAATGCGGGGGGGGGGGGTTGCCCCTCAAAATGCAGAAAATAGCATGCCTCGGACCCCGGAGGGGGTACTTGCAAAAAATACTGACAGGGGTGTGTAGCTGGTTGTTTGAAACCCCTACCCCTTATCAGACAGAAATAAACTCAAATTGCCTACCCATTATCAGACAAACTGTGGATATTTGACACCCCTTTCCAGGGAAAAGCAGGTGGACTCCCGGGGATGGACTTTGACGATCGAAATGCAGTTACAGAAAGAAAAAAACAGCTTCATTCTCCTGATTGTTGGATCACAGTCTTTGGAAAATATGGACCCCTTTTCAGACAGAAATAATGAAAAAGGGATAATCCTTTTCAGACAGACAGTGTAAAATAACATACCCCTTTTCGGACAGAAGCAGTGAATTTGGGACCCCTTTTGGCGGCACATATACATGTAGTACTTCAATGTGCGTAACCCCCCCCCCCCCCAAGTAAGGTCGCGCCTTCGGCGCTAGGTCCCATGTAAGATTTCGTACTGCCTCCTCTGTTGAAGGAAAGCTGACGATCGTTATTTACAAATTGTTATATATACAGTATGTGTCTTTCACTGTACAAAAGTTCAATATTTGCTCGAAGCTGATTTAAAAATATATCACGATTGCTAGAAGTGGTTAGTAGTAACCGTGATTATATTTATTACAAAGAGTTGTTTGTGTGGTGCATTGCCTATGACTTATGCAAATATCACCGTACACTTACGTTACTAAGCTGAGTGCGGACAAAATATTTAATTTGCATACTGAATAAGCTGTTTTAGATAAAAAAAAAAAAAAGGTTAGTGATGTACCGTCACCCACTCTCGCTGAAGTCGCTCAATTTTGTCAGTTTCTAGGAGGTCTATGTTCACGGAATAACATACCTCGTATCAGATACTTGTCTGATCGAAAATGTGTACATTTGACAACAAATATTTATTTATTTATCAGAGACTGAATACGAAGAAACGTTTTATTGCAATTTTACGTACGCTTACTAGAAACTAATTTTCGACCATTCACGTAACGACGCACAATTTTTTACATCGAAATTGGCTAAAACATTACGTCTTATAGATGTTCATCTGAACCTCTGATATTTGGTAATAACAATATCACGAACACGTTCGACGAAGTTTGAAGAACTATATCTCCGGAACTATGAGGTACATGCAAATTCCGAAACACGAATAGTAATAAAAATGAATAAAAATTGTTTAGAGGTTTACGTCAATTTCCGTAACCTAATCTACTAAGTCAATGTTAAATAAGAAAAGCATTCTATAGTTTGTAAATTGTAAATTTAAATATTGTCATGGCATGTACTCACGGGGTTTGTAAATTGTAATATTGTCATAGCATGGACTCACGGGGTTTGTAAATTGTAATATTGTCATAGCATGGACTCACAGGGTTTGTAAATTGTAATATTGTCATGGCATGTACTCACGGGGTTTGTAAATTGTAATATTGTCATAGCATGTACTCACGGGGTTTGTAAATTGTAATATTGTCATAGCATGGACTCACGGGGTTTGTAAATTGTAATATTGTCATAGCATGGACTCACAGGGTTTGTAAATTGTAATATTGTCATAGCATGGACTCACGGGGTTTGTAAATTGTAATATTGTCATAGCATGGACTCACGGGGTTTGTAAATTGTAATATTGTCATAGCATGTACTCACGGGGTTTGTAAATTGTAATATTGTCATAGCATGGACTCACGGGGTTTGTAAATTGTAATAATGTCATAGCATGTACTCACGGGGTTTGTAAATTGTAATATTGTCATAGCATGGACTCACCGGGTTTGTAAATTGTAATATTGTCATAGCATGGACTCACGGGGTTTGTAAATTGTAATATTGTCATAGCATGTACTCACGGGGTTTGTAAATTGTATTATTGTCATAGCGTGGACTCACGGGGTTTGTAAATTGTAATATTGTCATAGCATGGACTCACGGGGTTTGTAAATTGTAATATTGTCATAGCATGGACTCACAGGGTTTGTAAATTGTAATATTGTCATAGCGTGGACTCACGGGGATTGTAAATTGTAGGTGCGTGGTCGTGGAGTAAGATGCCTGACGGAGAATCCCAAAATAACACAATTGTTACTAAAGTTATGATCACTGACTATTAGCCTAATGTTTCCTATTTTCACCTCTCTACTTCATAATTTTCATTCGTGGTATGAGTTCGACAGTTTATATGTTCTTTTTTTGCCTTTTGGTTGCAAATGTCTCTGTTTTGGAGACAATCTTATGATAGTAGTTTATTGTATTCTATTCATACCAAAAGATTCTTCTGCTTTTTTTCCCTCAGCTGTCGCGCCATTAAACTTATATTTCAAAATAAAGGTATTCTCTATTTTAGGCGTGTGTATATATGAAAATTACGTTAATTCGGGTATCCACTGTAGTGATAATGAATAAAGCTATCATACAAGCTAAAAAAACAGTGTTTCGAATCAACGCGCCCGTCAGTTCAGTATGAGCTGCTCGCGATTTTGTTTTTGGTTTCTGCCTAAAAATAAAAGAAAAACAGCCTTTAAAATGCTATACATCGTACATTGCAGGGCAGCTATATATTAGAAGCGAAATTCATTGTATTGTAATTTAATGTTTTTTGTTCAGCTGATGTTGAGAGAGAGATGATGTTGAGATGACATGGTCTTTTTTTACTCATCAATTTTGAGGTAAGTTATATATTTTTTGTCGACATGGCAGATATTTTTAAAGGTGAACAACTCTGTTGTTGCTAATATATTGTATATACCTCCTACTCAATTATGCAGGTAATTTTCCTCAATATATTTATTTATATGTAAATTTGATATCATGTTACAAAGCAACTTTTCACTGAGAGTTACTTTAGTTGTCTACACTGATATACCATATTCATAATCATGTATATATGATTATACATGCATATAACCAGAGTATTTCTAGAACGTACACTCACAAACTCATGACAGCGTCGTTGTTACAAAACTCAACAAAATACGTTCAGCATGACGACTTTCCTGTATCGTTGCATTACAGTTCCGGTATAGAGAGACTGTGGTTGCATGGATTATGCATGGACTATGCATGCCAGGCACACCCATATCTAATTTGGGACAGATGTTATATATTAGTATAATTAGATTAGATAAACACTTTAGTTTTGTGTGTGAATTTAATGGAGTACCATAGTTCATTAACCCCCCCCCCCCCCATGCGTATAGTAGAGGATTACACCGTTACTAGACTCGCGAGATAATGCTGGCGTGCATTTACAATCCTCTGACCCAGGCTCACCGCTATTATGTATTATTTCAACCCGATCTTGGTTGCTCAAAGTTGAAAAAACAGTATTTGTGGCATTTTGTTGCAGGTAATTTCCATACAATGGGTTTTTCGACCTCCAAGGTCATCGACCAGCATTGTTATCAACACAAACGTTTCGCCGTACATATAAAACAAGGACAGCGCCGTGTTCCCTGGCGTCTTCACAACCACCTCCATACACCAATCATAACTAATTATATCAAAAAATAGAACATTGATTTGATAATAACAATGAGAATGAGTTTGTTGAAGTAAGATGTTAATACTTACATATACTGTATAATGAAGGTTGTTGTAGAAACTGATTGGTGAATTCAGGTACATTTCAACGCTTTCCACGTCACCCCTATTTAAAAATCGATCGCCAGTCCGTTCTCCATAGTGGTAGAAAAGTTTACGATAAACTGCCAAAGAGTCCAGCGAACAAAGAAGAAGTACAACAGAGATCAGTAATACTTTCATTTTCTCGACAATAAATTTATCGTAAAAACTAAAACGCCTAGTCTGAAGAATTTGCTGTGATCAACCTTGGATGTGTTCACTGTTATCTACACGAAGTCAGATTAAAGTGATCAGTCTTATCAGACCAAACCACTAGTCTATGTACCGGTGGAGTGAAACCGCATAGACAAACCATTTTGTGGATTTAATACACCATCACTTTAATATATCTCATGTTCCACTTCCCCAGCCACACATCTTTTCACGTCTCTTCAAAATTATGAGTGTACTTAATGTTATCAACAATGAATATGATGAAAGTGGGCAAGCTAAATTTCCCCACGGTAAATGGTTTAGCCTAAGACTGGCCTATCGATTGGTAAACAGATTGATATGTGTGAAAACACAGTGACCTAGAATCATCTGTAAGGAATGATGATGGTGGGTGTCAGCAAATGAATCATGAAGCGGTGACTGTGAAAGCGCAAGTTAATGATCACTTCAAACTATTAAAAGAAAAGTTACGTGGTCAATCTAAGTTAATCGGAAATAATAATATCCCGCTGTCGTTTCATGCGTAGTCCCTTGTTGAGGAAGTATACTTAGTAAATAAACAACTAAAAATCATATGTTGTGGTGTAATACCCAGTAGCGGATGTTTGGTTTAGCGGGCACCTTTGAAATGACGTCATTCTACCGTGGGTTATACAGCACGTGACTGGAAAATCCAAGTATTGGGAACTTCATGGCGTAACATTTACATCTAGGGGAGGGGATAGATTCTCAAATATTGGATAAAAATACTGACTGAAATAGCATGTTTCTTTGTTCCTTCAAAAGAGAATGTGGCTGAGCAGGGCAACACATCGCAACATGTTGTCCATCTTCTACCTGATTTGTTTTACAGAGAAGACATCCCTTTGGTGGCAATTGAATATGGCGTTCTGTTTCAATCCTCAGTAGATAGTTACTTGGACGTAGTTTAATAAGGAATACCCATTTGTTTAATGTTTGCAAGTTATACTTTAAACATTTTTTTTGAGTTAATATGGTCTTAGTTTTTACCGTTATTTTTCTTCTATCGTGTATTTAATTTTCATTGTACTGAAAATTCATATTTTAGTTTTTTATAAATGTTTTCAATTCAACTTTCTCAACTCACCATACCTGTCTCAATGTAACTTTACCGTACGTATCCACTCACCATACCTGTCTCAATGTAACATTACTGTACGTATCCACTCACCATACCTGTTTCAATGTAACATTACCGTACGTATCCACTCACCATACCTGTCTAAAGGTAACTTTACCGTACGTATCCACTCACCATACCTGTCTCAATGTAACATTACCGTACATATCCACTCAGCATAACTGTCTCAATGTAACATTACCGTACGTATCCATTCACCATACCTGTCTCAATCTCACATTACAGTACGTATCCACTCACTATACCTGTCTCAATGTAACGTTACCGTACGTATCCACTCACCATACCTGTCTCAATGTAACATTACCGTACGTATCCATTCACCATACCTCTCTCAATGTCACATTACCGTACGTATCCATTCACCATACCTGTTTAAATGTAACATTACCGTACGTATCCACTCACCATACCTGTCTAAATGTAACATTACCGTACGTATCCACTCACCATACCTGTCTCAATGTCACATTACCGTATGTATCCACTCACCATACCTGTCTCAATGTAACATTACCGTACATATCCACTCACCATACCTGCCTCAATGTCACATTACCGTACGTATCCACTCACCATACCTGTCTCAATGTAACATTACCGTACGTATCCTTTCACCATACCTGTCTCAATGTCACATTACCGTACGTATCCACTCACCATACCTGTCTCAATGTAACATTACCGTACGTATCCATTCACCATACCTGTCTCAATGTCACATTACCGTACGTATCCACTCACCATACCTGTCTCAATGTAACATTACCGTACGTATCCACTCACCATACCTCTCTCAATGTATCATTACCGCACATATCCACTCACCATACCTGTCTAAATGTAACGTTACCGTACGTATCCACTCACCATACCTGTCTCAATGTAACTTTACCGTACGTATCCACTCACCATACCTGTCTAAATGTAACGTTACCGTACGTATCCACCCACCATACCTGTCTCAATGTAATATTACCGTACGTATCCACTCACCATACCTCTCTCAATGTAACATTACCGTACGTATCCACTCACCATATCTCTCTCAATGTAACATTACGGTACATATCCACTCACCATACCTCTCTCAATGTAACATTACCGTACATATCCACTCACCATACCTGTTTCAATCTCACATTACTGTACGTATCCACTCACCATACCTCTCTCAATGTAACATAACCGTACATATCCACTCACCATACCTGTCTCAATTTAACATTACCGTACGTATCCACTCACCATACCTGTCTCAATGTAACTTTACCGTACATATCCATTCACCATACCTGTCTAAATGTAACATTACCGTACGTATCCACTCACCATATCTCTCTCAATGTAACATTACGGTACATATCCACTCACCACACCTCTCTCAATGTAACATTACCGTACGTATCCACTCACCATACCTGTCTCAATCTCACATTACTGTACGTATCCACTCACCATACCTCTCTCAATGTAACATAACCGCACATATCCACTCACCATACCTGTCTCAGTGTAACATTACCGTACGTATCCACTCACCATACCTGTCTCAATGTAACTTTACCGTACATATCCATTCACCATACCTGTCTAAATGTAACGTTACCGTACATATCCACTCACCATACCTGTCTCAATGTAACTTTACCGTACGTATCCACTCACCATACCTGTCTAAATGTAATGTTACCGTACGTATCCACCCACCATACCTGTCTCAATGTAATATTACCGTACGTATCCACTCACCATACCTCTCTCAATGTAACATTACCGTACGTATCCACTCAACATATCTCTCTCAATGTAACATTACGGTACATATCCACTCACCATACCTCTCTCAATGTAACATTACAGTATGTATCTACTCACCATACCTGTCTCAATCTCACATTACTGTACGTATCCACTCACCATACCTCTCTCAATGTAACATAACCGTACATATCCACTCACCATACCTGTCTCAATTTAACATTACTGTACGTATCCACTCACCATACCTGTCTCTATCTCACATTACCGTATGTATCCACTCGCAATACCTGTCTCAATCTCACATTACCGTACTATCCACTCACCATACCTCTCTCAATGTAACATTACGGTACGTATCCACTCACCATACCTGTCTAAATGTCACATTACCGTACGTATCCATTCACCATACCTCTCTCAATGTCACATTACCGTACGTATCCATTCACCATACCTGTTTAAATGTAACATTACCGTACGTATCCACTCACCATACCTGTCTAAATGTAACATTACCGTACGTATCCACTCACCATACCTGTCTAAATGTAACATTACCGTACGTATCCATTCACCATACCTGTCTCAATGTCACATTACCGTATGTATCCACTCACCATACCTGTCTCAATGTAACATTACCGTACATATCCACTCACCATACTTGCCTCAATGTCACATTACCGTACGTATCCACTCACCATACCTGTCTCAATGTAACAATACCGTACGTATCCATTCACCATACCTGTCTCAATGTCACATTACCGTACGTATCCACTCACCATACCTGTCTCAATGTAACATTAAAGTACGTATCCATTCACCATACCTGTCTCAATGTCACATTACCGTACGTATCCACTCACCATACCTGTCTCAATGTAACATTACCGTACGTATCCACTCACCATACCTCTCTCAATGTATCATTACCGCACATATCCACTCACCATACCTGTCTAAATGTAACGTTACCGTACGTATCCACTCACCATACCTGTCTCAATGTAACTTTACCGTACATATCCACTCACCATACCTGTCTCAATGTAACATTACCGTACGTATCCACTCACCATACCTCTCTCAATATATCATTACCGCACATATCCACTCACCATACCTGTCTAAATGTAACGTTACCGTACGTATCCACTCACCATACCTGTCTCAATGTAACTTTACCGTACGTATCCACTCACCATACCTGTCTAAATGTAACGTTACCGTACGTATCCACCCACCATATCTGTCTCAATGTAATATTACCGTACGTATCCACTCACCATACCTCTCTCAATGTAACATTACCGTACGTATCCACTCACCATATCTCTCTCAATGTAACATTACGGTACATATCCACTCACCATACCTCTCTCAATGTAACATTACCGTACGTATCCACTCACCATACCTGTTTCAATCTCACATTACTGTACGTATCCACTCACCATACCTCTCTCAATGTAACATAACCGTACATATCCACTCACCATACCTGTCTCAATTTAACATTACCGTACGTATCCACTCACCATACCTGTCTCAATGTAACTTTACCGTACATATCCATTCACCATACCTGTCTAAATGTAACATTACCGTACGTATCCACTCACCATATCTCTCTCAATGTAACATTACGGTACATATCCACTCACCACACCTCTCTCAATGTAACATTACCGTACGTATCCACTCACCATACCTGTCTCAATCTCACATTACTGTACGTATCCACTCACCATACCTCTCTCAATGTAACATAACCGCACATATCCACTCACCATACCTGTCTCAGTGTAACATTACCGTACGTATCCACTCACCATACCTGTCTCAATGTAACTTTACCGTACATATCCATTCACCATACCTGTCTAAATGTAACGTTACCGTACATATCCACTCACCATACCTGTCTCAATGTAACTTTACCGTACGTATCCACTCACCATACCTGTCTAAATGTAATGTTACCGTACGTATCCACCCACCATACCTGTCTCAATGTAATATTACCGTACGTATCCACTCACCATACCTCTCTCAATGTAACATTACCGTACGTATCCACTCACCATATCTCTCTCAATGTAACATTACGGTACATATCCACTCACCATACCTCTCTCAATGTAACATTACAGTATGTATCTACTCACCATACCTGTCTCAATCTCACATTACTGTACGTATCCACTCACCATACCTCTCTCAATGTAACATAACCGTACATATCCACTCACCATACCTGTCTCAATTTAACATTACTGTACATATCCACTCACCATACCTGTCTCTATCTCACATTACCGTATGTATCCACTCACAATACCTGTCTCAATCTCACATTACCGTACTATCCACTCACCATACCTCTCTCAATGTAACATTACGGTACGTATCCACTCACCATACCTGTCTAAATGTCACATTACCGTACGTATCCATTCACCATACCTCTCTCAATGTCACATTACCGTACGTATCCATTCACCATACCTGTTTAAATGTAACATTACCGTACGTATCCACTCACCATACCTGGCTAAATGTAACATTACCGTACGTATCCACTCACCATACCTGTCTAAATGTAACATTACCGTACGTATCCATTCACCATACCTGTCTCAATGTCACATTACCGTATGTATCCACTCACCATACCTGTCTCAATGTAACATTACCGTACATATCCACTCACCATACCTGCCTCAATGTCACATTACCGTACGTATCCACTCACCATACCTGTCTCAATGTAACATTACCGTACGTATCCATTCACCATACCTCTCTCAATGTATCATTACCGCACATATCCACTCACCATACCTGTCTAAATGTAACGTTACCGTACGTATCCACTCACCATACCTGTCTCAATGTAACTTTACCGTACGTATCCACTCACCATACCTGTCTAAATGTAACGTTACCGTACATATCCACCCACCATACCTGTCTCAATGTAACATTACCGTACGTATCCACTCACCATATCTCTCTCAATGTAACATTACGGTACATATCCACTCACCATACCTCTCTCAATGTAACATTACCGTACGTATCCACTCACCATACCTGTCTCAATCTCACATTACTGTACGTATCCACTCTCCATACCTCTCTCAATGTAACATTACCGTACGTATCCATTCACCATACCTCTCTCAATGTATCATTACTGCACATATCCACTCACCATACCTGTCTAAATGTAACGTTACCGTACGTATCCACTCACCATACCTGTCTCAATGTAACTTTACCGTACGTATCCACTCACCATACCTGTCTAAATGTAACGTTACCGTACATATCCACCCACCATACCTGTCTCAATGTAACATTACCGTACGTATCCACTCACCATATCTCTCTCAATGTAACATTACGGTACATATCCACTCACCATACCTCTCTCAATGTAACATTACCGTACGTATCCACTCACCATACCTGTCTCAATCTCACATTACTGTACGTATCCACTCTCCATACCTCTCTCAATGTAACATAACCGCACATATCCACTCACCATACCTGTCTCAGTGTAACATTACCGTACGTATCCACTCACCATACCTGTCTCAATGTAACTTTACCGTACATATCCATTCACCATACCTGTCTAAATGTAACGTTACCGTACATATCCACTCACCATACCTGTCTCAATGTAACTTTACCGTACGTATCCACTCACCATACCTGTCTAAATGTAATGCTACCGTACGTATCCACCCACCATACCTGTCTCAATGTAATATTACCGTACGTATCCACTCACCATACCTCTCTCAATGTAACATTACCGTATGTATCCACTCACCATATCTCTCTCAATGTAACATTACGGTACATATCCACTCACCATACCTCTCTCAATGTAACATTACAGTATGTATCTACTCACCATACCTGTCTCAATCTCACATTACTGTACGTATCCACTCACCATACCTCTCTCAATGTAACATAACCGTACATATCCACTCACCATACCTGTCTCAATTTAACATTACTGTACGTATCCACTCACCATACCTGTCTCTATCTCACATTACCGTATGTATCCACTCACAATACCTGTCTCAATCTCACATTACCTTACTATCCACTCACCATACCTCTCTCAATGTAACATTACGGTACGTATCCACTCACCATACCTGTCTAAATGTCACATTACCGTACGTATCCACTCACCATACCTCTCTCAATGTAACATTATGGTACATATCCACTCACCATACCTGTCTCAATGTAACATTACCATACGTATCCACTCACCATACCTGTCTCAATGTAACATTACCATACGTATCCACTCACCATACTGCTCTCAATGTAACATTACCGTACCTATCCACTCACCATACCTGTATAAATGTAACTTTACCGTACATATCTACTCACCATACCCCTCTCAATGTAACATTAGCGTATGTATCCATTCACCATATCTGTCTCAATGTCACATTACCGTACGTATCCACTCACCATACCTCTCTCAATGTAACATTACGGTACATATCCACTCACCATACCTCTCTCAATGTAACATTACCGTACGTATCCACTCACCATACCTGTCTCAATCTCACATTACCGTACGTATCCTTTCACAATACCTGTCTCAATCTCACATTACCATACTATCCACTCACCATACCTGTCTCAATGTAACATTACCGTATGTATCCATTCACCATACCTGTCTCAATGTCACATTACCGCATGTATCCACTCACCATACCTGTCTCAATGTAACATTACCGTACGTATCCACTCACCATACCTGCCTCAATGTCACATTACCGTACGTATCCACTCACCATACCTGTCTCAATGTAACATTACCGTACGTATCCATTCACCATACCTGTCTCAATGTCACATTAACGTACGTATCCACTCACCATACCTGTCTCAATGTAACATTACCGTACGTATCCACTCACCATACCTCTTTCAATGTATCATTACCGCACATATCCACTCACCATACCTGTCTCAGTGTAACATTACCGTACGTATCCACTCACCGTACCTGTCTCAATGTAACTTTACCATACATATCCATTCACCATACCCTTCTAAATGTAATATTACCGTACATATCCACTCACCATACCTCTCTCAATGTAACATTACCGTACGTATCCACTCACCATATCTATCTCAATGTAACATTACGGTACATATCCACTCACCATACCTCTCTCAATGTAACATTACCGTACGTATCCACTCACCATACCTGTCTCAATCTCACATTACTGTACGTATCCACTCACCATACCTCTCTCAATGTAACATAACCGTACATATCCACTCACCATACCTGTCTCAATATAACATTACCGTACCTATCCACTCACCATACCTGTCTAAATGTAACGTTACCGTACGTATCCACTCACCATACCTGTCTCAATGTAACATTACCGTACGTATCCACTCACCATATCTCTCTCAATGTAACATTACGGTACATATCCACTCACCATACCTCTCTCAATGTAACATTACCGTACGTATCCACTCACCATACCTGTCTCAATCTCACATTACTGTACGTATCCACTCACCATACCTCTCTCAATGTAACATAACCACACATATCCACTCACCATACCTGTCTCAGTGTAAAATTACCGTACGTATCCACTCACCATACCTGTCTCAATGTAACTTTACCGTACATATCCATTCACCATACCTGTCTAAATGTAACGTTACCGTACGTATCCACTCACCATACCTGTCTCAATGTAACTTTACCGTATGTATCCACTCACCATACCTGTCTAAATGTAACGTTACCGTACGTATCCACCCACCATACCTGTCTCAATGTAATATTACCATAAGTATCCACTCACCATACCTCTCTCAATGTAACATTACCGTACGTATCCACTCACCATACCTGTCTCAATCTCACATTACTGTACGTATCCACTCACCATACCTCTCTCAATGTAACATAACCACACATATCCACTCACCATACCTGTCTCAGTGTAAAATTACCGTACGTATCCACTCACCATACCTGTCTCAATGTAACTTTACCGTACATATCCATTCACCATACCTGTCTAAATGTAACGTTACCGTATGTATCCACTCACCATACGTGTCTCAATGTAACTTTACCGTACTATCCACTCACCATACCTGTCTAAATGTAACGTTACCGTACGTATCCTCCCACCATACCTGTCTCAATGTAATATTACCGTAAGTATCCACTCACCATACCTCTCTCAATGTAACATTACCGTACGTATCCACTCACCATATCTCTCTCAATGTAACATTACGGTACATATCCACTCACCATACCTCTCTCAATGTAAAATTACCGTACGTATCCACTCACCATACCTGTCTCAATCTCACATTACTGTACGTATCCACTCACCATACCTCTCTCAATGTAACATAACCACACATATCCACTCACCATACCTGTCTCAGTGTAAAATTACCGTACTTATCCACTCACCATACATGTCTCAATGTAACTTTACCGTACGTATCCACTCACCATACCTGTCTCAATCTCACATTACTGTACGTATCCACTCACCATACCTCTCTCAATGTAACATAACCGTACATATCCACTCACCATACCTGTCTCAATTTAACATTACCGTACCTATCCACTCACCATACCTGTCTAAATGTAACGTTACCGTACGTATCCACTCACCATACCTGTCTCAATGTAACATTACCATACGTATCCACTCACCATACCTCTCGCAATGTAACATTACTGTACGTATCCACTCACCATACCTCTCTCAATGTAACATTACGGTACATATCCACTCACCATACCTCTCCCAATGTAACATTACCGTACGTATCCACTCACCATACCTGTCTCAATCTCACATTACCGTATGTATCCACTCACAATACCTGTCTCAATCTGACATTACCGCACTATCCACTCACCATACCTCTCTCAATGTAAAATTACGGTACGTATTCGCTCACCATACCTGTCTAAATGTCACATTACCGTACGTATCCACTCACCATACCTCTCTCAATGTAACATTACGGTACATATCCACTCACCATTGCTGTCTCAATGTAACATTACCATACGTATCCACTCACCATACCTGTCTCAATGTAACATTACCATTCGTATCCACTCACCATACTTCTCTCAATGTAACATTACCGTACCTATCCACTCACCATACCTGTATAAATGTAACTTTACCGTATATATCCACTCACCATACCCCTCTCAATGTAACATTAGCGTATGTATCCATTCACCATATCTGTCTCAATGTCACATTACCGTACGTATCCACTCACCATACCTCTCTCAATGTAACATTACGGTACATATCCACTCACCATACCTCTCTCAATGTAACATTACCGTACGTATCCACTCACCATACCTGTCTCAATCTCACATTACCGTACGTATCCTTTCACAATACCTGGCTCAATGTAACATTACCGTACTATCCACTCACCATACCTGTCTCAATGTAACATTACCGTACGTATCCATTCACCATACCTGTCTCAATGTCACATTACCGCATGTATCCACTCACCATACCTGTCTCAATGTAACATTACCGTACGTATCCACTCACCATACCTGCCTCAATGTCACATTACCGTACGTATCCACTCACCATACCTGTCTCAATGTCACATTACCGTACGTATCCATTCACCATACCTGTCTCAATGTCACATTACCGTATGTATCCACTCACCATACCTGTCTCAATGTAACATTACCGTACGTATCCACTCACCATACCTCTCTCAATGTATCATTACCGCACATATCCACTCACCATACCTGTCTCAGTGTAAAATTACCGTACGTATCCACTCACCATACCTGTCTCAATGTAACTTTACCGTACATATCCATTCACCATACCTGTCTAAATGTAACGTTACCGTACGTATCCACTCACCATACCTGTCTCAATGTAACTTTACCGTACGTATCCACTCACCATACCTGTCTAAATGTAACGTTACCATACGTATCCACCCACCATACCTGTCTCAATGTAATATTACCGTAAGTATCCACTCACCATACCTCTCTCAATGTAACATTACCGTACGTATCCACTCACCATACCTGTCTCAATCTCACATTACTGTACGTATCCACTCACCATACCTCTCTCAATGTAACATAACCACACATATCCACTCACCATACCTGTCTCAGTGTAAAATTACCGTACGTATCCACTCACCATACCTGTCTCAATGTAACTTTACCGTACATATCCATTCACCATACCTGTCTAAATGTAACGTTACCGTACGTATCCACTCACCATACCTGTCTCAATGTAACTTTACCGTACGTATCCACTCACCATACCTGTCTAAATGTAACGTTACCGTACGTATCCTCCCACCATACCTGTCTCAATGTAATATTACCGTAAGTATCCACTCACCATACCTCTCTCAATGTAACATTACCGTACGTATCCACTCACCATATCTCTCTCAATGTAACATTACGGTACATATCCACTCACCATACCTCTCTCAATGTAACATTACCGTACGTATCCACTCGCCATACCTGTCTCAATCTCACATTACTGTACGTATCCACTCACCATACCTCTCTCAATGTAACATAACCACACATATCCACTCACCATACCTGTCTCAGTGTAAAATTACCGTACGTATCCACTCACCATACATGTCTCAATGTAACTTTACCGTACGTATCCACTCACCATACCTGTCTCAATCTCACATTACTGTACGTATCCACTCACCATACCTCTCTCAATGTAACATAACCGTACATATCCACTCACCATACCTGTCTCAATTTAACATTACCGTACCTATCCACTCACCATACCTGTCTAAATGTAACGTTACCGTACGTATCCACTCACCATACCTGTCTCAATGTAACATTACCATACGTATCCACTCACCATACCTCTCGCAATGTAACATTACTGTACGTATCCACTCACCATACCTCTCTCAATGTAACATTACGGTACATATCCACTCACCATACCTCTCCCAATGTAACATTACCGTACGTATCCACTCACCATACCTGTCTCAATCTCACATTACCGTATGTATCCACTCACAATACCTGTCTCAATCTGACATTACCGCACTATCCACTCACCATACCTCTCTCAATGTAAAATTACGGTACGTATTCACTCACCATACCTGTCTAAATGTCACATTACCGTACGTATCCACTCACCATACCTCTCTCAATGTAACATTACGGTACATATCCACTCACCATTGCTGTCTCAATGTAACATTACCATACGTATCCACTCACCATACCTGTCTCAATGTAACATTACCATACGTATCCACTCACCATACTTCTCTCAATGTAACATTACCGTACCTATCCACTCACCATACCTGTATAAATGTAACTTTACCGTATATATCCACTCACCATACCCCTCTCAATGTAACATTAGCGTATGTATCCATTCACCATATCTGTCTCAATGTCACATTACCGTACGTATCCACTCACCATACCTCTCTCAATGTAACATTACGGTACATATCCACTCACCATACCTCTCTCAATGTAACATTACCGTACGTATCCACTCACCATACCTGTCTCAATCTCACATTACCGTACGTATCCTTTCACAATACCTGGCTCAATCTCACATTACCGTACTATCCACTCACCATACCTGTCTCAATGTAACATTACTGTACGTATCCATTCACCATACCTGTCTCAATGTCACATTACCGCATGTATCCACTCACCATACCTGTCTCAATGTAACATTACCGTACGTATCCACTCACCATACCTGCCTCAATGTCACATTACCATACGTATCCACTCACCATACCTGTCTCAATGTAACATTACCGTACGTATCCATTCACCATACCTGTCTCAATGTCACATTACCGTATGTATCCACTCACCATACCTGTCTCAATGTAACATTACCGTACGTATCCACTCACCATACCTCTCTCAATGTATCATTACCGCACATATCCACTCACCATACCTGTCTCAGTGTAACATTACCGTACGTATCCACTCACCATACCTGTCTCAATGTAACTTTACCATACATATCCATTCACCATACCTGTCTAAATGTAACGTTACCGTATGTATCCACTCACCATACCTGTCTCAATGTAACTTTACCGTATGTATCCACTCACCATACCTGTCTAAATGTAACGTTACCGTACGTATCCACCCACCATACCTGTCTCAATGTAATATTACCGTACGTATCCACTCACCATACCTCTCTCAATGTAACATTATCGTACGTATCCACCCACCATACCTGTCTCAATGTAATATTACCGTACGTATCCACTCACCATATCTCTCTCAATGTAACATTACGGTACATATCCACTCACCATACCTCTCTCAATGTAACATTACCGTACGTATCCACTCACCATACCTGTCTCAATCTCACATTACTGTACGTATCCACTCACCATACCTCTCTTAATGTAACATAACTATACATATCCACTCACCATACCTGTCTCAATTTAACATTACCGTACCTATCCACTCACCATACCTGTCTAAATGTAACGTTACCGTACGTATCCACTCACCATACCTGTCTCAATGTAACATTACCGTACGTATCCACTCACCATACCTCTCTCAATGTAACATTACTGTACGTATCCACTCACCATACCTCTCTCAATGTAACATTACGGTACATATCCACTCACCATACCTCTCCCAATGTAACATTACCGTACGTATCCACTCACCATACCTGTCTCAATCTCACATTACCGTACGTATCCACTCACAATACCTGTCTCAATCTCACATTACCATACTATCCACTCACCATACCCCTCTCAATGTAACATTATGGTACGTATCCACTCACCATACCTGTCTAAATGTCACATTACCGTACGTATCAACTCACCATACCTCTCTCAATGTAACATTACGGTTCATATCCACTCACCATACCTCTCTCAATGTAACATTACCATACGTATCCACTCACCATACCTGTCTCAATGTAACATTACCATACGTATCCACTCACCATACTTCTCTCAATGTAACATTACCGTACCTATCCACTCAGCATACCTGTCTAAATGTAACGTTACCGTACGTATCCACTCACCATACCCCTCTCAATGTAACATTAGCGTATGTATCCATTCACCATATCTGTCTCAATGTCACATTGCCGTAGGTATCCACTCACCATACCTCTCTCAATGTAACATTACGGTACATATCCACTCACCATACCTGTCTCAATCTCACATTACCATACGTATCCACTCACAATACCTGTCTCAATCTCACATTACCTTACGTATCCACTCACAATACCTGTCTCAATGTAACATTACCGTACGTATCCACTCACCATACCTCTCTCAATGTATCATTACCGCACATATCCACTCACCATACCTGTCTCAGTGTAACATTACCGTACGTATCCACTCCTCCATACATGTCTCAATGTAACTTTACCGTACGTATCCACTCACCATACCTGTCTAAATGTAACGTTACCGTACGTATCCACCCACCATACCTGTCTCAATGTAATATTACCGTACGTATCCACTCACCATACCTCTCTCAATGTAACATTACCGTACGTATCCACTCACCATACCTGTCTCAATCTCACATTACTGTACGTATCCACTCACCATACCTCTCTCAATGTAACATAACTGTACATATCCACTCACCATACCTGTCTCAATTTAACATTACCGTACCTATCCACTCACCATACCTGTCTAAATGTAACGTTACCGTACGTATCCACTCACCATACCTGTCTCAATGTAACATTACCGTACGTATCCACTCACCATACCTCTCTCAATGTAACATTACTGTACGTATCCACTCACCATACCTCTCTCAATGTAACATTACGGTACATATCCACTCACCATACCTCTCCCAATGTAACATTACCGTACGTATCCACTCACCATACCTGTCTCAATCTCACATTACCGTACGTATCCACTCACAATACCTGTCTCAATCTCACATTACCATACTATCCACTCACCATACCCCTCTCAATGTAACATTACGGTACGTATCCACTCACCATACCTGTCTAAAAATCACAATACCGTACGTATCAACTCACCATACCTCTCTCAATGTAACATTACGGTACATATCCACTCACCATACCTCTCTCAATGTAACATTACCATACGTATCCACTCACCATACCTTCTCAATGTAACATTACCGTACCTATCCACTCACCATACCTGTATAAATGTAACTTTACCGTACATATCCACTCACCATACCCCTCTCAATGTAACATTAGCGTACGTATCCATTCACCATATCTGTCTCAATGTCACATTACCGTACGTATCCACTCACCATACCTGCCTCAATGTATCATTACCGTACGTATCCACTCACCATACCTCTCTCAATGCAACATTACCGTACGTATCCACTCACCATACTTCTCTCAATGTAATATTACGGTACATATCCACTCACCATACCGCTCCCAATGTAACATTACCGTACGTATCCACTCACCATACCTGTCTCAATGTAACATTACCGTACGTATCCATTCACCATACCTGTCTCAATCTCACATTACCGTACGTATCCACTCACCATACCTCTCTCAATGTAACATTACCGTACGTATCCACTCACCATACCTCTCTCAATGTAACATTAACGTATGTATCCACTCACCATACATGTGTCATTGTAACATTACCATACGTATCCATTCACCATACCTGTGTCAATGTAACATTACCGCATGTATCCACTCACCATACCTGTGTCAATGTAACATTACCGTACGTATCCACTCACCATACCTGTCTCAATGTAACATTACCATACGTATCCACTCACCATACCTGTCTCAATGTAACATTACCGTACATATCCACTCACCATACCTCTCTCAATGTAACATTATCGTACGTATCTACTCACCATACCTCTCTCAATGTAACATTACCGTACGTATCCATTCACCATACCTGTCTCAATCTCACATTACCGTACGTATCCACTCACCATACATCTCTAAATGTAACATTACCGTACGTATTCACTCACCATACCTCTCTCAATGTAACATTAACGTACGTATCCACTCACCATACATGTGTCATTGTAACATTACCATACGTATCCATTCACCATACCTCTCTCAATGTAACATTACTGCATGTATCCACTCACCATACCTGTGTCAATGTAACATTACCGTACGTATCCACTCACCATACCTGTCTCAATGTAACATTACCGTACATATCCACTCACCATACCTGTCTCAATGTAACATTACCATACGTATCCACTCACCATACCTGTCTCAATGTGATATTACCGTACGTATCCACTCACCATACCTGTCTCAATGTAACATTACCGTACGTATCCACTCACCATACCTCTCTCAATGTAACATTATCGCACGTATCTACTCACCATACCTGTCTCAATGTAACATTACCGTACGTATCCATTCACCATACCTGTCTCAATCTCACATTACCGTACGTATCCACTCACCATACCTCTCTCAATGTAACATTACCGTACATATCCATTCACCATACATCTCTCAATGTAACATTACCGCACGTATCCACTCACCATACCTGTCTCAATGTAACATTACCATACGTATCCACTCACCATACCTGTCTCAATGTAACATTACCGCACGTATCCACTCACCATACCTGTCTCAATGTAACATTACCGCACGTATCCACTCACCATACCTCTCTTAATGTACCATTACCGTACATATCCATTCACCAAACATCTCTCAATGTAACATTACCGCACGTATCCACTCCCCATACCTGTCTCAATGTAACATTACCGTACGTATCCACTCACCATACTTGTGTCATTGTAACATTACCGTGCGTATCCATTTACCATACCTCTCTCAATGTAACATTACCGCATGTATCCACTCACCATACCTCTCTCAATGTAACATTACCGTACGTATCCACTCACCATACCTCTCTCAATGTAACATTACCGTACGTATCCACTCACCATACCTGTCTCAATGTAACATTACCGTACGTATCCACTCACCATACATGTGTCATTGTAACATTACCATACGTATCCATTCACCATACCTCTCTCAATGTAACATTACCGTACATATCCACTCACCAGTGTTATTTGCCCCTGGGAGACGGATTATTATAAACGTGGTATAGAGTGCAATGGAATGGGAATGGACAGATCAAGGTATACGGTTACTTGGTATAGAGTGGAATGATTTTGGAATGAAAAAAAAAACAGAATGCATGGACATCAGAGTACACATTGGAATCAAATGTAACTGAAGAGGGTAGGATGCACGGATACCTCTAAAGAAAGGAATTATTTTGGAATGAAATGGATAGAATGCATGGAGTACAGATTAGAATGCGATGTAATTGAACAGGAAGGGGTGCATGATACCTGTATCAGAATGTAATGATATGAGAATGAACAACGTGGGGTGTAGGGATATCTGGTATAAAGTGGAATGAGATGAAGTATGGATCAATACCTGGAATAGAATAGAATATAATGATTTAGAAATGAGCAGGGTAGACTGCATGAATAACTGCAACAGAGTGTAAAGAGATGACATGAATCAGGGTACTGATTAGAATGAGATATAACTGATGAGGGTAGGGTGCCTGGATACATAGTACAGAATGCGATGCAGTTGGGAATGAATAATGTAGGGTGCATGGCTATGCGGCATAGAGAGTAATAAGATTGGAATGATCAGGATAATATGCATGAACATCTGGTATAGTGAAGAATGATTTTGGAATGCAGAAGGTAGGATGCATGTATACTTGGAACAGAGTGAAGTAAGATAAGAATGAACAAGGATGTCTGCATGGATACCTGGAGTGAGATGTGAATGGAGTGAAATGGGAATGAACAAAGTAGGGTACATGGATACCTGGCATGGAGTGGGATGATTTTGAGATGAACCAAGTAGGATGAACGGAAATCTGGAACAGAGTACAATAAGGTAAGAATAAACAATGTAGTTGACATCAGGATACAGATTGGAATGAGATGAAACTGACCAAAGTAGGGCACATGGATACATAGTACAGAAAGCCAAAAAAAAGGAGGGTGCATAGATATCTGGAACAAACTGCAATGAGATGAAAATTCACGGGGTGGGGTGTCTGGAAAAATGGAGCTGATTGCAATGGGGTTGAACAGAAGAGGGAGGAGTGCATGGACACCTTGAAAAGAGTGCAATGAGATTGAACTGAACGAAACTGGTGCATGAATATCTAAATCCGAATGCAATGTGATGAGAAATAACAAGATAGAATGCATGGATACCTTGCAGGGAGTGTAATGATTTTGAAATAAACATGGCAAAGTGCATAGATACTTGTAACAGAGTACAATGGGATAGAATTGAACAAGGTAGGACTGCATGATTACCTTGGACAGAGTTTAATAAGAATGAACCGAACAGGGAGGGTTGCAAGGTACCTAGAACTGAGTGCAACGAGAATAGGATAGGATGTTTGGATATCTGGAACAGAGTGAAATGATACGTGAATCAACCAGGTAGGGTGCATGGATATTTGGAACGGAACGAAATGTAATGAGATGGAACTGAACAATGTAGGGTACATTAATGAATGGCATGAAATGAAATGATTTTGGAATGATCAATGTAGGGTGCAAGATTACTGAAACTGTGTGCAAGAAGATAAGGTTTCATAGGTTGGGTGCATGAATACCAGGAACAGAGTGCAATGAGATTGAATTGAACAGAGAGGGGTGCATGGATACCTGGAACAGAGTGCAACGAAATGAGAATGAACAATGTAGGATGCATGGAGTGAGATGAGAATGTAGAGCGTAGGGTACATATATACCTGGCATGTAGTGGAATGATTTTGGTAGCGTACATGAGAACCTGGAACAGATTGTAATGATATGCGAATGAATAGAGAAGGGTACATGGATAGCTGGAACGGAACGGAGTGGAATGAAATGAGAATGAATAGGATATACTTGGATATCTGGCATGGAGTGGAACGTTTTTGGAATGAACGAGGTAGTGAGCATGGATACCTGGAATAGAGTGGAATTAGAAGAGAATGAACAAAGTAGGGTACATGCATATTTGGAACGGACTACAATGAGATGAGAATTCATGGGTGGGTACCTGGAAACCTGGAACAGAGTGCAATGGAATAGAACTGAACTGAACAAGGTAGGACTGCATGAAAAGAGTGGAATGATTTTGGAATAAACAATGTAGGGTGCATGAATACTTGGAACAGAGTTCAATAAGAATTAAGTAAATATGGATGGGTGCATGGATAGTTAGAAGAAAATGCATTAAAATGGAACTGAACAAGGTAGGATACAAGAATACTGGAACTGTTTAGAATTCACAGGGGTAGGGTGCATGGATAGTTGGAACAGAGTGCAATGAAACGAGAATTCGAATGGTAGGGTGCCTGGAAACCTGGAACAGAGTGGAATGATGTTGAACAGAACAGTGAGGAGTGCATTGATACCTTGAAAAGAGTGCAATGAGATTGAAAAGAACGAGACTGGTGCATGGATACCTAAATCCGAGGGAGAGAACAATCAAGGTAGGGTACATGGATACTTAGAACCAATTGCAATGAGATGAGAATGAACAAGGTATAATGCATGGATACCTAGCATGGAATGATTTTGGAATGAAAATGCATGGATACCTGGTGCAGTAAGATAAGAATGAACAAAATAGAGTGCATTGACACCTTGCATGAAATGGAATGATTTTGAAATAAACAAGAGTGGGTGCATGAATACTTGGAACCAATTGCAATAAGATGAGAATGAACAACGTAGGGTGCAAGGATACCTGGAACAAAGTGCAATGAAATTGATCTGAACAGTATGGGGTGCATAGAAACTTTGAACCAAGTGGAAGCAGATGATAATTTTCAGTAAGGGGTGTATGGATACCTGGTATAGAATAGAGTGAAATTGGACTTGACAAAGTAGAGTGCACGGATACTTGGAATAGAGTGTAATGAGATAATACTAAACAAGGCAGAATCCACGGATACTCCGAACAGAGTGAACTGACCAAGATAGGGTACATATATACCGAGAAAAGGGTCCAATGAGATGAGAACTCACAGGGTGGGCTGCATGGATACCTGGAACAGAGTGCAATGAGATGAGACTGGACAACGTAAAGTGCATTGGACGGAGTGTAATGGAATACTTGGAACACAATGTAATGTGACGAGAATTTACAGTGTAGGGGTGGAATGATTAAGACTTTAGGGTACATGGTAAAGGAGTGTAATGAATGTACAGTGTATCAGGAGCAGAGTTTAATGAGATGTGAATGAACAAGGTAGTGCACATGGATACCTGGGACTGTGTGCAATGACCGAACTAAGGGCAGTGAGATAGAATTGAACAAGGTAGGATACCAGGAACAGAGTGCTACGCGAAGGGGCTGGACAAGGTAGGGTGGGTGGCTACCAGTAACTGAGCGTAATGAGATGTGAATGGACAGGGCAGGGTGTATGGATACTTGGAACAGAGTGTAAATGTTCTGAACAAGGGATTGTGCATGTATACCTGGGTGGCACAGAGTGAATTTAAATAGAACTGGACAAGGGATTGTGCATTTATACCTTGCAGGCACAGAGTGCAATGAGTTGGAACTGGACAAGGGATTGTGCACGTATACCTGGCTGGCACAGAGGGCAATGAAATGAAACTGGACAAGGGATTGTGCATGTATATCTGGCTGGCACAGAGCGCAATGAGATGGAACTGGACAAGGGATTGTGCATGTATACATGGCAGGTACAGAGTGCAATGAGATAGAACTGGACAAGGGATTGTGCATATATACCTAGCTGGTACAAAGTGCAATTAGATGGAACTGGACAAGGGATTGTGCATATATACCTGGTTGGCACAAAGTGCAATGAGATAGAACTGGACAAGAGAATGTGCATGTATACCTGGCTGATACAGAGTGCAATGAGATGAACTGGACAAGAGAATGTGCAAGTATACCTGGCTGGTACAGAGTGCAATGAGATGGAACTGGGCAAGGGATTGTGCATATATACCTGGTTGGCACAAAGTGCAATGAGATAGAACTGGACAAGAGAATGTGCATGTATACCTGGCTGATACAGAGTGCAATGAGATGAACTGGACAAGAGAATGTGCAAGTATACCTTGCAGGCACAGAGTGCAATGAGTTGGAACTGAACAAGGGATTGTGCACGTATGCATGGATGGTACAGAGTGCAATGAGATGGAAGTGAACAAGGGATTGTGCATATATACCTGGCTGGTACATAGTGCAATGAGATGGAACTGGACAAGGGAATGTGCATGTATACCTGGCAAGTACAGAGTGCAATGAGCTGGAACTGGACAAGGGATTGTGCATGTATACCTGGCTGGCACAGAGTGCAATGAAATAGAACTGGACAAGGGATTGTGCATGTGTACCTGGCTGGTACAGAGTGCAATGAGTTGGAACTGAACAAGGGATTGTGCACGTATGCATGGATGGTACAGAGTGCAATGAGATAAAACTGGACAAGGGAGTGTGCATGTAAATCTGGCTGGCACAGAGTGCAATGGAATAGAACTGGACAAGGGATTGGGCATGTATACCTGGCTGTTACAGAGTGCAATGAGATGGAACTGGACAAGGGATTGTGCATGTATACCTGGCTAGTACAGAGTGCAATGAAATGGAACTGGACAATGGATTGTGCATGTATACCTGGCTGGTACAGAGTGCAATGAGATGGAACTGAACAAGGGATTGTGCATGTATACCTGCCTGGTACAGAGTGCAATGAGATAAAACAGGACAAGGGATTGTGCATGTATACCTGGCTGGCACAGAGTGCAATAAGATGAAACTGGACAAGGGAATGTGCATATATACCTGGCTGGTACAGAGTGCAATGAGCTGGAACTGCACAAGGAATTGTGCATGTATACACCGCAGGCACAGAGTGCAATGAGATATAACTGGACAAGGAATTGTGCATGTATACCTGGCAGGCACAGAGTGCAATGAGCTGGAACTGCACAAGGAATTGTGCATGTATACCTGGCAGGCACAGAGTGCAATGAGATATGACTGGACAAGGAATTGTGCATGTCTACCTGGCTGGCACAGAGTGCAATGAGTTGAAACTGAACAAGGGATTGTGCACGTATGCATGGATGGTACAGAGTGCAATGAGATGGAACTGAACAAGGGATTGCGCACGTATGCATGGATGGTACAGAGTGCAATGAGATGGAACTGAACAAGGGATTGTGCATGTATACCTGGCTGGTACAGAGTGCAATGAGATAAAGCTGGACAAAGGATTGTGCATGTATACCTGGCTGGCACAGAGTGCAATGAAATAGAACTGGACAAGGAATTGTGCATGTATACCTGGCTGGCACAGAGTGCAATGAGATAGAACTGGACAAGGAATTGTGCATGTATACCTGGCTGGCACAGATTGCAATGAGTTGGAACTGAACAAGCGATTGTGCATGTATACATGGCTGGTACGAAGTGCAATGAGATAGAACTGGACATGGGATTGTGCATATATACCTGGCTGGTACAGAGTGCAATGAGATGGAACTGGATAAGGGAATGTGCATATATACCTGGCTGGTACAGAGTGCAATGAGCTGGAACTGGATAAGGGATTGTGCATGTATACCTGGCTGGCACAGAGTGCAATGAAATAGAACTGGACAAGGGATTGTGCATGTATACCTGGCTGGTACAGAGTGCAATGAGATGGAACTGGACAAGGAATTGTGCATGTATACCTGGCTGGTACAGAGTGCAATGAGTTGGAACTGAACAAGGGATTGTGCATGTATACATGGCTGGCACAAAGTGCAATGAGATGGAACTGGACAATGGATTGTGCATGTATACCTGGCTGGTACAGAGTGCAATGAGATAAAACTGGACAAGGGATTGTGCATGTATACCTGGCTGGTACAGAGTGCAATGAGATAGAACTGGACAAGGGATTGTGCATGTATACCTGGCTAGTACAGAGTGCAATGAAATGGAACTGGACAATGGATTGTGCATGTATACCTGGCTGGTACAGAGTGCAATGAGATGGAACTGAACAAGGGATTGTGCATGTATACCTGCCTGGTACAGAGTGCAATGAGATAAAACAGGACAAGGGATTGTGCATGTATACCTGGCTGGCACAGAGTGCAATAAGATGAAACTGGACAAGGGAATGTGCATATATACCTGGCTGATACAGAGTGCAATGAGCTGGAACTGCACAAGGAATTGTGCATGTTTACCTGGCTGGCACAGAGTGCAATGAGATAGAACTAGACAAGGAATTGTGCATGTATACCAGGCTGGCACAGAGTGCAATGAGTTGGAACTGAACAAGGGATTGTGCATGTTTACATGGCTGGTACAAAGTGCAATGAGATAGAACTGGACAAGGGATTGTGCATATATACCTGGCTGGTACAGAGTGCAATGAGATAGAACTGGACAAGGGATTGTGCATGTATACCTGGCTGGCACAAAGTGCAATGAGATGGAACTGGACAAGGGATTGTGCATTTATACCTTCCAGGCGCAGAATGCAATGAGTTGGAACTGAACAAGGGATTGTGCATGTATACCTGCCTGGCACAGAGTGCAATGAAATAGAACTGGACAAGGGATTGTGCACGTATGCATGGATGGTACAGAGTGCAATGAGATGGAACTGAACAAGGGATTGTGCATGTATACCTGGCTGGTACAGAGTGCAATGAGATAAAGCTGGACAAGGGATTGTGCATGTATACCTGGCTGGCACAGAGTGCAATGAAATAGAACTGGACAAGGAATTGTGCATGTATACCTGGCTGGCACAGAGTGCAATGAGATAGAACTGGACAAGGAATTGTGCATGTTTACATGGCTGGTACAAAGTGCAATGAGATAGAACTGGACAAGGGATTGTGCATATATACCTGGCTGGTACAGAGTGCAATGAGATAAAGCTGGACAAGGGATTGTGCATATATACCTGGCTGGTACAGAGTGCAATTAGATGGAACTGGACAAGGGATTGTGCATATATACCTGGTTGGCACAAAGTGCAATGAGATAAAACTGGACAAGGGATTGTGCATGTATACCTGGCTGGCACAAAGTGCAATGAGATGGAACTGGACAAGGGATTGTGCATGTATACCTGGCTGGCACAGAGTGCAATGAAATAGAACTGGACAAGGGATTGTGCATTTATACCTTTCAGGCGCAGAATGCAATGAGTTGGAACTGAACAAGGGATTGCGCATGTATACCTGGCTGGCACAAAGTGCAGAGAGATGGAACTGGACAAGGGATTGTGCATGTATACCTGGCTGGCACAGAGTGCAATGAAATAGAACTGAACAAGGGATTGTGCATGTATACCTGACTGGTACAGAGTGCAATGAGATGGAACTGGACAAGGAATTGTGCATGTTTACCTGGCTGGCACAGAGTGCAATGAGATAGAACTAGACAAGGAATTGTGCATGTATACCTGGCTGGCACAGAGTGCAATGAGTTGGAACTGAACAAGGGATTGTGCATGTTTACATGGCTGGAACAAAGTGCAATGAGACAGAACTGAACAAGGGATTGTGCATGTATACCTACCTGCCTGGCACAGAGTGCAATGAAATAGAACTGGACGAGGAATTGTGCAAGTATACCTGGCTGGTACAGAGTGCAATGAGATTGAACTGGACAAGGGATTGTGCATATATACCTGGTTGGCACAAAGTGCAATGAGATGGAACTGGACAAGGGATTGTGCATGTATACCTGGCTGGCACAAAGTGCAATGAGATGGAACTGGACAATGGATTGTGCATGTATACCTGGCTGGTACAGAGTGCAATGAGATGGAACTGAACAAGGGATTGTGCATGTATACCTGGCTGGTACAGAGTGCAATGAGATAAAACTGGACAAGGGATTGTGCATGTATACCTGGCTGGCACAGAGTGCAATGAAATAGAACTGGACAAAGAATTGTGCATGTTTACCTGGGTGGCACAGAGTGCAATGAGATAGAACTGGACAAGGAATTGTGCATGTATACCTGGCTGGCACAGAGTGCAATGAGTTGGAACTGAACAAGGGATTGTGCATGTATACCTGGCTGGCACAAAGTGCAATGAGATGGAACTGGACAAAGGGATTGTGCATGTATACCTGGCTAGTACAGAGTGCAATGAGATGGAAACGAACAAGGGATTGTGCATGTATACCTGGCTGGTACAGAGTGCAACGAGATGGAACTGAACAAGGGATTGTGCATGTATACCTATCTGGTTTAGAGTGCAATGTGTTGCAACTGGACAATGGATTGTGCATTTATACCTTGCAGGCACTGAGTGCAATGAGTTGGAACTGAACAAGGGATTGTGAATGTATATCTGGCTGGTACAGTGTGCAATGAGATGGAACTGGACAAGGGATTGTGCATGTATACATGGCTGGCACAGAGTGCAATGAGTTGGAACTGGACAAGGGATTGTGCATGTATACCTGGCTGGTACAGAGTGCAATGAGATGGAACAGGACAAGGGATTGTGCATTTATACCTTGCAGGCACAGAGTGAAATTAGATGGAACTGAACAATGGATTGTGTATGTATACATGGCTGGCACACAGTGCAATGAGATAGAACTGGACAATGGATTGTGCATGTATACCTGGCTGGTACAGAGTGCAATTAAATAGAACTGAACAAGGGATTGTGTATGTATACCTGGCTGGCACAGAGTGCAATGAGTTGGAACAGGACAAGGGATTGTGCATGTATACCTGGCTGGTACAGAGTACAATTAAATGGAACTGAACAAGGGAATGTGCATGTATACCTGGGTGACACAAAGTGCAATGTGATAGAACTGGACAAGGTATTATGCATGTATACCTGGCTGGCACAGAGTGCAATGAGTTGGAACTGAACAAGGTATTGTTCATATATACCTAGCTGGAACAGAGTGCAATGAGATGGAACTGGACAAGGGATTGTGCATATATACATAGCTGGTACAGAGTGCAATGAGATGGAACTGGACAAGGGATTGTGCATGTATACCTGGCTGGTACAGAGTGCAATGAGATCGAACTGGACAAGGGAATGTGTATGTATACCTGGCTGGTACAGAGTGTAATGAGATGGAACTGGACAAGGGATTGTGCATGTATACCTGGCAGGCACAAAGTGCAATGAGGTGGAACTGGACAAGGGATTGTTCATATATACCTAGCTGGTACAGAGTGCAATGAGATGGAACTGGATAAGGGATTGTGCATGTATACCTGGCTGGTACAGAGTGCAACGAGATAGAACTGGACATGGGATTGTGCATGTATACCAGGCTGGCACAAAGTGCAATGAGATGGAACTGGACAAGGGATTGTGCAAGTTTACCTGGCTGGTACAGAGTGCAATGAGATGGAACTGGTCAAGGGAATGTGCATGTATACCTGGCTGGTACAGAGTGCAATGAGATGGAACTGGACAAGGGATTGTGCATATATACCTAGCTGGTGCAGAGTGCAGTGAGATGGAACTGGACAAGGGATTGTGCATGTGTACCTGTACAGAGTGCAATGAGATGGAACTGGACAAGGGAATGTGCATGTATACATGGCTGGTACAGAGTGCAATGAGATGGAACTGGACAGGGGTTTGTGCAAGTATACCTGGCTGTCACAGAGTGCAATGAAATAGAATTGGACAAGGGATTATGCATGTATACCTGGCTGGCACAGAGTGCAATGAGATAGAACTGGACAAGGGATTGTGCATGTATACATGGCTGGCACAAAGTGCAATGAGATGGAACTGGACAAGGGAATGTGCATGTATACCTGGCTGGTACAGAGTGCAATGAGATGGAACTCGACTAGGGAATGTGCATGTATACCTGGCTGATACAGAGTGCAATGAGATGGAACTGGACATGGGAATGCGCATGTATACCTGGCTGGTACAGATTGCAATGAGATGGAACAGGACAAAGGATTGTACATGTATACCTGGCTGGTACAGAGTGCAATGAGATGAACTGGACAAGGGAATGTGCAAGTATACCTGGCTGGTACAGAGTGCAATGAGATGGAACTTGAAAAGGGATTGTGCATGTATACCTGTACAGAGTGCAATGAGATGGAACTGGACAAGGGAATGTGCATGTATACCTGGCTGGTACAGAGTGCAATAAGATGGAACTGGACAAGGGATTGTGCATGTATACCTGGCTGTCACAGAGTGCAATGAGATGGAACTTGACAAGGGATTGTGCATGTATACCTGTACATAGTGCAATGAGATGGAACTGGACAAGGCAATGTGCATGTATACCTGGCTGGTACAGAGTGCAATGAGATGGAACTGGACAAGGGATTGTGTATGTATACCTGGCTGGTACAGAGTGCAATGAGATGAACTGGACAAGGGAATGTGCAAGTATATCTGGCTGGTACAGAGTGCAATGAGATGGAACTGGACATGGGAATGCGCATGTATACATGGCTGGCACAAAGTGCAATGAGATAGAACTGGACAATGGATTGTGCATGTATACCTGGCTGGTACCGAGCGCAATGAGATGAACTGGACAAGGGAATGTGCAAGTATACCTGGCTGGTACAGAGTGCAATGAGATGGAACTTGACAAGGGATTGTGCATGTATACCTGTACAGAGTGCAATGAGACGGAACTGGACAAGGGAATGTGCATGTATACCTGGCTGGTACAGAGTGCAATGAGATGGAACTGGACAAGGGATTGTGCATGTATACCTGGCTGTCACAGAGTGCAATGAGATGGAACTTGACAAGGGATTGTGCATGTATACCTGTACAGAGTGTAATGCGATGGAACTGGACAAGGGAATGTGCATGTATACCTGGCTGGTACAGAGTGCAATGAGATGGAACTGGACAAGGGATTGTGAATGTATACCTGGCTGGTACAGAGTGCAATGAGATGAACTGGACAAGGGAATGTGCAAGTATATCTGGCTGGTACAGAGTGCAATGAGATGGAACTGGACATGGGAATGCGCATGTATACATGGCTGGCACAAAGTGCAATGAGATAGAACTGGACAATGGATTGAGCATGAATACCTGGCTGGTACAGAGTGCAATTAAATAGAACTGAATAAGGGATTGCGCATGTATACATGGCTGGCACAGAGTGCAATGAGTTGGAACAGGACAAGGGATTGTGCATGTATACATGGCTGGTACAGAGTACAATGAGATGAACTGGACAAGGGAATGTGCATGTATACCTGGCTGGTGCAAAGTGCAATGAGATGGAACTGGACAAGAGATTGTGCATGTATAACTGTACAGAGTGCAATGAGATGGAACAGGACAAGGGATTGTGCATGTATACCTGGCTGGTACAGAGTGCAATGAGATGAACTGGACAAGGGAATGTGCATGTATACCTAGCTGGTACAGAGTGCAATGAGTTGGAACTGACCAAGGGATTGTGCATGTATACCTGGCTGATGCAGAGTGCAATGAGATAGAACTGGACAAGGGATTGTCCATGTATACCTGCCTGGCACAAAGTGCAATGAGATGGAACTGGACAAAGGATTGTGCATGTATACCTGGCTGGCACAAAGTGCAATGAGATGGAACTGGAAAAGGGATTGTGCATGTTTACCTGGCTGGTACAGAGTGCAATGAGATGGAACTGGTCAAGGGAATGTGCATGTATACCTGGCTGGTACAGAGTGCAATGAGATGGAACTGGACAAGGGAATGTGCATGTATACCTGGCTGTCACAGAGTGCAATGAAATTGAACTGGACAAGGGAATGTGCATGTATACCTGGCTGGTACAGAGTGCAATGAGATGGAACTGGACAAGGGATTGTGCATGTATACCTGGTTGTCACAGAGTGCAATGAAATAGAACTGGACAATGGATTGTGCATGTATACCTGGCTGGCACAGAGTGCAATGAGATGGATACGAACAAGGGATTGTGCATGTATACCTGGCTGGCACAAAGTGCAATGAGATGGAACTGAACAAGGGATTGTGCATGTATACCTGGCTGGTATAGAGTGCAATGAGATGGATACGAACAAGAGATTGTGCATGTATACCTGGCTGGTACAGAGTGCAACGAGATGGAACTGAACAAGGGATTGTGCATGTATACCTGGCTTGCACAGAGTGCAATGAGATGGAACTGGATTAGGGATTGTGCATGTGTACCTGTACAGAGTGCAATGAGATGGAACTGGACAAGGGAATGTGCATGTATACCTGGCGGGTACAGAGTGCAATGAGATGGAACTGGACAAGGGATTGTGCATGTATACCTGGCTGTCACAGAGTGCAATGAAATAGAACTGGACAAGGGATTGTGCATGTATACCTGGCTGGCACAGTGTGCAATGAGATGGAAACGAACAAGGGATTGTGCATGTATACCTGGCTGGTACAGAGTGCAACGAGATGGAACTGAACAAGGGATTGTGCATGTATACCTATCTGGTTTAGAGTGCAATGTGTTGCAACTGGACAAGGGATTGTGCATTTATACCTTGCAGGCACTGAGTGCAATGAGTTGGAACTGAACAAGGGATTGTGCATGTATACCTGGCTGGCACAGAGTGCAATGAGATGGAACTGGACAAGGGATTGTGCATGTATACCTGGCTGGTACAGAGTGCAACGAGATGGAACTGAACAAGGGATTGTGCATGTATACCTATCTGGTTTAGAGTGCAATGTGTTGCAACTGGACAAGGGATTGTGCATTTATACCTTGCAGGCACTGAGTGCAATGAGTTGGAACTGAACAAGGGATTGTGCATGTATACCTATCTGGTTTAGAGTGCAATGTGTTGCAACTGGACAAGGGATTGTGCATATATACCTGGCTGGTACAGAGTGCAATGAGTTGGAACTGAACAAGGGATTGTGCATGTATACCTATCTGGTTTAGAGTGCAATGTGTTGCAACTGGACAAGGGATTGTGCATATATACCTGGCTGGTACAGAGTGCAATGAGTTGGAACTGAACAAGGGATTGTGCATGTATACCTATCTGGTTTAGAGTGCAATGTGTTGCAACTGGACAAGGGATTGTGCATATATACCTGGCTGGTACAGAGTGCAATGAGATGGAACTGGACAAGGGATTGTGCATATATACCTGGCTGGTACAGAGTGCAACGAGATGGAACTGAACAAGGGATTGTGCATGTATACCTGGCTGGTACAGAGTGCAATGAGTTGGAACTGGTCAAGGGATTGTGCATTTATACCTGGCTGGTACAGAGTACAATGAGATGGAACTGGACAAGGGATTGTGCATGTATACCTGGCTGGTACAGAGTACAATGAGATGGAACTGAACAAGGGATTGTGCATGTATACCTGGCTGGTTTAGAGTGCAATGTGTTGCAACTGGACAAGGGATTGTGCATATATACCTGGCTGGTACAGAGTGCAATGAGATGGAACTGGACAAGGGATTGTGCATATATACCTGGCTGGTACAGAGTGCAACGAGATGGAACTGGTCAAGGGATTGTGCATTTATACCTGGCTGGTACAGAGTACAATGAGATGGAACTGGACAAGGGATTGTGCATGTATACCTGGCTGGTACAGAGTACAATGAGATGGAACTGGACAAGGGAGTGTGCATGTATACCTGGCTGGTACAGAGTACAATGAGATGGAACTGAACAAGGGATTGTGCATGTATACCTGGCTGGTTTAGAGTGCAATGTGTTGCAACTGGACAAGGGATTGTGCATATATACCTGGCTGGTACAGAGTGCAATGAGATGGAACTGGACAAGGGATTGTGCATATATACCTGGCTGGTACAGAGTGCAACGAGATGGAACTGAACAAGGGATTGTGCATGTATACCTGGCTGGTTTAGAGTGCAATGAGATGGAACTGGACAAGGGATTGTGCATTTATACATTGCAGGCACAGAGTGCAATGAGTTGGAACTGAACAAGGGATTGTGCATGTATACCGGGCTGGTACAGAGTGCAATGAGATAGAACTGAACAAGGGATTGTGCATGTATACCGGGCTGATACAGAGTGCAATGAGTTGGAACTGAACAAGGGATTGTGCATTTATACATTGCAGGCACAGAGTGCAATGAGTTGGAACTGAACAAGGGATTGTGCATATATACCTTGCAGGCACAGAGTGCAATGAGTTGGAACTGAACAAGGGATTGTGCATTTATACCTTGCAGGCACAGAGTGCAATGAGTTGGAACTGAACAAGGTATTGTGCATGTATACATGGCTGGTACAGAGTGCAATGAGTTGGAACTGAACAAGGTATTGTGCATGTATACCTGGCTTGCACATAGTACAATGAGATGGAACTGAACAAAGGATTGTGCATGTATACCTATCTGGTTTAGAGTGCAATGTGTTGCAACTGGACAAGGGATTGTGCATATATACCTGGCTGGTACAGAGTGCAATGAGATGGAACTGAACAAGGGATTGTGCATGTATACCTGGCTGGTACAGAGTGCAATGAGTTGGAACTGAACAAGGTATTGTGCATGTATACCTGGCTGGCACAGAGTGCAATGAGTTGGAACTGAACAAGGGATTGTGCATGTATACCTGGCTGGTACAGAGTGCAATGAGATGGAACTGAACAAGGGATTGTGCATGTATACCTGGCTGGTTTAGAGTGTAATGAGTTGGAACTGAACAAGGGATTGTGCATGTATACCTGGCTGGCACAGAGTGCAATGAGTTGGAACTGAACAAAGGATTGTGCATGTATACCTATCTGGTTTAGAGTGCAATGTGTTGCAACTGGACAAGGGATTGTGCATATATACCTGGCTGGTACAGAGTGCAATGAGATGGAACTGAACAAGGGATTGTGCATGTATACCTGGCTGGTACAGAGTGCAATGAGATGGAACTGAACAAGGGATTGTGCATGTATACCTGGCTGGTTTAGAGTGTAATGAGTTGGAACTGAACAAGGGATTGTGCATGTATACCTGGCTGGCACAGAGTGCAATGAGTTGGAACTGAACAAAGGATTGTGCATGTATACCTATCTGGTTTAGAGTGCAATGTGTTGCAACTGGACAAGGGATTGTGCATATATACCTGGCTGGTACAGAGTGCAATGAGATGGAACTGAACAAGGGATTGTGCATGTATACCTGGCTGGTACAGAGTGCAATGAGATGGAACTGAACAAGGGATTGTGCGCGTATACCTGGCTGGTACAGAGTGCAATGAGATGGGACTGGACAAGGGAATGTGCATGTATACCTGGCTGGTACAGAGTGCAATGATTTGGAACTGGACAAGGGATTGTGCATGTATACCTATCTGGTTTAGAGTGCAATGTGTTGCAACTGGACAAGGGATTGTGCATATATACCTGGCTGGTACAGAGTGCAATGAGATGGAACTGAACAAGGGATTGTGCATGTATACCTGGCTGGTACAGAGTGCAATGAGATGGAACTGAACAAGGGATTGTGCATGTATACCTGGCTGGTACAGAGTGCAATGAGATGGAACTGAACAAGGGATTGTGCGCGTATACCTGGCTGGTACAGAGTGCAATGAGATGGGACTGGACAAGGGAATGTGCATGTATACCTGGCTGGCACAGAGTGCAATGAGTTGGAACTGAACAAAGGATTGTGCATGTATACCTATCTGGTTTAGAGTGCAATGTGTTGCAACTGGACAAGGGATTGTGCATATATACCTGGCTGGTACAGAGTGCAATGAGATGGAACTGGACAAGGGATTGTGCATATATACCTGGCTGGTACAGAGTGCAATGAGATGGAACTGAACAAGGGATTGTGCATGTATACCTGGCTGGTACAGAGTGCAATGAGATGGAACTGAACAAGGGATTGTGCGCGTATACCTGGCTGGTACAGAGTGCAATGAGATGGGACTGGACAAGGGAATGTGCATGTATACCTGGCTGGCACAGAGTGCAATGAGTTGGAACTGAACAAAGGATTGTGCATGTATACCTATCTGGTTTAGAGTGCAATGTGTTGCAACTGGACAAGGGATTGTGCATATATACCTGGCTGGTACAGAGTGCAATGAGATGGAACTGAACAAGGGATTGTGCATGTATACCTGGCTGGTACAGAGTGCAATGAGATGGAACTGAACAAGGGATTGTGCATGTATACCTGGCTGGTACAGAGTGCAATGAGATGGAACTGGACAAGGGATTGTGCGCGTATACCTGGCTGGTACAGAGTGCAATGAGATGGAACTGAACAAGGGATTGTGCATATATACCTGGCTGGTACAGAGTGCAATGAGATGGAACTGAACAAGGTATTGTTCATGTATACCTGGCTGGCACAGAGTGCAATGAGTTGGAACTGGACAAGGGAATGTGCATGTATACCTGGCTGGTACAGAGTGCAATGAGATAGAACTGGACAAGGGAATGTGCATGTATACCTGGCTGGTACAGAGTGCAATGAGATGGAACTGGACAAGGGAATGTGCATGTATACCTGGCTGGCACAGAGTGCAATGAGATATAATTGGTCAAGGGATTGTGCATGTATACCTGGCTGGCACAAAGTGCAATGATATGGAACTGGACAAGGGATTGTGCATTTATACCTGGCTGGTACAGAGTGCAATGAGATGGAACTCGACAAGGGAATGTGCATGTATACCTGGCTGGTACAGAGTGCAATGAGATGGAACTGGACAAGGGAATGTGCATGTATACCTGGCTGGCACAGAGTGCAAAGAGATAGAATTGGTCAAGGGATTGTGCATGTATACCTGGCTGGCACAAAGTGCAATGAGATGGAACTGGACAAGGCATTGTGCATGTATACCTGGCTGGTACAGAGTGCAATGAGATAGATACGAACATGGGATTGTACAAGTATACCTGGCTAGTACAGAGTGCAATGAGATGGAACTGAACAAGGGATTGTGCGTGTATACCTGGCTGGTACAGAGTGCAATGATTTGGAACTGGACAAGAGATTGTGCATGTATACCTGGCTGGCACAGAGTGCAATGAGGTGGAACTGAACAAGGCATTGTGCATGTATACCTGGCTGGTACAGAGTGCAATGAGATAGATACGAACATGGGATTGTGCAAGTATACCTGGCTGGCACAGAGTGCAATGAGATAGAACTGGACAAGAGATTGTGCATGTATACCTGGCTGGCACAGAGTGCAATGAGGTGGAACTGAACAAGGCATTGTGCATGTATACCTGGCTGGTACAGAGTGCAATGAGATAGATACGAACATGGGATTGTACAAGTATACCTGGCTAGCACAGAGTGCAATGAGTTGGAACTGAACAAAGGATTGTGCATGTATACCGGGCTGATACAGAGTGCAATGAGATAGAACTGGACAAGGGATTGTGCATGTATACCTGCCTGGCACAAAGTGCAATGAGATGGAACTGGACAAAGGATTGTGCATGTATACCTGGCTGGTACAGAGTGCAATGAGATGGAACTGGACAAGGGAATGTGCATGTATACCTGGCTGGTACAGAGTGCAATGAAATGGAACTGGACAAGGGAATGTGCATGTATACCTGGCTGACACAGAGTGCAATGAGATAGAATTGGTCAAGGGAGTGTGCATGTATACCTGGCTGGCACAGAGTGCAATAAGCTGGAACTGGACAAGGGAATGTGCATGTATACCTGGCTGGCACAGAGTGCAATGAAATAGAACTGGACAAGGGATTGTGCATGTATACCTGGCTGGCACAGAGTGCAATGAGATGGAACTGGACAATGGATTGTGCATGTATACCTGGCTGATACAGAGTGCAATTTAATAGAACTGAACAAGGGATTGTGCATGTATACCTGGCTGGCACATAGTGCAATGAGTTGGAACAGGACAAGGGATTGTGCATGTATACCTGGCTGGTACAGAGTGCAATGAGATGGAAACGAACAAGGGATTGTGCATGTATACCTGGCTGGTACAGAGTGCAATGAGATGGAACTGAACAAGGGATTGTGCATGTATACCTGGCTGGTACAGAGTGCAATGAGTTGGAACTGGACAAGGGATTGTGCATTTATACCTTGCAGGCACAGAGTGAAATTAGATCGAATTGAACAATGGATTGTGTATGTATACCTGGCTCGCACACAGTGCAATGAGATAGAACTGGACAATGGATTGTGCATGTATACCTGGCTGGTACAGAGTGCAATGAGATGGAACTGGACAAGGGATTGTGCATGTATACCTGGCTGGTACAGAGTGCAATGAGATGGAACTGAACAAGGAATTGTGCATGTATACCTGGCTGGTACAGAGTGCAATGAGTTGGAACTGGACAAGGGATTGTGCATTTATACCTTGCAGGCACAGAGTGAAATTAGATCGAATTGAACAATGGATTGTGTATGTATACCTGGCTGCTACAGAGTGCAATTAAATAGAACTGAACAAGGGAATGTGCATGTATACCTGGCTGGCACAGAGTGCAATGAGTTGGAACAGGACAAGAGATTGTACATGTATACCTGGCTGGTACAGAGTGCAAAGAGATGAACTGGACAAGGTATTGTGCATGTATCCCTGGCTGGTACAGAGTGCAATGAGATCGAACTAGACAAAGGAATGTGTATGTATACCTGGCTGGTACAGAGTGAAATGAGATGGAACTGGACAAGGGATTGTGCATGTATACCTGGCTGGCACAAAGTGCAATGAGATGGAACTGGACAAGGGATTGTTCATATATACCTCGCTGGTACAGAGTCAATGAGATGGAACTGGACAAGGGATTGTGCATGTATACCTGGCTGGTACAGAGTGCATTGAGATGGAACTGGACAAGGGAATATGCACGTATAAATGGCTGGCACAGAGTGCAGTGAGATTGAACTGGACAAGGGATTGTGCATGTATACCTGGCTGGCACAAAGTGCAATGCGATGGAACTGAACAAGGGATTGTGCATGTATACCTGGCTGGTACAGTGTGCAATGAGATGGAACTGAATAAAGGATTGTGCACATATACCTGGCTGGTACAGAGTGCAATGAGTTGGAACTGGACAAGGGATTGTGCATTTATACCTTGCAGGCAAAGAGTGAAATTAGATGGAACTGAACAATGGATTGTGTATGTATACCTGGCTGGCTCACAATGCAATGAAATAGAACTTGACAATAGATTGTGCATGTATACCTGGCTGGTACAGAGTGCAATTAAATAGAACTGAACAAGGGATTGTGTATGTATACCTGGCTGGCTCACAATGCAATGAGATAGAACTGGACAATAGATTGTGCATGTATACCTGGCTGGTACAGAGTGCAATGAGATGGAACTGGACAAGTGATTGTGCATGTATACTGGCTGGTACAGAGTGCAATGAGATCAAACTGGACAAGGGAATGTGTATGTATACTTGGCTGGCACAGAGTACAATGAGATGGAACTGGACAAGGGATTGTGCATGTATACCTGGCTGGTACAGAGTGCAATGAGATGGAACTGGACAAGGGAATGTGCATGTATACCTGGCTGGTACAGAGTGCAATGAGTTGGACCTGGACACGGGATTGTGCATGTATACCTGGCTGGCACAGTGTGCAATGAGATGGAACTGGGCAAGGGATTGTGCATGTATACCTGGCTGGCACAAAGTGCAATGAGATAGAACTGGACAAGGGAGTGTGCATGTATACCTGGCTTGCACATAGTGCAATGAGTTGGAACTGAACAAGGGATTGTTCATATATACCTAGCTGGCACAGAGTGCAATGAGATGGAACTGGACAAGGGATTGTGCATATATACCTAGCTGGTACAGAGTGCAATGAGATGGGACTGGACAAGGGAATGTGCATGTATACCTGGCTGGTACGGAGTGCAATGAGTTGGACCTGGACACGGGATTGTTCATATATACCTAGCTGGTACAGAGTGCAATGAGATGGAACTGGACAAGGGATTGTGCATATATACCTAGCTGGTACAGAGTGCAATGAGATGGAACTGGACAAGGGATTGTGCATGTATACCTGGTTGGTACAGAGTGCAATGAGATCGAACTGGACAAGAAAATGTGCATGTATACCTGGCTGGCACAGTGTGCAATGAGATAGAACTGGGCAAGGGATTGTGCATGTATACCTGGCTGGCACAAAGTGCAATGAGATAGAACTGGGCAAGGTATTGTGCATGTATACCTGGCTTGCACATAGTGCAATGAGTTGGAACTGGACAAGGGATTGTTCATATATACCTAGCTGGCACAAAGTGCAATGAGATGGAACTGGACAAGGGATTGTGCATATATACCTGGCTTTTACAGAGTGCAATTAAATAGAACTGAACAAGAGATTGTGCATGTATACCTGGCTGGCACTGAGTGCAATGAGATAGAACTGGACAAGGGATTGTGCATGTATACCTGGCTGGCACAAAGTGCAATGAGATGGAACTGGACAAGGGATTGTGCATGTATACCTGGCTGGTACAGAGTGCAATGAGATGGAACTGGACAAGGGAATGTGCATGTATACCTGGCTGGTACAGAGTGCAATGAGATGGAACTGGACAAGGGATTGTGCATGTATACCTGGCTGGTACAGAGTGCAATGAGATGGAACTGGACAAGGGAATGTGCATGTATACCTGGCTGGTACAGAGTGCAATGAGTTGGACCTGGACACGGGATTGTGCATGTATACCTTGCTGGCACAGTGTGCAATGAGATAGAACTGGGCAAGGGATTGTGCATGTATACCTGGCTGGCACAAAGTGCAATGAGATAGAACTGGACAATGGATTGTGCATGTATACCTGGCTGGTACAGAGTGCAATTAAATAGAACTGAACAAGGGATTGTGCATGTATACCTGGCTGGCACTGAGAGCAATGAGATGGAACTGGACAAGGGATTGTGCATGTATACCTGGCTGGTACAGAGTGCAATGAGATGGAACTGGTCAAGGGAATGTGCATGTATACCTGGCTGGTACAGAGTGCAATGAGATGGAACTGGACAAGGGATTGTGCATGTATACCTGGCTGGTACAGAGTGCAATGAGATGGAACTGGACAAGGGAATGTGCATGTATACCTGGCTGGTACAGAGTGCAATGAGTTGGACCTGAACACGGGATTGTGCATGTATACCTGGCTGGCACAGTGTGCAATGAGATAGAACTGGGCAAGGGATTGTGCATGTATACCTGGCTGGCACAAAGTGCAATGAGATAGAACTGGACAAGGTATTGTGCATGTATACCTGGCTTGCACATAGTGCAATGAGTTGGAACTGAACAAGGGATTGTTCATATATACCTAGCTGGTACAGAGTGCAATGAGATGGAACTGGACAAGGGATTGTGCATATATACCTAGCTGGTACAGAGTGCAATGAGATGGGACTGGACAAGGGAATGTGCATGTATACCTGGCTGGTACAGAGTGCAATGAGTTGGACCTGGACACGGGATTGTGCATGTATACCTGGCTGGCACAGTGTGCAATGAGATAGAACTGGGCAAGTGATTGTGCATGTATACCTGGCTGGCACAAAGTGTAATGAGATAGAACTGGACAAGGTATTGTGCATGTATACCTGGCTTGCACATAGTGCAATGAGTTGGAACTGAACAAGGGATTGTTCATATATACCTAGCTGGTACAGAGTGCAATGAGATGGAACTGGACAAGGTATTGTGCATATATACCTAGCTGGTACAGAGTGCAATGAGATGGAACTGGACAAGGGATTGTGCATGTATACCTGGCTGGTACAGAGTGCAATGAGATCGAACTGGACAAGAAAATGTGCATGTATACCTGGCTGGCACAGTGTGCAATGAGATAGAACTGGGCAAGGGATTGTGCATGTATACCTGGCTGGCACAAAGTGCAATGAGATAGAACTGGACAAGGTATTGTGCATGTATACCTGGCTTGCACATAGTGCAATGAGTTGGAACTGGACAATGGATTGTGCATGTATACCTGGCTGGTACAGAGTGCAATTAAATAGAACTGAACAAGGGATTGTGCATGTATACCTGGCTGGCACTGAGTGCAATGAGATGGAACTGGACAAGGGATTGTGCATGTATACCTGGCTGGTACAGAGTGCAATGAGATGGAACTGGACAAGGGAATGTGCATGTATACCTGGCTGGTACAGAGTGCAATGAGATGGAACTGGACAAGGGATTGTGCATTTATACCTGGCTGGTACAGAGTGCAATGAGATGGAACTGGACAAGGGAATGTGCATGTATACCTGGCTGGTACAGAGTGCAATGAGTTGGACCTGGACACGGGATTGTGCATGTATACCTGGCTGGCACAGTGTGCAATGAGATAGAACTGGGCAAGGGATTGTGCATGTATACCTGGCTGGCACAAAGTGCAATGAGATAGAACTGGACAAGGTATTGTGCATGTATACCTGGCTTGCACATAGTGCAATGAGTTGGAACTGGACAATGGATTGTGCATGTATACCTGGCTGGTACAGAGTGCAATTAAATAGAACTGAACAAGGGATTGTGCATGTATACCTGGCTGGCACTGAGTGCAATGAGATGGAACTGGACAAGGGATTGTGCATGTATACCTGGCTGGTACAGAGTTCAATGAGATGGAACTGGACAAGGGAATGTGCATGTATACCTGGCTGGTACAGAGTGCAATGAGATGGAACTGGACAAGGGATTGTGCATTTATACCTGGCTGGTACAGAGTGCAATGAGATGGAACTGGACAAGGGAATGTGCATGTATACCTGGCTGGTACAGAGTGCAATGAGTTGGACCTGGACACGGGATTGTGCATGTATACCTGGCTGGCACAGTGTGCAATGAGATAGAACTGGGCAAGGGATTGTGCATGTATACCTGGCTGGCACAAAGTGCAATGAGATAGAACTGGACAAGGTATTGTGCATGTATACCTGGCTTGCACATAGTGCAATGAGTTGGAACTGAACAAGGGATTGTTCATATATACCTAGCTGGTACAGAGTGCAATGAGATGGAACTGGACAAGGGATTGTGCATATATACCTAGCTGGTACAGAGTGCAATGAGATGGGACTGGACAAGGGAATGTGCATGTATACCTGGCTGGTACAGAGTGCAATGAGTTGGACCTGGACACGGGATTGTGCATGTATACCTGGCTGGCACAGTGTGCAATGAGATAGAACTGGGCAAGGGATTGTGCATTTATACCTGGCTGGCACAAAGTGCAATGAGATAGAACTGGACAAGCTATTGTGCATGTATACCTGGCTTGCACATAGTGCAATGAGTTGGAACTGAACAAGGGATTGTTCATATATACCTAGCTGGTACAGAGTGCAATGAGATAGAACTGGACAAGGGATTGTGCATGTATACCTAGCTGGCACAAAGTGCAATGAGATTGAACTGGACAAGGGATTGTGCATGTACACCTGGCTGGTACAGAGTGCAATGAGATGGGACTGAACAAGGGAAAGTGCATGTATACCTGGCTGGCACACAGTGCAATGAGATAGAACTGGACAATGGATTGTTCATGTATACCTGGCTGGTACAGAGTGCAATTAAATAGAACTGAACAAGGGATTGTGCATGTATACCTGGCTGGCACTGAGTGCAATGAGATGGACCTGGACAAGGGATTGTGCATGTATACCTGGCTGGTACAGAGTGCAATGAGATGGAACTGGACAAGGGAATGTGCATGTATACCTGGCTGGTACAGAGTGCAATGAGTTGGAACTGGACACGGGATTGTGCATGTATACCTGGCTGGCTCAGAGTGCAATGAGATAGAACTGGGCAAGGGATTGTGCATGTATACTTGGCTGGCACAAAGTGCAATGGGATAGAACTGGACAAGGTATTGTGCTTGTATACCTGGCTGGCACAGAGTGCAATGAGTTGGACCTGGACACGGGATTGTGCATGTATACCTGGCTGGCACAGTGTGCAATGAGATAGAACTGGGCAAGTGATTGTGCATGTATACCTGGCTGGCACAAAGTGTAATGAGATAGAACTGGACAAGGTATTGTGCATGTATACCTGGCTTGCACATAGTGCAATGAGTTGGAACTGAACAAGGGATTGTTCATATATACCTAGCTGGTACAGAGTGCAATGAGATGGAACTGGACAAGGTATTGTGCATATATACCTAGCTGGTACAGAGTGCAATGAGATGGAACTGGACAAGGGATTGTGCATGTATACCTGGCTGGTACAGAGTGCAATGAGATCGAACTGGACAAGAAAATGTGCATGTATACCTGGCTGGCACAGTGTGCAATGAGATAGAACTGGGCAAGGGATTGTGCATGTATACCTGGCTGGCACAAAGTGCAATGAGATAGAACTGGACAAGGTATTGTGCATGTATACCTGGCTTGCACATAGTGCAATGAGTTGGAACTGGACAATGGATTGTGCATGTATACCTGGCTGGTACAGAGTGCAATTAAATAGAACTGAACAAGGGATTGTGCATGTATACCTGGCTGGCACTGAGTGCAATGAGATGGAACTGGACAAGGGATTGTGCATGTATACCTGGCTGGTACAGAGTGCAATGAGATGGAACTGGACAAGGGAATGTGCATGTATACCTGGCTGGTACAGAGTGCAATGAGATGGAACTGGACAAGGGATTGTGCATTTATACCTGGCTGGTACAGAGTGCAATGAGATGGAACTGGACAAGGGAATGTGCATGTATACCTGGCTGGTACAGAGTGCAATGAGTTGGACCTGGACACGGGATTGTGCATGTATACCTGGCTGGCACAGTGTGCAATGAGATAGAACTGGGCAAGGGATTGTGCATGTATACCTGGCTGGCACAAAGTGCAATGAGATAGAACTGGACAAGGTATTGTGCATGTATACCTGGCTTGCACATAGTGCAATGAGTTGGAACTGGACAATGGATTGTGCATGTATACCTGGCTGGTACAGAGTGCAATTAAATAGAACTGAACAAGGGATTGTGCATGTATACCTGGCTGGCACTGAGTGCAATGAGATGGAACTGGACAAGGGATTGTGCATGTATACCTGGCTGGTACAGAGTTCAATGAGATGGAACTGGACAAGGGAATGTGCATGTATACCTGGCTGGTACAGAGTGCAATGAGATGGAACTGGACAAGGGATTGTGCATTTATACCTGGCTGGTACAGAGTGCAATGAGATGGAACTGGACAAGGGAATGTGCATGTATACCTGGCTGGTACAGAGTGCAATGAGTTGGACCTGGACACGGGATTGTGCATGTATACCTGGCTGGCACAGTGTGCAATGAGATAGAACTGGGCAAGGGATTGTGCATGTATACCTGGCTGGCACAAAGTGCAATGAGATAGAACTGGACAAGGTATTGTGCATGTATACCTGGCTTGCACATAGTGCAATGAGTTGGAACTGAACAAGGGATTGTTCATATATACCTAGCTGGTACAGAGTGCAATGAGATGGAACTGGACAAGGGATTGTGCATATATACCTAGCTGGTACAGAGTGCAATGAGATGGGACTGGACAAGGGAATGTGCATGTATACCTGGCTGGTACAGAGTGCAATGAGTTGGACCTGGACACGGGATTGTGCATGTATACCTGGCTGGCACAGTGTGCAATGAGATAGAACTGGGCAAGGGATTGTGCATTTATACCTGGCTGGCACAAAGTGCAATGAGATAGAACTGGACAAGCTATTGTGCATGTATACCTGGCTTGCACATAGTGCAATGAGTTGGAACTGAACAAGGGATTGTTCATATATACCTAGCTGGTACAGAGTGCAATGAGATAGAACTGGACAAGGGATTGTGCATGTATACCTAGCTGGCACAAAGTGCAATGAGATTGAACTGGACAAGGGATTGTGCATGTACACCTGGCTGGTACAGAGTGCAATGAGATGGGACTGAACAAGGGAAAGTGCATGTATACCTGGCTGGCACACAGTGCAATGAGATAGAACTGGACAATGGATTGTTCATGTATACCTGGCTGGTACAGAGTGCAATTAAATAGAACTGAACAAGGGATTGTGCATGTATACCTGGCTGGCACTGAGTGCAATGAGATGGACCTGGACAAGGGATTGTGCATGTATACCTGGCTGGTACAGAGTGCAATGAGATGGAACTGGACAAGGGAATGTGCATGTATACCTGGCTGGTACAGAGTGCAATGAGTTGGAACTGGACACGGGATTGTGCATGTATACCTGGCTGGCTCAGAGTGCAATGAGATAGAACTGGGCAAGGGATTGTGCATGTATACTTGGCTGGCACAAAGTGCAATGGGATAGAACTGGACAAGGTATTGTGCTTGTATACCTGGCTGGCACAGAGTGCAATGAGTTGGAACTGAACAAGGGATTGTTCATATATACCTGGCTGGTACAGAGTGCAATGAGATGGAACTGGACAAGGGATTGTGCATGTATACCTGGCTGGTACAGAGTACAATGAGATGGAACTGGACAAGGGATTGTGCATGTATACCTGGCTGGCACAAAGTGCAATGAGATGGAATTGGACAAGGGATTGTTCATATATACCTAGCTGGTACAGAGTGCAATGAGATGGAACTGGACAAGGGATTGTGCATGTATACCTGGCTGGTACAGAGTGCATTGAGATGGAACTGGACAAGGGAATGTGCATGTATACCTTGCTGGCACAAAGTGCAATGAGATGGAACTGAACAAGGGATTGTGCATGTATACCTGGCTGGTACAGAGTGCAATGAGATCGAACTGGACAAGAAAATGTGCATGTATACCTGGCTGGCACAGTGTGCAATGAGATAGAACTGGGCAAGGGATTGTGCATGTATACCTGGCTGGCACAAAGTGCAATGAGATAGAACTGGACAAGGTATTGTGCATGTATACCTGGCTTGCACATAGTGCAATGAGTTGGAACTGAACAAGGGATTGTGCATATATACCTAGCCGGTACAGAGTGCAATGAGATGGAACTGGACAATGGATTGTGCATGTATACCTGGCTGGTACAGAGTACAATGAGATGGAACTGGACAAGGGATTGTGCATGTATACCTGGCTGGCACAAAGTGCAATGAGATGGAAATGGACAATGGATTGTGCATGTATACCTGGCTTTTACAGAGTGCAATTAAATAGAACTGAACAAGAGATTGTGCATGTATACCTGGCTGGCACTGAGTGCAATGAGATAGAACTGGACAAGGGATTGTGCATGTATACCCTGGCTGGCACAAAGTGCAATGAGATTGAACTGGACAAGGGATTGTGCATGTACACCTGGCTGGTACAGAGTGCAATGAGATGGGACTGAACAAGGGAAAGTGCATGTATACCTGGCTGGCACACAGTGCAATGAGATAGAACTGGACAATGGATTGTTCATGTATACCTGGCTGGTACAGAGTGCAATTAAATAGAACTGAACAAGGGATTGTGCATGTATACCTGGCTGGCACTGAGTGCAATGAGTTGGAACTGGACACGGGATTGTGCATGTATACCTGGCTGGCTCAGAGTGCAATGAGATAGAACTGGGCAAGGGATTGTGCATGTATACTTGGCTGGCACAAAGTGCAATGGGATAGAACTGGACAAGGTATTGTGCATGTATACCTGGCTGGCACAGAGTGCAATGAGTTGGAACTGAACAAGGGATTGTGCATGTATACCTGGCTGGTACAGAGTGCAATGAGATAGAACTGGACAAGGGATTGTGCATGTATACCTGGCTGGCACAAAGTGCAATGAGATAGAACTGGACAAGGTATTGTGCATGTATACCTGGCTTGCACATAGTGCAATGAGTTGGAACTGGACAATGGATTGTGCATGTATACCTGGCTGGTACAGAGTGCAATTAAATAGAACTGAACAAGGGATTGTGCATGTATACCTGGCTGGCACTGAGTGCAATGAGATGGAACTGGACAAGGGATTGTGCATGTATACCTGGCTGGTACAGAGTTCAATGAGATGGAACTGGACAAGGGAATGTGCATGTATACCTGGCTGGTACAGAGTGCAATGAGATGGAACTGGACAAGGGATTGTGCATTTATACCTGGCTGGTACAGAGTGCAATGAGATGGAACTGGACAAGGGAATGTGCATGTATACCTGGCTGGTACAGAGTGCAATGAGTTGGACCTGGACACGGGATTGTGCATGTATACCTGGCTGGCACAGTGTGCAATGAGATAGAACTGGGCAAGGGATTGTGCATGTATACCTGGCTGGCACAAAGTGCAATGAGATAGAACTGGACAAGGTATTGTGCATGTATACCTGGCTTGCACATAGTGCAATGAGTTGGAACTGAACAAGGGATTGTTCATATATACCTAGCTGGTACAGAGTGCAATGAGATGGAACTGGACAAGGGATTGTGCATATATACCTAGCTGGTACAGAGTGCAATGAGATGGGACTGGACAAGGGAATGTGCATGTATACCTGGCTGGTACAGAGTGCAATGAGTTGGACCTGGACACGGGATTGTGCATGTATACCTGGCTGGCACAGTGTGCAATGAGATAGAACTGGGCAAGGGATTGTGCATTTATACCTGGCTGGCACAAAGTGCAATGAGATAGAACTGGACAAGGTATTGTGCATGTATACCTGGCTTGCACATAGTGCAATGAGTTGGAACTGAACAAGGGATTGTTCATATATACCTAGCTGGTACAGAGTGCAATGAGATGGAACTGGACAAGGGATTGTGCATATATACCTAGCTGGTACAGAGTGCAATGAGATGGAACTGGACAAGGGATTGTGCATGTATACCTGGCTGGTACAGAGTGCAATTAAATAGAACTGAACAAGAGATTGTGCATGTATACCTGGCTGGCACTGAGTGCAATGAGATAGAACTGGACAAGGTATTGTGCATGTATACCTGGCTGGCACAAAGTGCAATGAGATGGAACTGGACAAGGGATTGTGCATATATACCTAGCTGGTACAGAGTGCAATGAGATGGAACTGGACAAGGGATTGTGCATGTATACCTGGCTGGTACAGAGTGCAATGAGATCGAACTGGACAAGAAAATGTGCATGTATACCTGGCTGGCACAGTGTGCAATGAGATAGAACTGGGCAAGGGATTGTGCATGTATACCTGGCTGGCACAAAGTGCAATGAGATAGAACTGGACAAGGTATTGTGCATGTATACCTGGCTTGCACATAGTGCAATGAGTTGGAACTGAACAAGGGATTGTGCATATATACCTAGCCGGTACAGAGTGCAATGAGATGGAACTGGACAATGGATTGTGCATGTATACCTGGCTGGTACAGAGTACAATGAGATGGAACTGGACAAGGGATTGTGCATGTATACCTGGCTGGCACAAAGTGCAATGAGATGGAAATGGACAATGGATTGTGCATGTATACCTGGCTTTTACAGAGTGCAATTAAATAGAACTGAACAAGAGATTGTGCATGTATACCTGGCTGGCACTGAGTGCAATGAGATAGAACTGGACAAGGGATTGTGCATGTATACCCTGGCTGGCACAAAGTGCAATGAGATTGAACTGGACAAGGGATTGTGCATGTACACCTGGCTGGTACAGAGTGCAATGAGATGGGACTGAACAAGGGAAAGTGCATGTATACCTGGCTGGCACACAGTGCAATGAGATAGAACTGGACAATGGATTGTTCATGTATACCTGGCTGGTACAGAGTGCAATTAAATAGAACTGAACAAGGGATTGTGCATGTATACCTGGCTGGCACTGAGTGCAATGAGATGGACCTGGACAAGGGATTGTGCATGTATACCTGGCTGGTACAGAGTGCAATGAGATGGAACTGGACAAGGGAATGTGCATGTATACCTGGCTGGTACAGAGTGCAATGAGTTGGAACTGGACACGGGATTGTGCATGTATACCTGGCTGGCTCAGAGTGCAATGAGATAGAACTGGGCAAGGGATTGTGCATGTATACTTGGCTGGCACAAAGTGCAATGGGATAGAACTGGACAAGGTATTGTGCATGTATACCTGGCTGGCACAGAGTACAATGAGTTGGAACTGAACAAGGGATTGTGCATGTATACCTGGCTGGTACAGAGTGCAATGAGATAGAACTGGACAAGGGATTGTGCATGTATACCTGGCTGGCACAAAGTGCAATGAGATAGAACTGGACAAGGTATTGTGCATGTATACCTGGCTTGCACATAGTGCAATGAGTTGGAACTGGACAATGGATTGTGCATGTATACCTGGCTGGTACAGAGTGCAATTAAATAGAACTGAACAAGGGATTGTGCATGTATACCTGGCTGGCACTGAGTGTAATGAGATGGAACTGGACAAGGGATTGTGCATGTATACCTGGCTGGTACAGAGTTCAATGAGATGGAACTGGACAAGGGAATGTGCATGTATACCTGGCTGGTACAGAGTGCAATGAGATGGAACTGGACAAGGGATTGTGCATTTATACCTGGCTGGTACAGAGTGCAATGAGATGGAGCTGGACAAGGGAATGTGCATGTATACCTGGCTGGTACAGAGTGCAATGAGTTGGACCTGGACACGGGATTGTGCATGTATACCTGGCTGGCACAGTGTGCAATGAGATAGAACTGGGCAAGGGATTGTGCATGTATACCTGGCTGGCACAAAGTGCAATGAGATAGAACTGGACAAGATATTGTGCATGTATACCTGGCTTGCACATAGTGCAATGAGTTGGAACTGAACAAGGGATTGTTCATATATACCTAGCTGGTACAGAGTGCAATGAGATGGAACTGAACAAGGGATTGTTCATATATACCTAGCTGGTACAGAGTGCAATGAGATGGAACTGGACAAGGGATTGTACATATATACCTAGCTGGTACAGAGTGCAATGAGATGGAACTGGACAAGGGATTGTACATATATACCTAGCTGGTACAGAGTACAATGAGATGGAACTGAACAAGGGATTGTGCATGTATACCTGGCTGGTACAGAGTGCAATGAGATAGAACTGGACAAGGTATTGTGCATGTATACCTGGCTTGCACATAGTGCAATGAGTTGGAACTGAACAAGGGATTGTTCATATATACCTAGCTGGTACAGAGTGCAATGAGATGGAACTGGACAAGGGATTGTACATATATACCTAGCTGGTACAGAGTGCAATGAGATGGGACTGGACAAGGGAATGTGCATGTATACCTGGCTGGTACAGAGTGCAATTAGTTGGACCTGGATACGGGATTGTGCATGTATACCTAGCTGGTACAGAGTGCAATGAGATGGAACTGGACAAGGGATTGTGCATATATACCTTGCTGGTACAGAGTGCAATGAGATGGAACTGGACAAGGGATTGTGCATGTATACCTGGCTGGTACAGAGTGCAATGAGATCGAACTGGACAAGAAAATGTGCATGTATACCTGGCTGGCACAGTGTGCAATGAGATAGAACTGGGCAAGGGCTTGTGCATGTATACCTGGCTGGCACAAAGTGCAATGAGATAGAACTGGACAAGGTATTGTGCATGTATACCTGGCTTGCACATAGTGCAATGAGTTGGAACTGAACAAGGGATTGTGCATATATACCTAGCCGGTACAGAGTGCAATGAGATGGAACTGGACAATGGATTGTGCATGTATACCTGGCTGGTACAGAGTACAATGAGATGGAACTGGACAAGGGATTGTGCATGTATACCTGGCTGGCACAAAGTGCAATGAGATGGAACTGGACAATGGATTGTGCATGTATACCTGGCTTTTACAGAGTGCAATTAAATAGAACTGAACAAGAGATTGTGCATGTATACCTGGCTGGCACTGAGTGCAATGAGATAGAACTGGACAAGGGATTGTGCATGTATACCCTGGCTGGCACAAAGTGCAATGAGATTGAACTGGACAAGGGATTGTGCATGTACACCTGGCTGGTACAGAGTGCAATGAGATGGGACTGAACAAGGGAAAGTGCATGTATACCTGGCTGGCACACAGTGCAATGAGATAGAACTGGACAATGGATTGTTCATGTATACCTGGCTGGTACAGAGTGCAATTAAATAGAACTGAACAAGGGATTGTGCATGTATACCTGGCTGGCACTGAGTGCAATGAGATGGACCTGGACAAGGGATTGTGCATGTATACCTGGCTGGTACAGAGTGCAATGAGATGGAACTGGACAAGGGAATGTGCATGTATACCTGGCTGGTACAGAGTGCAATGAGTTGGAACTGGACACGGGATTGTGCATGTATACCTGGCTGGCTCAGAGTGCAATGAGATAGAACTGGGCAAGGGATTGTGCATGTATACTTGGCTGGCACAAAGTGCAATGGGATAGAACTGGACAAGGTATTGTGCATGTATACCTGGCTGGCACAGAGTGCAATGAGTTGGAACTGAACAAGGGATTGTGCATGTATACCTGGCTGGTACAGAGTGCAATGAGATAGAACTGGACAAGGGATTGTGCATGTATACCTGGCTGGCACAAAGTGCAATGAGATAGAACTGGACAAGGTATTGTGCATGTATACCTGGCTTGCACATAGTGCAATGAGTTGGAACTGGACAATGGATTGTGCATGTATACCTGGCTGGTACAGAGTGCAATTAAATAGAACTGAACAAGGGATTGTGCATGTATACCTGGCTGGCACTGAGTGCAATGAGATGGAACTGGACAAGGGATTGTGCATGTATACCTGGCTGGTACAGAGTTCAATGAGATGGAACTGGACAAGGGAATGTGCATGTATACCTGGCTGGTACAGAGTGCAATGAGATGGAACTGGACAAGGGATTGTGCATTTATACCTGGCTGGTACAGAGTGCAATGAGATGGAACTGGACAAGGGAATGTGCATGTATACCTGGCTGGTACAGAGTGCAATGAGTTGGACCTGGACACGGGATTGTGCATGTATACCTGGCTGGCACAGTGTGCAATGAGATAGAACTGGGCAAGGGATTGTGCATTTATACCTGGCTGGCACAAAGTGCAATGAGATAGAACTGGACAAGGTATTGTGCATGTATACCTGGCTTGCACATAGTGCAATGAGTTGGAACTGAACAAGGGATTGTTCATATATACCTAGCTGGTACAGAGTGCAATGAGATGGAACTGGACAAGGGATTGTGCATATATACCTACCTGGTACAGAGTGCAATGAGATGGAACTGGACAAGGGATTGTGCATGTATACCTGGCTGGTACAGAGTGCAATTAAATAGAACTGAACAAGAGATTGTGCATGTATACCTGGCTGGCACTGAGTGCAATGAGATAGAACTGGACAAGGTATTGTGCATGTATACCTGGCTGGCACAAAGTGCAATGAGATGGAACTGGACAAGGGATTGTGCATATATACCTAGCTGGTACAGAGTGCAATGAGATGGAACTGGACAAGGGATTGTGCATGTATACCTGGCTGGTACAGAGTGCAATGAGATGGAACTGGACAAGAAAATGTGCATGTATACCTGGCTGGCACAGTGTGCAATGAGATAGAACTGGGCAAGGGATTGTGCATGTATACCTGGCTGGCACAAAGTGCAATGAGATAGAACTGGACAAGGTATTGTGCATGTATACCTGGCTTGCACATAGTGCAATGAGTTGGAACTGAACAAGGGATTGTGCATATATACCTGGCTGGTACAGAGTGCAATGAGATGGAACTGAACAAGGGATTGTGCATTTATACCTTGCAGGCACTGAGTGCAATGAGATGGAACTGAACAAGGTATTGTGCATGTATACCTTGCTGGCACAGAGTGCAATGAGTTGGAACTGAACAAGGGATTGTTCATATATACCTAGCCGGTACAGAGTGCAATGAGATGGAACTGGACAATGGATTGTGCATGTATACCTGGCTGGTACAGAGTGCAATTAAATAGAACTGAACAAGGGATTGTGCATGTACACCTGGCTGGTACAGAGTACAATGAGATGGAACTGGACAAGGGATTGTGCATGTATACCTGGCTGGCACAAAGTGCAATGAGATGGAAATGGACAATGGATTGTGCATGTATACCTGGCTGGTACAGAGTGCAATGAGATGGAACTGAACAAGGGATTGTGCATATATACCTGGCTGGTACAGAGTGCAATGAGATGGAACTGAACAAGGGATTGTGCATATATACCTGGCTGGTACAGAGTGCAATGAGATGGAACTGAACAAGGGATTGTGCATATATACCTGGCTGGTACAGAGTGCAATGAGATGGAACTGAACAAGGTATTGTGCATGTATACCTTGCTGGCACAGAGTGCAATGAGTTGGAACTGAACAAGGGATTGTTCATATATACCTAGCCGGTACAGAGTGCAATGAGATGGAACTGGACAATGGATTGTGCATGTATACCTGGCTGGTACAGAGTACAATGAGATGGAACTGGACAAGGGATTGTGCATGTATACCTGGCTGGCACAAAGTGCAATGAGATGGAAATGGACAATGGATTGTGCATGTATACCTGGCTTTTACAGAGTGCAATTAAATAGAACTGAACAAGAGATTGTGCATGTATACCTGGCTGGCACTGAGTGCAATGAGATAGAACTGGACAAGGGATTGTGCATGTATACCCTGGCTGGCACAAAGTGCAATGATATTGAACTGGACAAGGGATTGTGCATGTACACCTGGCTGGTACAGAGTGCAATGAGATGGGACTGAACAAGGGAAAGTGCATGTATACCTGGCTGGCACACAGTGCAATGAGATAGAACTGGACAATGGATTGTTCATGTATACCTGGCTGGTACAGAGTGCAATTAAATAGAACTGAACAAGGGATTGTGCATGTATACCTGGCTGGCACTGAGTGCAATGAGATGGACCTGGACAAGGGATTGTGCATGTATACCTGGCTGGTACAGAGTGCAATGAGATGGAACTGGACAAGGGAATGTGCATGTATACCTGGCTGGTACAGAGTGCAATGAGTTGGAACTGGACACGGGATTGTGCATGTATACCTGGCTGGCTCAGAGTGCAATGAGATAGAACTGGGCAAGGGATTGTGCATGTATACTTGGCTGGCACAAAGTGCAATGGGATAGAACTGGACAAGGTATTGTGCATGTATACCTGGCTGGCACAGAGTGCAATGAGTTGGAACTGAACAAGGGATTGTGCATGTATACCTGGCTGGCACAAAGTGCAATGAGATAGAACTGGACAAGGTATTGTGCATGTATACCTGGCTGGTACAGAGTGCAATGAGATAGAACTGGGCAAGGGATTGTGCATGTATACTTGGCTGGCACAAAGTGCAATGGGATAGAACTGGACAAGGTATTGTGCATGTATACCTGGCTGGTACAGAGTGCAATGAGATAGAACTGGACAAGGGATTGTGCATGTATACCTGGCTGGCACAAAGTGCAATGAGATAGAACTGGACAAGGTATTGTGCATGTATACCTGGCTTGCACATAGTGCAATGAGTTGGAACTGGACAATGGATTGTGCATGTATACCTGGCTGGTACAGAGTGCAATTAAATAGAACTGAACAAGGGATTGTGCATGTATACCTGGCTGGCACTGAGTGCAATGAGATGGAACTGGACAAGGGATTGTGCATGTATACCTGGCTGGTACAGAGTTCAATGAGATGGAACTGGACAAGGGAATGTGCATGTATACCTGGCTGGTACAGAGTGCAATGAGATGGAACTGGACAAGGGATTGTGCATTTATACCTGGCTGGTACAGAGTGCAATGAGATGGAACTGGACAAGGGATTGTTCATATATACCTGGCTGGTACAGAGTGCAATGAGATGGAGCTGGACAAGGGAATGTGCATGTATACCTGGCTGGTACAGAGTGCAATGAGTTGGACCTGGACACGGGATTGTGCATGTATACCTGGCTGGCACAGTGTGCAATGAGATAGAACTGGGCAAGGGATTGTGCATGTATACCTGGCTGGCACAAAGTGCAATGAGATAGAACTGGACAAGATATTGTGCATGTATACCTGGCTTGCACATAGTGCAATGAGTTGGAACTGAACAAGGGATTGTTCATATATACCTAGCTGGTACTGAGTGCAATGAGATGGAACTGGACAAGGGATTGTGCATGTATACCTGGCTGGTACAGAGTGCAATGAGTTGGACCTGGATACGGGATTGTGCATGTATACCTGGCTGGCACAGTGTGCAATGAGATAGAACTGGACAAGGGATTGTGCATGTATACCTGGCTGGCACAAAGTGCAATGAGATGGAACTGGACAATGGATTGTGCATGTATACCTGGCTTTTACAGAGTGCAATTAAATAGAACTGAACAAGAGATTGTGCATGTATACCTGGCTGGCACTGAGTGCAATGAGATAGAACTGGACAAGGGATTGTGCATGTATACCCTGGCTGGCACAAAGTGCAATGAGATTGAACTGGACAAGGGATTGTGCATGTACACCTGGCTGGTACAGAGTGCAATGAGATGGGACTGAACAAGGGAAAGTGCATGTATACCTGGCTGGCACACAGTGCAATGAGATAGAACTGGACAATGGATTGTTCATGTATACCTGGCTGGTACAGAGTGCAATTAAATAGAACTGAACAAGGGATTGTGCATGTATACCTGGCTGGCACTGAGTGCAATGAGATGGACCTGGACAAGGGATTGTGCATGTATACCTGGCTGGTACAGAGTGCAATGAGATGGAACTGGACAAGGGAATGTGCATGTATACCTGGCTGGTACAGAGTGCAATGAGTTGGAACTGGACACGGGATTGTGCATGTATACCTGGCTGGCTCAGAGTGCAATGAGATAGAACTGGGCAAGGGATTGTGCATGTATACTTGGCTGGCACAAAGTGCAATGGGATAGAACTGGACAAGGTATTGTGCATTTATACCTTGCTGGCACAGAGTGCAATGAGTTGGAACTGAACAAGGGATTGTGCATGTATACCTGGCTGGTACAGAGTGCAATGAGATAGAACTGGACAAGGGATTGTGCATGTATACCTGGCTGGCACAAAGTGCAATGAGATAGAACTGGACAAGGTATTGTGCATGTATACCTGGCTTGCACATAGTGCAATGAGTTGGAACTGGACAATGGATTGTGCATGTATACCTGGCTGGTACAGAGTGCAATTAAATAGAACTGAACAAGGGATTGTGCATGTATACCTGGCTGGCACTGAGTGCAATGAGATGGAACTGGACAAGGGATTGTGCATGTATACCTGGCTGGTACAGAGTTCAATGAGATGGAACTGGACAAGGGAATGTGCATGTATACCTGGCTGGTACAGAGTGCAATGAGATGGAACTGAACAAGGGATTGTGCATTTATACCTGGCTGGTACAGAGTGCAATGAGATGGAACTGGACAAGGGAATGTGCATGTATACCTGGCTGGTACAGAGTGCAATGAGTTGGACCTGGACACGGGATTGTGCATGTATACCTGGCTGGCACAGTGTGCAATGAGATAGAACTGGGCAAGGGATTGTGCATTTATACCTGGCTGGCACAAAGTGCAATGAGATAGAACTGGACAAGGTATTGTGCACATAGTGCAATGAGTTGGAACTGAACAAGGGATTGTTCATATATACCTAGCTGGTACAGAGTGCAATGAGATGGAACTGGACAAGGGATTGTGCATATATACCTACCTGGTACAGAGTGCAATGAGATGGAACTGGACAAGGGATTGTGCATGTATACCTGGCTGGTACAGAGTGCAATTAAATAGAACTGAACAAGAGATTGTGCATGTATACCTGGCTGGCACTGAGTGCAATGAGATAGAACTGGACAAGGTATTGTGCATGTATACCTGGCTGGCACAAAGTGCAATGAGATGGAACTGGACAAGGGATTGTGCATATATACCTAGCTGGTACAGAGTGCAATGAGATGGAACTGGACAAGGGATTGTGCATGTATACCTGGCTGGTACAGAGTGCAATGAGATGGAACTGGACAAGAAAATGTGCATGTATACCTGGCTGGCACAGTGTGCAATGAGATAGAACTGGGCAAGGGATTGTGCATGTATACCTGGCTGGCACAAAGTGCAATGAGATAGAACTGGACAAGGTATTGTGCATGTATACCTGGCGTGCACATAGTGCAATGAGTTGGAACTGAACAAGGGATTGTGCATATATACCTAGCCGGTACAGAGTGCAATGAGATGGAACTGGACAATGGATTGTGCATGTATACCTGGCTGGTACAGAGTACAATGAGATGGAACTGGACAAGGGATTGTGCATGTATACCTGGCTGGCACAAAGTGCAATGAGATGGAAATGGACAATGGATTGTGCATGTATACCTGGCTTTTACAGAGTGCAATTAAATAGAACTGAACAAGAGATTGTGCATGTATACCTGGCTGGCACTGAGTGCAATGAGATAGAACTGGACAAGGGATTGTGCATGTATACCCTGGCTGGCACAAAGTGCAATGAGATTGAACTGGACAAGGGATTGTGCATGTACACCTGGCTGGTACAGAGTGCAATGAGATGGGACTGAACAAGGGAAAGTGCATGTATACCTGGCTGGCACACAGTGCAATGAGATAGAACTGGACAATGGATTGTTCATGTATACCTGGCTGGTACAGAGTGCAATTAAATAGAACTGAACAAGGGATTGTGCATGTATACCTGGCTGGCACTGAGTGCAATGAGATGGACCTGGACAAGGGATTGTGCATGTATACCTGGCTGGTACAGAGTGCAATGAGATGGAACTGGACAAGGGAATGTGCATGTATACCTGGCTGGTACAGAGTGCAATGAGTTGGAACTGGACACGGGATTGTGCATGTATACCTGGCTGGCTCAGAGTGCAATGAGATAGAACTGGGCAAGGGATTGTGCATGTATACTTGGCTGGCACAAAGTGCAATGGGATAGAACTGGACAAGGTATTGTGCATGTATACCTGGCTGGCACAGAGTGCAATGAGTTGGAACTGAACAAGGGATTGTGCATGTATACCTGGCTGGTACAGAGTGCAATGAGATAGAACTGGACAAGGGATTGTGCATGTATACCTGGCTGGCACAAAGTGCAATGAGATAGAACTGGACAAGGTATTGTGCATGTATACCTGGCTTGCACATAGTGCAATGAGTTGGAACTGGACAATGGATTGTGCATGTATACCTGGCTGGTACAGAGTGCAATTAAATAGAACTGAACAAGGGATTGTGCATGTATACCTGGCTGGCACTGAGTGCAATGAGATGGAACTGGACAAGGGATTGTGCATGTATACCTGGCTGGTACAGAGTTCAATGAGATGGAACTGGACAAGGGAATGTGCATGTATACCTGGCTGGTACAGAGTGCAATGAGATGGAACTGGACAAGGGATTGTGCATTTATACCTGGCTGGTACAGAGTGCAATGAGATGGAGCTGGACAAGGGAATGTGCATGTATACCTGGCTGGTACAGAGTGCAATGAGTTGGACCTGGACACGGGATTGTGCATGTATACCTGGCTGGCACAGTGTGCAATGAGATAGAACTGGGCAAGGGATTGTGCATGTATACCTGGCTGGCACAAAGTGCAATGAGATAGAACTGGACAAGGTATTGTGCATGTATACCTGGCTGGCACAAAGTGCAATGAGATAGAACTGGACAAGGTATTGTGCATGTATACCTGGCTTGCACATAGTGCAATGAGTTGGAACTGAACAAGGGATTGTTCATATATACCTAGCTGGTACAGAGTGCAATGAGATGGAACTGGACAAGGGATTGTACATATATACCTAGCTGGTACAGAGTGCAATGAGATGGGACTGGACAAGGGAATGTGCATGTATACCTGGCTGGTACAGAGTGCAATGAGTTGGACCTGGATACGGGATTGTGCATGTATACCTGGCTGGCACAGTGTGCAATGAGATAGAACTGGGCAAGGGATTGTGCATTTATACCTGGCTGGCACAAAGTGCAATGAGATAGAACTGGACAAGGTATTGTGCATGTATACCTGGCTTGCACATAGTGCAATGAGTTGGAACTGAACAAGGGATTGTTCATATATACCTAGCTGGTACAGAGTGCAATGAGATGGAACTGGACAAGGGATTGTGCATATATACCTAGCTGGTACAGAGTGCAATGAGATGGAACTGGACAAGGGATTGTGCATGTATACCTGGCTGGTACAGAGTGCAATGAGATCGAACTGGACAAGAAAATGTGCATGTATACCTGGCTGGCACAGTGTGCAATGAGATAGAACTGGGCAAGGGATTGTGCATGTATACCTGGCTGGCACAAAGTGCAATGAGATAGAACTGGACAAGGTATTGTGCATGTATACCTGGCTTGCACATAGTGCAATGAGTTGGAACTGAACAAGGGATTGTGCATATATACCTAGCCGGTACAGAGTGCAATGAGATGGAACTGGACAATGGATTGTGCATGTATACCTGGCTGGTACAGAGTACAATGAGATGGAACTGGACAAGGGATTGTGCATGTATACCTGGCTGGCACAAAGTGCAATGAGATGGAACTGGACAATGGATTGTGCATGTATACCTGGCTTTTACAGAGTGCAATTAAATAGAACTGAACAAGAGATTGTGCATGTATACCTGGCTGGCACTGAGTGCAATGAGATAGAACTGGACAAGGGATTGTGCATGTATACCCTGGCTGGCACAAAGTGCAATGAGATTGAACTGGACAAGGGATTGTGCATGTACACCTGGCTGGTACAGAGTGCAATGAGATGGGACTGAACAAGGGAAAGTGCATGTATACCTGGCTGGCACACAGTGCAATGAGATAGAACTGGACAATGGATTGTTCATGTATACCTGGCTGGTACAGAGTGCAATTAAATAGAACTGAACAAGGGATTGTGCATGTATACCTGGCTGGCACTGAGTGCAATGAGATGGACCTGGACAAGGGATTGTGCATGTATACCTGCTGGTACAGAGTGCAATGAGATGGAACTGGACAAGGGAATGTGCATGTATACCTGGCTGGTACAGAGTGCAATGAGTTGGAACTGGACACGGGATTGTGCATGTATACCTGGCTGGCTCAGAGTGCAATGAGATAGAACTGGGCAAGGGATTGTGCATGTATACTTGGCTGGCACAAAGTGCAATGGGATAGAACTGGACAAGGTATTGTGCATGTATACCTGGCTGGCACAGAGTGCAATGAGTTGGAACTGAACAAGGGATTGTTCATATATACCTGGCTGGTACAGAGTGCAATGAGATGGAACTGGACAAGGGATTGTGCATGTATACCTGGCTGGTACAGAGTACAATGAGATGGAACTGGACAAGGGATTGTGCATGTATACCTGGCTGGCACAAAGTGCAATGAGATGGAATTGGACAAGGGATTGTTCATATATACCTAGCTGGTACAGAGTGCAATGAGTTGGAACTGGACAAGGGATTGTGCATGTATACCTGGCTGGTACAGAGTGCATTGAGATGGAACTGGACAAGGGAATGTGCATGTATACCTGGCTGGTACAGAGTGCAATGAGATGGAACTGGACAAAAGATTATGCATGTATACCTGGCTGGCACAGAGTGCAATGAAATAGAACTGGACAAGGGATTGTGCATGTGTACCTGGCTGGCACAGAGTGCAATGAGATAGAACTGGACAAGGGATTGCGTATGTATACCTTGCTGGCACAAAGTGCAATGAGATGGAACTGAACAAGGGATTGTGCATGTATACCTGGCTGGTACAGAGTGCAATTAAATAGAACTGAACAAGAGATTGTGCATGTATACCTGGCTGGCACTGAGTGCAATGAGATAGAACTGGACAAGGTATTGTGCATGTATACCTGGCTGGCACAAAGTGCAATGAGATGGAACTGGACAAGAGATTGTGCATATATACCTAGCTGGTACAGAGTGCAATGAGATGGAACTGGACAAGGGATTGTGCATGTATACCTGGCTGGTACAGAGTGCAATGAGATCGAACTGGACAAGAAAATGTGCATGTATACCTGGCTGGCACAGTGTGCAATGAGATAGAACTGGGCAAGGGATTGTGCATGTATACCTGGCTGGTACAGAGTGCATTGAGATGGAACTGGACAAGGGAATGTGCATGTATACCTGGCTGGTACAGAGTGCAATGAGATGGAACTGGACAAAAGATTATGCATGTATACCTGGCTGGCACAGAGTGCAATGAAATAGAACTGGACAAGGTATTGTGCATGTATACCTGGCTTGCACATAGTGCAATGAGTTGGAACTGAACAAGGGATTGTTCATATATACCTAGCTGGTACAGAGTGCAATGAGATGGAACTGGACAAGGGATTGTGCATATATACCTAGCTGGTACAGAGTGCAATGAGATGGAACTGGACAAGGGATTGTGCATGTATACCTGGCTGGTACAGAGTGCAATGAGATCGAACTGGACAAGAAAATGTGCATGTATACCTGGCTGGCACAGTGTGCAATGAGATAGAACTGGGCAAGGGATTGTGCATGTATACCTGGCTGGCACAAAGTGCAATGAGATAGAACTGGACAAGGTATTGTGCATGTATACCTGGCTTGCACATAGTGCAATGAGTTGGAACTGAACAAGGGATTGTGCATATATACCTAGCCGGTACAGAGTGCAATGAGATGGAACTGGACAATGGATTGTGCATGTATACCTGGCTGGTACAGAGTACAATGAGATGGAACTGGACAAGGGATTGTGCATGTATACCTGGCTGTCACAAAGTGCAATGAGATGGAACTGGACAATGGATTGTGCATGTATACCTGGCTTTTACAGAGTGCAATTAAATAGAACTGAACAAGAGATTGTGCATGTATACCTGGCTGGCACTGAGTGCAATGAGATAGAACTGGACAAGGGATTGTGCATGTATACCCTGGCTGGCACAAAGTGC